>NC_052097.1:11062500-11366562 GCF_015852505.1 Tachyglossus aculeatus | reverse complement strand
TGTGCAGAGCACTGTACTAAGCGCTTGGGAAGTACAAGTTGGCAACATATAGAGATGGTCCCTATCCAACAGTGGGCTCACAGTCCATCATTTAACATCTATTTGGACGGACTACCGGAAATGTTGGGTATTTAGTCATCGTGATCGTCATCATCCCTCTGGACCACAAGTTTGTTGTGGGCAGGGAACGTGCCTACTGCCTCTGTTGTAACAGAAGAGAAGCAGTGTTGCCTATTGGAAAGAGCCTGGGCTTTGGAGGAGTCAGAGGACATGGGTTCAAATCCCGTCACTTCCAATTGTCAGCTGTGTGACTTTGGGCAAGTCAGTTCCCTTCTCTGTGCCTCAGTTCCCTCATCTGTAAAATGGGGATTAAGACTGTGAGCCCCCCGTGGGACAACCTGATCGCCTTATAACCCCCCAGCGCTTAGAACAGTGCTTTGCACGTAGTAAGTGCTTAATAAATGCCATTATTATTATTATTATTAGTGGTTAGAGCACAGGCCTGGGAGTCGGAAGGACCTGGGTTCTAATCTCGGCTCTGCCACTTCTCTGCTGTGTGACCTTGGACAAGTCACTTCGTTTCTCTGTGCCTCGGTTCCCTCATCTGTAAAATGGGGAGCAAGATTCTGAGCCCCAGGTGGGACAGGGTCTGCATCCAATCTCGGATTGACCTTCCCAGTGCTTAGAACAATGCCTGGCACATGGATATTGGATGTTAGATACCTATTGTATAGTACAGTGCTCTGCACACAATAGGTGCTCAATAAATTACATTGATTGACAGACCAATTTGATATTTGACAGTTTGTGTCACCTTCCCCATTAGATTGTAAGTTCTGTTAGGGCAGTTGGCATTGTCAATATTCATAATAATAATAATGATGGTTTTTGTTAAGTGCTTACTATGTGCCAAGCACTGTTCTAAGCATTTAACAAATACCACAGTTATTATTACTACTCTCCAAGCACTTAGTACAGTGCTAATTGGCGAAGCTGGGATTTGAACCCATGAACTCTGACTCCAAAGCCCGGGCTCTTTCCACTGAGCCACGTAGGTGCAGAGCACTGTATTAAGCACTTGGGAGAGTGTAATACAGCAATAAGCACATTCTCTGCCCACAATGAGCTTACAGTCTAGAGGCCTGATCACTCAATCAATCGTATTTATTGAGCGCTTACTGTGTGCAGAGCACTGTACTAAACACTTGGGGGAGTGCAATACAGCAATAAGCAAGCACATTCTCTGCCCACAATGAGCTTACAGTCTAGAGGCCTGATCAATCAGTCAATCAATCGTATTTATTGAGCGCTTACTGTGTGCAGAACACCGTACTAAGCGCTTGGGAAGTACAAGTTGGCAACATATAGAGACAGTCCGTACCCAACAGTGGCTGATCAAATTGGACACCGTTAATGCCCCATATGGGGCTCACGGTTGTCACCTCCGTTTTGCAAATGAGGTCACTGAGGCACAGAGGAGGCCACTACTTAGGCCGCGAGTGTGGGACCTGATTATCTTTACCCCAGTGCTTAACAAATATCATTATCATTATCATACTGAGCGCTTCCAGGTTTAGAGGGCCGATAGGGCTGCTTGAATTTACACCAGAAGACACAGTCCCTGCCGTCTCGGAGCGTACGTTCGAGTGATCCCTTTCCTCCGGCTCACTCGAATTCCTCCAGCCGGCAGGTCAGGAGCGCCGATCCCAAGAACACCAGGGCTTTTGAGGCCAAATCCCACGCCGTTCCCTGGAAGGAAGCCGGCAATCCGGGAGCGCGGAGGAAGGTCCAAGCCAAAAGCCGAGAGAGCAAAGAGGAGAAGGGAAAAGGGGAAGGAGGGAATCAGGCAACGTCTCCTGAGCGTTCTCCGAGATCCAATGAGGATGGGGACCGAATAAGTGACGGGGACCAGGGCACAGTGATCTAATCCCAGCCCCGCCACTAATCTACTGTGTGACCTTGGGTGAGTCACTTGGCTTCCCTGGGCCCCAGTTCCTTCATCTGTAAAATAAGAATTAAGACTGTGCACCCTATGTGGGACAGGGACTGTGTCCAGCCTGATGAGCTTAATAATAATAATAATGATGGTATTTAAGCGCTTACTATGTGCAATGCACTGTTCTAGCGGGGATTGCTGGCATCTTGGCTCCGAGGGGAATATGCAGCAGCAGCAGCAATTGGGGAGGTTCGATTCAGGGGAAAGCTTGAGTCTGATCTAGCCCGATCTGGGGTTTTCGGATCCCTTGAGCCTCAGTTTCCCCATCTGTGAAACGGGCTTGGCGTGATGATCCTTACCTTCCTCCTGCTGGGACTGAATGAATTCAAGGGGCAGCCCAATTAATGATAATACTAATAATAATGATAATAACTGTGGTACCTGGATGAGAAGCAGCGTGGCTCAGTGGAAAGAGCCCGGGCTTTGGAGTCGGAGGTCACGGGTTCGAATCCCAGCTCCGCCACTCGTCGGCTGTGCGACTTTGGGCGAGTCACTTGGCTCCTCTGTGTCTCAGTACCCTCACCTGTGGGATGGGGATGAAGACCGTGAGCCCCCCGTGGGACATCCTGATCACCTTGTGACCTCCCCAGCACTTGGAACGGTGCTTTGCGCATAGTAGGCGCTTGATAAATGCTATCATTATTATTATTATTTGTTTGCTAGGCTCTTACCATGTGCCAGGCACCATTCCAAGAGCTGGGGTAGAAACCAGCAAATTGGGTCGGACCCTCTCCCTATCCCACGTGGGGCTCACAGTCTCCATCCCCATTTTGCAGATGGGGGAACTGAGGCACAGAGGAGTGAAGTGACTCGCCCAAGGTCACGCAGCAGACAAATGGGAGCAAACCTTGCGACTCCCAGGCCCGTGCCTGAACCCCATGCCATACTGCTTATCTGTTGATGGTTAGTTATTGATCTCTGCTATGTACTGAGCGCTCGCTTGCTTTGTGGAGAGCCCCGCACGAAATGCTCGGGAGGGTCCACTCCAACAGAGTTGGTCGATGGGACCCCTGCCCACAAGGAGTTTAGAGGAGGAGTTGGGCGTTCAAAACAGGTTATTGGATTGGTTTCGTCACACCCCACAGACAAACGTTTTCAGTCAGTGGCTGCCCGTGACAAAGGAAGAAATCATCTTTAGGAGGCGTGAAGATTATCATTATCATTATCAATTGTATTTATTGAGCGCTTACTGCGTGCAGAGCACTGTACTAAACGCTTGTGAAGTACAAGTTGGCAACATATAGAGACAGTCCCTACCCAACAGTGGGCTCACAGTCTAAAAGGACAAATGGCAGCAAACCCTGTGACTCCCAGGCCCGTGCCCTAACCCTATGCAGCAGACAAATGGCAGCAAACCTTGGGACGCCCAGGCCCGTGCCCTATCCCCATGCAGCAGACAAATGGCATCATTATCAATCGTATTTATTGAGCGCTTACTGCGTGCAGAGCACTGTACTAAACGCTTGGGAAGTACAAGTTGGCAACATACAGAGACAGTCCCTACCCAACAGTGGGCTCACAGTCTAAAAGGGGAAATGGCAGCAAACCCTGTGACTCCCAGGCCCGTGCCCTAACCCTATGCAGCAGACAAATGGCAGCAAACCTTGGGACTCCCAGGCCCGTGCCCTAACCCCATGCAGCAGACAAATGACATCATTATCAATCGTATTTATTGACCGCTTACTGTGTGCAGAGCACTGTACTAAACGCTTAGGAAGTACAAGTTGGCAACATATAGAGACAGTCCCTACCCAACAGTGGGCTCACAGTCTAAAAGGACAAATGGCAGCAAACCTTGTGACTCCCAGGCCCGTGCCCTAACCCTGTGCAGCAGACAAATGGCAGCAAACCTTGGGACTCCCAGGCCCTTGCCCTAACCCCATGCAGCAGACAAATGGCATCATTATCAATCGTATTTACTGAGCGCTTACTGTGTGCAGAGCACTGTACAAAGCGCTTGGGAAGTACAAGTTGGCATCATATAGAGACAGTCCCTACCCAAGAGTGGGCTCACAGTCTAAAAGGGGAAATGGCAGCAAACCCTGTGACTCCCAGGCCCGTGCCCTTACCCTATGCAGCAGACAAATGGCAGCAAACCTTGTGACTCCCAAGCCCGTGCCCCAACCCTATGCTGCAGACAAATGGCAGGAAACCTTGTGACTCCCAGGCCCCTGCCCTAACCCCGTGCAGCAGACAAATGGCATCATTATCAATTGTATTTATTGAGCGCTTACTGTGTGCAGAGCACTGTACTAAGCGCTTGGGAAGTACAAGTTGGCAACATATAGGGACAGTCCCTACCCAACAGTGGGCTCACAATCTAAAAGGGGAAATGGCAGCAAACCTTGTGACTCCCAGGCCCGTGCCCTATCCCTATGCAGCAGACAAACGGCAGCAAAGCTTGTGACTCCCAGGCCCGTGCCCTAACCCTATGCAGCAGACAAATGGTAGCAAACCTTGGGACTCCCAGGCCCGTGCCCTAACCCCATGCAGCAGACAAATGGCATCATTATCAATCGTATTTATTGAGCGCTTACTGTGTGCAGAGCACTGTACTAAACGCTTGGGAAGTACAAGTTGGCAACATATACAGACAGTCCCTACCCAACAGTGGGCTCACAGTCTAAAAGGGGATATGGCAGCAAACCTTTTGACTCCCAGGCCCGTGTCCTAACCCTATGCAGCAGACAAATGGCAGCAAACCTTGGGACTCCCAGGCCTGTGCCCTATCCCCATGCTGCAGACAAATTGCATCATTATCAATCGTATTTATTGAGCACTTACTGCGTGCAGAGCACTGTACTAAACGCTTGGGAAGTACAAGTTAGCAACATATAGAGACAGTCCCTACCCAATAGTGGGCTCACAGTCTAAAAGGACAAATGGCAGCAAACCTTGTGACTCCCAGGCCCGTGCCCTAACCCTATGCAGCAGACAAATGGCAACAAACCTTGGGACTCCCAGGCCCGTGCCCTAACCCCATGCAGCAGACAAATGACATCATTATCAATCGTATTTATTGACCGCTTACTGTGTGCAGAGTACTGTACTAAACGCTTGGGAAGTACAAGTTGGCAACATATAGAGACAGTCCCTACCCAACAGTGGGCTCACAGTCTAAAAGGGGAAATGGCAGCAAACCTTGTGACTCCCAGGCTCGTGCCCTCTCCCCATGCAGCAGACAAATGGCATCATTATCAATCGTATTTATTGAGCACTTACTGCGTGCAGAGCACTGTACTAAACGCTTGGGAAGTACAAGTTGGCAACATATAGAGACAGTCCCTACCCAACAGTGGGCTCACAGTCTAAAAGGGGATATGGCAGCAAACCTTTTGACTCCCAGGCCCGTGCTCTAACCCTAAGCAACAGACAAATGGCAGCAAACCTTGGGACTCCCAGGCCCGTGCCCTATCCCCATGCTGCAGACAAATGGCATCATTATCAATCGTATTTATTGAGCGCTTACTGCGTGCAGAGCACTGTACTAAACGCTTGGGAAGTACAAGTTGGCAACATATAGAGACAGTCCCTAGCCAACAGTGGGCTCACAGTCTAAAAGGGGATATGGCAGCAAACCTTTTGACTCCCAGGCCCGTGTCCTAACCCTAAGCAACAGACAAATGGCAGCAAACCTTGTGACTCCCAGGCCCGTGCCCTAACCCCATGCAGCAGACAAATGGCATCATTATCAATCGTATTTATTGAGCGCTTACTGCGTGCAGAGCACTGTACTAAACGCTTGGGAAGTACAAGTTGGCAACATATAGAGACAGTCCCTACCCAATAGTGGGCTCACAGTCTAAAAGGACAAATGGCAGCAAACCTTGTGACTCCCAGGCCCGTGCCCTAACCCTATGCAGCAGACAAATGGCAACAAACCTTGGGACTCCCAGGCCCGTGCCCTAACCCCATGCAGCAGACAAATGACATCATTATCAATCGTATTTATTGAGCGCTTACTGTGTGCAGAGCACTGTGCTAAGCGCTTGGGAAGTACAAGTTGGCAACATATACAGACAGTCCCTACCCAACAGTGGGCTCACAGTCTAAAAGGGGAAATGGCAACAAACCCTGTGACTCCCAGGCCCGTGCCCTAACCCTATGCAGCAGACAAATGGCAGCAAACCTTGGGACTCCCAGGCCCGTGCCCTAACCCCATGCAGCACACAAATGGCATCATTATCAATCGTATTTATTGAGCGCTTACTGCGTGCAGAGCACTGTACTAAGCGCTTGGGAAGTAGAAGTTGGCAACATATAGAGACAGTCCCTACCCAACAGTGGGCTCACAGTCTAAAAGGGGAAATGGCAGCAAACCTTGTGACTCCCAGGCCCCTGCCCTAACCCTAAGCAACAGACAAATGGCAGCAAACCTTGTGACTCCCAGGCCCGTGCCCTAACCCCATGCAGCAGACAAATGGCATCATTATCAATCGTATTTATTGAGCGCTTACTGTGTGCAGAGCACTGTACTAAACGCTTGGGAAGTACAAGTTGGCAACGTATAGAGACAGTCCCTACCCAACAGTGGGCTCACAGTCTAAAAGGGGAAATGGCAGCAAACCTTGTGACTCCCAGGCCCCTGCCCTAACCCTATGCAGCAGACAAACGGCAGCAAAGTTTGTGACTGCCAGGCCCCTGCCCTTACCCTATGCAGCAGACAAATGGCAGCAAACCTTGTGACTCCCAGGCCCGTGCCCTAACCCCATGCAGCAGACAAATGGCATCATTATCGATCGTATTTATTGAGCGCTTACTGTGTGCAGAGCACTGTACTAAACGCTTGGGAAGTACAAGTTGGCAACATATAGAGACAGTCCCTACCCAACAGTGGGCTCACAGTCTAAAAGGGGATATGGCAGCAAACCTTTTGACTCCCAGGCCCGTGTCCTAACCCTATGCAGCAGACAAATGGCAGCAAACCTTGGGACTCCCAGGCCCGTGCCCTAACCCCATGCAGCAGACAAATGGCATCATTATCAATCGTATTTATTGAGCGCTTACTGCGTGCAGAGCACTGTACTAAGCGCTTGGGAAGTACAAGTTGGCAACATACAGAGACAGTCCCTACCCAACAGTGGGCTCACAGTCTAAAAGGGGAAATGGCAGCAAACCCTGTGACTCCCAGGCCCGTGCCCTAACCCTATGCAGCAGACAAATGGCAGCAAACCTTGGGACTCCCAGGCCCGTGCCCTATCCCCATGCTGCAGACAAATGGCATCATTATCAATCGTATTTATTGAGCGCTTACTGCGTGCAGAGCACTGTACTCAACGCTTGGGAAGTACAAGTTGGCAACATATAGAGACAGTCCCTACACAATAGTGGGCTCACAGTCTAAAAGGACAAATGGCAGCAAACCTTGTGACTCCCAGGCCCGTGCCCTAACCCTATGCAGCAGACAAATGGCAGCAAACCTTGGGACTCCCAGGACCGTGCCCTATCCCCATGCAGCAGACAAATGGCATCATTATCAATCATATTTATTGAGAGCTTACTGCGTGCAGAGCACTGTACTAAGCACTTGGGAAGTACAAGTTGGCAACATATAGAGACAGTCCCTAGCCAACAGTGGGCTCACAGTCTAAAAGGGGAAATGGCAGCAAACCTTGTGACTCCCAGGCCCGTGCTGTAACCCTATGCAGCAGACAAATGGCAGCAAACCTTGGGACTCCCAGGCCCGTGCCGTATCCCCATGCTGCAGACAAATGGCATCATTATCAATCGTATTTATTGAGCGCTTACTGCGTGCAGAGCACTGTACTAAACGCTTGGGAAGTACAAGTTGGCAACATATAGAGACAGTCCCTACCCAATAGTGGGCTCACAGTCTAAAAGGACAAATGGCAGCAAATCTTTTTGACTCCCTGGCCCGTGCCCTAACCCCATGCAGCAGACAAATGGCAGCAAACCTTGGGACTCCCAGGACCGTGCCCTATCCCCATGCAGCAGACAAATGGCATCATTATCAATCATATTTATTGAGCACTTACTGCGTGCAGAGCACTGTACTAAGCACTTGGGAAGTACAAGTTGGCAACATATAGAGACAGTCCCTACCCAACAGTGGGCTCACAGTCTTAAAGGACAAATGGCAGCAAACCTTGTGACTCCCAGGCCCGTGCCCTAACCCTATGCAGCAGACAAATGGCAGCAAACCTTGGGACTCCCAGGCCCTTGCCCTAACCCCATGCAGCAGACAAATGGCATCATTATCAATCGTATTTATTGAGCGCTTACTGTGTGCAGAGCACTCTACAAAGCGCTTGGGAAGTACAAGTTGGCATCATATAGAGACAGTCCCTACCCAAGAGTGGGCTCACAGTCTAAAAGGGGAAATGGCAGCAAACCCTGTGACTCCCAGGCCCGTGCCCTTACCCTATGCAGCAGACAAATGGCAGCAAACCTTGTGACTCCCAAGCCCGTGCCCTAACCCTATGCTGCAGACAAATGGCAGCAAACCTTGTGACTCCCAGGCCCCTGCCCTAACCCCGTGCAGCAGACAAATGGCATCATTATCAATTGTATTTATTGAGCGCTTACTGTGTGCAGAGCACTGTACTAAGCGCTTGGGAAGTACAAGTTGGCAACATATAGAGACAGTCCCTACCCAAGAGTGGGCTCACAGTCTAAAAGGGGAAATGGCAGCAAACCCTGTGACTCCCAGGCCCGTGCCCTTACCCTATGCAGCAGACAAATGGCAGCAGACCTTGTGACTCCCAGGCCCGTGCCCTATCCCCATGCTGCAGACTAATGGCATCATTATCAATCGTATTTATTGAGCGCTTACTGCGTGCAGAGCACTGTACTCAACGCTTGGGAAGTACAAGTTGGCAACATATAGAGACAGTCCCTACCCAATAGTGGGCTCACAGTCTAAAAGGGGAAATGGCAGCAAACCTTGTGACTCCCAGGCCCGTGCCCTAACCCTAAGCAGCAGACAAATGGCAGCAAACCTTGTGACTCCCAGGCCCGTGCCCTAACCCTATGCTGCAGACAAATGGCAGCAAACCTTGTGACTCCCAGGCCCCTGCCCTAACCCCATGCAGCAGACAAATGGCATCATTATCAATTGTATTTATTGAGCGCTTACTGTGTGCAGAGCACTGTACTAAGTGCTTGGGAAGTACAAGTTGGCAACATATAGAGACAGTCCCTACCCAACAGTGGGCTCACAATCTAAAAGGGGAAATGGCAGCAAACCTTGTGACTCCCAGGCCCGTGCCCTAACCCTAAGCAGCAGACAAATGGCAGCAAACCTTGTGACTCCCAGGCCCGTGCCCTAACCCTATGCTGCAGACAAATGGCAGCAAACCTTGTGACTCCCAGGCCCCTGCCCTAACCCCATGCAGCAGACAAATGGCATCATTATCAATTGTATTTATTGAGCGCTTACTGTGTGCAGAGCACTGTACTAAGTGCTTGGGAAGTACAAGTTGGCAACATATAGAGACAGTCCCTACCCAACAGTGGGCTCACAATCTAAAAGGGGAAATGGCAGCAAACCTTGTGACTCCCAGGCCCATGCCCTATCCCTATGCAGCAGACAAACGGCAGCAAACCTTGGGACTCCCAGGCCCGTGCCCTATCCCCGTGCTGCAGACAAATGGCATCATTATCAATCGTATTTATTGAGCGCTTACTGCGTGCAGAGCACTGTACTAAGCGCTTGGGAAGTACAAGTTGGCAACATACAGAGACAGTCCCTACCCAACAGTGGGCTCACAGTCTAAAAGGGGAAATGGCAGCAAACCTTGTGACTCCCAGGCCCGTGATCTATCCCCATGCAGCAGACAAATGGCAGCAAACCTTGGGACTCCCAGGCCCGTGCCCTATCCCCATGTTGCAGACAAATGGCATCATTATCAATCGTATTTATTGAGCGCTTACTGCGTGCAGAGCACTGTACTAAGCGCTTGGGAAGTACAAGTTGGCAACATATAGAGATGGAGCCATCTAGTCTCGGCTTGCTACCGCTTCAGCAGAACCCTTTCATTTTGGCCTCATGCTGGCTTCTGCTTAGTTACTCGGTTTGATGAAGAAAAATTGGATCTGGCACCTGCAGTATTGGGGAACATCCAGCTCCCCCATTTTACTCGCTTTTGGCCCGCTACACGTCCACCATACAACCCCTGGCCTGGAATGCCCCCCCTCCGCCCATCCGCCAAGCCAGCTCTCTTCCTCCCTTCGAGGCCCTACTGAGAGCTCACCTCCTCCAGGAGGCCTTCCCACACTCAGCCCCCTCCTTCCTCTCCCCCTCCTCCCCCTGTCCATCCCTCCTGCCTTACCTCCTTCCCTTCCCCACAGCACCTGTATATATGTATATATGTTTGTACATATTTATTACTCTATTTTACTCGTACATATCTATTCTATTTATTTTATTTTGTTAATATGTTTTGTTTTGTTGTCTGTCACCCCCTTCTCGACTGTGAGCCCGCTGTTGGGTAGGGACCGTCTCTATGTGTTGCCAACTTGTACTTCTCAAGCGCTTGGTACAGTGCTCTGCACACAGTAAGCGCTCAATAAATACGATTGATTGATTGATTCTAAGCCCTAGGGAGGTTACAAGGTAACAAGGTAAGCTTGTATCTACCCCAGCACTTAGTACAGTGCCTGGCATTCTGTCATCCACATAGAGGTGGTAATTTTCATTCATTCATTCAGTCGTATTTATCGAGCGCTTACTGTGTGCAGAGCACTGGACTAAGCGCTTGGGAAGTCCAGGTCGGCAACATATAGAGACGGTCCCTACCCGACAGCGGGCTCACAGTCTAGAAGGGGGAGACGGACAACGAAACAAAACATATTAACAAAATAAAATAAATATAAATTATTTATACTATTCTATTACATATTAACAGAATAAAATAAATAGAATAAATATGTACGAGTAAAATAGAGTAATTACACAGGTAATCACAGGTAATTAAAGGCATGTGAGTGAACGAATGCCTTCTAGACTGTGAGCCCACTGTTGGGTAGGGACCGTCTCTATATGTTGCCAACTTGTACTTCCCAAGCGCTTGGTACAGAGCTCTGCACACAGTAAGCGCTCCAAATACCATTGAATGAATGAATGAATGATTCAAGAAGCGTCACTTCGCTTCTCTGAGCCTCAGTGACCTCATCTGTGAAATGGGGATGAAGACTGTGAGCCCCACATGGGACAATCTGATCACCTTGTATCTCTGCCAGCGCTTAGAAGAGCGCTCGGCCCATAGTAAGTGCTTAACAAATACCATCGTTATTGCTGTTGTTCAAGGGAGTGGGCTTAAATGGAAGAGCACGGGAAAGCGTGGCGGAGTGGAAAGAGCCCGGGGCTGGGAGTCCGAAGGTCATGGGTTCTAATCCCGGCTCCGCCACTTGTCAGCTGTGTGACTTTGGGCAGGTCGCTTCACGTCTCTGTGCCTCAATTACCTCATCTGTAAGATGGGGATTGGGACTGTGAGCCCCGCGTGGGACAACCTGATCACCTTGTATCCCCCCCCAGCACTCTGAACAGTGCTTCACACATATTAAGAGCTTAACAAATGCCACCATTATTATTAACATTGTATATGTACATATCTATAATTCTATTTCTATGGGTGCCAGTTTACTTGTTTTGATGTGTATATATCTATTGTTGGGTAGGGACCATCTCTATATGTTGCTGTTTTGTACTTCCCAAGCGCTTAGTATAGTGCTGTACACACAGTAAGCACTCAATAAATACGAATGAATGAATGAATGAATGCTCTGCCCACAGTAAGAACTCAATAAATACCACTGATGATGATGCTGTTGTATTGTGCTCTCCCAAGTGCTTAGTACAGTGCTCTGCACACAATAAGCATTCAGTAAAGATGATGAGAAGTAGCGTGGCTCAGTGGAAAGAGCCCAGGCTTGGGAGTCAGAGGTCATGGGTTCTAATCCTGGCTCCGCCACTTGTCTGCTATGTGACTTTGGGTCAGTCACTTCACTTCTCTGTGCCTCAGTTCCCTCATCTGTAGAATGGGGATGAAGAGTGTGAGCCTCACGTGAGACAACCGGATTACCTTGTTTCTACCCCTGTGCTTAGAACAGTGCTTGGCACATAGTAAGAGCGTAACAAATACCATCATTATTATTATTATGATGATGAATATTGACTTAATGCCAACTGCTCTAACAGAACTTACAATCGAATGGGGAAAGTAAATGACTCAAACTGTCAAATATCAAATTGGTCTGTCAATCAATGGAATTTATTGAGCGCCTATTGTGTGCAGAGCACTGTACTATCCAATAGATATCTAACATCCAATATCCTTGTCCCCAAGGATCTAGAAGGGGCTGGAAAAACCGCCCTATTGTTAAATGAACAAATAGAAAACAGAGTTTTAAAATTCAGTAGATATCTAACATCTAATATCCTTGCCCCCAAGGATCTAGAAGGGGAGGGGAAAAACCACCCTATTGTTCAATGAAGAAATAGAAAGCAGAGTTTTAAAATTCAATCTTTATTACCTTAAGCCTGAGGAATAAGGGAACTAATGCTTTTTTGGAGTAGGGGATGGTCAAATTTTAGAGAGGCCTCTATATGTTGCCAACTTGTACTTCCCAAGCACTTAGTACAGTGCTCTGCACACAGTAAATGCTCAATAAATACGATTGATTGATTGATTGAGGAGATAATATTCATTCATTCATTGAATGAAGCAAGTCACTTCACTTCTCTGGGCCTCAGTTACCTCATCTGTAAAAATGGGGATTAAGACTGTGAGCCCCATGTGGGACAACTTGATCACCTTGTAATCTCTCCAGTGCTTAGAACAGGGCTTAGCACATAGTAAGTGCTTAATAAATGCCATCATTATTATTAACTAACTTGCCCAAGGTCACACAGGAGGCCCCGGGGGCAGAGTTGGGAATCACAGTCCTGAGCTCTTTCCACCAAACCGTACAACATCATCATCATCATCAATCGTATTTATTGAGTGCTTACTATGTGCAGAGCACTGTACTAAGCGCTTGGGAAGTACAAGTTGGCAACATATAGAGGCCTCTATATGATGAGAACTGTCCTCCCCGATTATCTTGTATCGGCTCCATCGTTTAGTACAGTGCTTGACGCATAGGAAGTGCCTAACAAATACTGTTTTTTATTTTAGTATTTTTACTGCTGCTTTCTGCCTCCAGAATGATTAAGGCTTGACTGTATAACGCGATCTTTCGAAATTTTGAAACTTATAAACCAGAACAAACACACTATCTAGCGATCAGACGTACCAGGTGCGGATCAGGGGTAACCGGCTGACTCGTTTCATTTTGACTTAAACCGTCGCCTCGCGTGAATTTCTGCTTATCAGCACCTTAAAGGCAAGAAGCGTTTCTTCAGGGAATGCCCTGAAAAGAAGCAGTGTGATCTAGTGGAAAGAACACTATATCTATTATTATTATTAATAATAATAATAATTAATAATAATAATGGCATTTATTAAGTGCTCACTATGTGCAAAGCACTGTTCCAAGCGCTGGGGAGGTTACAAAGCAATCAGGTTGTCCCACATGAATTTCTGCTTATCAGCACCTTAAAGGCAAGAAGCGTTTCTTTCAGGGAACTCCCTGAAAAGAAGCAGTGTGATCTAGTGGAAAGAACACTAGATCTATTATTATTATTATTATAAATGGCATTTATTAAGCACTTACTATGTGCAAATCACTGTTCTAAGCGCTGGGGAGGTTACAAGGCAATCAGGTTGTCCCACGTGAATTTCTGCTCATCAGCACCTTAAAGGCAAGAAGCGTTTCTTTCAGGAAACTCCCTGAAAAGAAGCGGTGTGATCTAGTGGAAAGAACACTAGGTCTGTTATTATTATTATTATTATTGATAGCATTTATTAAGTGCTTACTATGTGCAAAGCACTGTTGTAAGCGCTGGGGAGGTTACAAGGCGATCAGGTTGTCCCACGTGAATTTCTGCTTATCAGCACCTTGAAGGCAAGAAGCGTTTCTTTCAGGGAACTCCCTGAAAAGAAGCAGTGTGATCTAGTGGAAAGAACACTAGATTTATTATTATTATTATTATTATTATTAATGGCATTTATTAAGCACTTACTATGTGCAAAGCACTGTTCTAAGCATTGGGGAGGTTACAAGGCAATCAGGTTGTCCCATGTGAATTTCTGCTTATCAGCACCTTAAAGGCAAGAAGCGTTTCTTCAGGGAATTCCCTGAAAAGAAGCAGTGTGATCTAATGGAAAGAACACTAGATCTATTATAATTATTATTAATGACATTTATTAAGCGCTTACTATGTGCAAAGCACTGTTCTAAGCGCTGCGGAGGTTACAAAGCGATCAGGTTGTCCCACGTGAATTTCTGCTTATCAGCACCTTAAAGGCAAGAAGCGTTTCTTCAGGGAACTCCCTGAAAAGAAGCAGTGTGATCTAGTGGAAAGAACACTAGATTTATTATTATTATTATTACTATTATTAATGGCATTTATTAAGCGCTTACTATATGCAAAGCACTGTTCTAAGCGCCAGGGAGGTTACAAGGCGATCAGGTTGTCCCACAGGGGGCTCACAGTCTTCATCCCCATTGTACAGATGAGGGAACTGAGGCACAGAGAAGTCAAGTGACTTGCCCAAAGTCACACAGCTGACAATTGGCAGATCCGGTATTCGAACCCATGACCTCTGACTCCAAAGCCCGGGCTCTTTCCACTGAGCCACACTAGATCTAGTGTGATCTAGTGGAAAGAACAGGGGCCTAGGAGCCAAAGGACCTGGGTTCCAGTCCCAGCTCTGACAGTTGTGTGCCGTGTGACCTTAGGCAAGTCACTTCACTTCTCCGTGCCTCGGTTCTTCTGTCATCCCTCTTACTTAGACTGTGAGCTCCATGCAGGACAGGGACGGTGTCTAACCTAAGAAGCAGCGTGGCCTCATGGATAGAGCACGGGTCTGGGGGAAGGACCTGAGTTCTAATCCCGGCTTTGCCACATAGCTGCTGTGTGACTTTGGGCCAATCGCTTAACTTCTCTGGGCCCATCACCGTGTCTGTAAAACGGACATGAAGACCGTGGGACAGAGACCGTGTCCAACCCGATTTGCTCGGATCCACCCCGGCGCCTAGCGCATACTAAGCGTTTAACAAATATCACACATTATTATTGCATCTATCCCAGTGATTAGCATGGCTCAATGGAAAGAGCCCGGGCTTTGGAGTCAGAGGTCATGGGTTCGAATCCCGGCTCCGCCACATGTCTGCTGTGTGACCTTGGGCAAGTCACTTAACTTCTCGGAGCCTCAGTGACCTCATCTGTAAAATGGGGATGACGACTGTGAGCCCCACGCGGGACAACCTGATCACCTTGTATCCCCCCCAGCGCTTAGAACAGTGCTTTGCACATAGTAAGCGCTTAACAAATGCCATTATTATTATTATTATCAGAACAGTGTTGAGCACATAGCGCTTAAATACCGTAAAAAAACCCCACTGAGTTGAACAGAGGACGTTTAAAGGGAAAATCAATCCGTCAGTCGTATTTATTGAGTGCTTACTGTGTGCAGAGCACTGTACTAAGCGCTTGGGAAGTACAAGTTGGGTGGTTTGGTGGGTTAAATCATTTGGGAAAGTGCCCGCCCACCCAATGGAAAATGAGTTTTTTGATTCTCCCGGCCATCTCAAGCGACCTGGTTGAGCGTTAGCTTGCCCTGACTGTAGTTTTCCGGTTAATGGGAAGTCCACCTGAGCACCCAGATTTGTTGGAAGTCATGAACTGTATAAGCGCCAGGAGTCCCCCTCTCCATCCCCCCCATCTTACCTCCTTCCCTTCCCCACAGCACCTGTATATATGTATATATGTCTGTACATATTTATTACTCTATTTTACTTGTACATATCTATTCTATTTATTTTATTTTGTTAGTATGTTTGGTTTTGTTCTCCGTCTCCCCCTTTTAGACTGTGAGCCCACTGTTGGGTAGGGACCGTCTCTATATGGTGCCAACTTGTACTTCCCAAGCGCTTAGTACAGTGCTCTGCACACAGTAAGCGCTCAATAAATCATCATCATCATCAATCGTATTTATTGAGCGCTTACTGTGTGCAGAGCACTGGACTAAGCGCTTGGGAAGTACAAATTGGCAACGTATAGAGACAGTCCCTACCCAACAGTGGGCTCACAGTCTAAAAGGGGGAGACGGAGAACAAAACCAAACATACTAACAAAATAAAATAAATAAAATAGATATGACTGATTGAGTCTTTGAGGTTTCTTCCCCCTGCATGCTGGATCAGGGATGCAGGAGCTTAGAAGGAGAAGAGGGAGGGTGAATCTGTTTCACATTTGCACACCGCGTTGAAGCAAAATCAGTGTTTCGCTTGTGTTTGCGGCTTGACACGTGTATTACCCCCGTTTCCAAATTCCGAAGATTTCCCTTCCCTCCCGTTTGGTTCCTAACACTTCTGGCTCAGCCCAGCCGACGACCAGCCGTGTTCCATGAGCTGCAGGGGAAACTCGGCTATTTATTACGTATGACTCGTCTGCTTTGGAATGAGGCTCATATGGATTCCATATGTGACTTGTAGATGGTCCTCTTTTGTAAATAAAAAAAAAAAGTGCCTATTGCCAACTGCACATTGGAAACGTTAAGCTTGAGGGTGTAGGTGCTTTGGGGCATTTTGTTATAATAATAATAACGATGATGGCGTTTATTAAGCGCTTCCTATGTGCAAAGCACTGTTCTAAGCGCTGGGGAGGTTACAAGGTGATCAGGTTGTCCCACGGGGGGCTCACAGTCTTCATCCCCATTTTACAGATGAGGGAACTGAGGCCCAGAGAAGTGAAGTGACTTGCCCAAAGTCACCCAGCTTGACAAGTGGCGGAGCCGGGATTTGAACCGATGACCTCTGACTCCAAAGCCCGGGCTCGTTCCACTGAGCCACGCTGCTTCCCCTGTGGTATAATAATAATAATAATGCTGGCATTTATTAAGCGCTTACTACATGCAAAGCACTGTTCTAAGCGCTGGGGAGGTTACAAGTGATCAAGTTGTCCCACGGGGGGCTCCCAGTCTTAATCCCCATTTTACAGATGAGGGAACTGAGGCCCAGAGAAGTGAAGTGACTTGCCCAAAGTCACACAGCTGACAGTTGATGGAGCCGGGATTTGAACCCATGACCTCTGACTCCAAAGCCCAAGCTCTTTCCCCTGAGCCTGTGCCAGGCACTGGACTAAGTGCTGGGGTGGATAATCAGTTTGAACCCATATGGGCTCCCGGTTTTATAATCCCCATTTTACAGATGAGGTAACTAAGGCCCAGAGAAGTGAAGTGAGTTGCCCAAGGTCACCCAGCAGACAGATGGCAGAACCAGGATTAGAACCCAGGTCCTTCCGAGTGCCAAGCCCATGCTCTATCCAATTTCGCAATACCGCTTCGCCGGAACTGTTCATATCTAGTCCAGAGCAGTCCGAACAATCAGGTTTTAGGCGACTTTGTGGTACTTAATTTAGATTTATTTTATTTGATTTTTATTTAAATATAATAATAACGATGGTATTTTTAAGCCCTTTCTATGTGCCGAGCACTGTTCTATTCATTCATTCATTCATTCATTCATTCAATCGTATTTATTGAGCGCTTACTGTGTGCAGAGCACTGGACTAAGCGCTTATGTTGCCAACTTGTACTTCCCAAGCGCTTAGTCCAGTGCTCTGCACACAGTAAGCGCTCAATAAATACGATTGATTGGGAAGTCCAAGTTGGCACCATAATCTACGCGCTGAGGTAGATAGAAGGTGATCAGGTTGTCCTACGTGGGGCTCACAGTCTCCATCTCCATTTTCCATGTGAGGTAACTGAGGCCCAGAGAAGTTAAGCGACTTGCCCAGAGTCACACAGCAAAGTGGCAGAGCAAGGATTAGAACCCACGACCCCTGACTCCCGAGCCCGGGCTCTTTCCACTGAGCCACGCTGCTTCTCTTTAAAGCCTCTGCCCCGGTGTTTTTCCAGTAGCGGCTCAGCGGCCTTCGAAGACACGAGGCATGAGAGAATGAGGAATTGACGTTCTTTTTTCTACCACAAAAATGACCTCTGCTCTGTCTAATAAAATTTAGATTTCGATGAGGCCTCAGTTACCTCATCTGTAAAATGGGGATTAAGACTGTGAGCCCCCCGTGGGGCAACCTGATCACCTTGTAAACTCCCCAGCGCTTAGAACAGTGCTTTGCACATAGTAAGCGCTTAATAAATGCCATTATTATTATTATTATTGTTATTCTCTAATCTGCTGGCCGGGTTTTGTAGCTACACCTCTTGGGCTCAGCTGGGGGAAGGTTCAGACCAGAGGGTTTAGCAGAGTAGCGGGCTCCCCAAGTACCAGCTCGTAGTAGGGGTCAGTTTCTAATAATAGTAATAATAATAATGGCATTTATTAAGCGCTTACTATGTGCAAAGCACTGTTCTAAGCACTTTTTTAGACTTTTTTTAGACTTTTTTTTTTTTTTTAGACTTTTTTAGACTTTTAGACTGTGAGCCCACTGCTGGGTAGGGACTGTCTCTAATGTTGCCAACTTGTACTTCCCAAGCGCTTAGTACAGTGCTCTGCACACAGTAAGCGCTCAATAAATGCGATTGATTTTTTTACTCCGATGCTTTTAATGGTCCTGGACTGGACACTTTTCCGAGTTAGCGTCCAAAGTTTAAATGACCTTGCTACGTTTGGATGGTCCTGATTTCTTCACAGGACAGTGCAGTTGAACAATAATCATAATAATTGTAGTATTTAATAATAATATTAATGATGGTATTTGTTACTATGTGCAAAGCACTGTTCTAAGCACTGGGGTAGTATTTGTTCAGTACTTACTATCTGCCAAGCACTGTAATAATAATAATAATAATGATGGCATTTATTAAGCGCTTACTATGTGCAAAGCGGAGAAGCAGCGTGGCTCAGTGGAAAGAGGCCGGGCTTTGGAGTCAGAGGTCATGGGTTCAAATCCTGGCTCCGCCAACTGTCAGCTGTGTGACTTTCAGCATGTCACTTAACTTCTCCGTGCCTCAGTTGGCTCATCTGTAAAATGGGGATTAAGACTGTGAGCCCCCCCGTGGGACAACCTGATCACCTTGTAACCTCCCCAGCGCTTAGAACTGTGCTTTGCACATAGTAAGCACTTAACAAATACCATCATTATTATTATTAAAGCACTGTTCTAAGCACTGGGGAGGTTACAGGGTGATCAGGTTGTCCCACGGGGGGCTCACAGTCTTCACCCCCATTTTACAGAGCAGGCAACTGAGGCCCAGAGAAGCGCAGTAGGTTGCCCAAAGTCACCCAGCTGACAAGCGGGAGAGGCGGGATTTGAACCCGTGACCCCTGACTCCAAAGCCCGGCCTCTTTCCACTGAGCCACGCTGCTTCCCAAATACCAAAATTATTATTATTATGACCTCCCCTCACTGGTTATTTCCCTGCCATCTCCCCTAAGACCTCTGTGCGAGGCGCTTTGCGTTAAAGAAAGAGCTTAACAAATGCTATTATCATTATTATTATTATTATTATTATTATTATTTCCTCGCTGAGGGAGCAGAGGCAGTAGCAGCCTGCACTCAAGGCTAACCCCTCCGCAACCGTTACCGGCATCCTGGTTGAAGGAGCCAAAATAGCAAATCTGAACCCCTCCTTTGTGGCCTCCTCTTGAGGGAGCGACACAATGGCCCAATTCTTTTCGCAGGCCGGGGAGAGATTCATTTTCCTGGAAAGTAATTGCCATTTGCATTTCAGTTTCCTGAGCTGGAAGGTTTTCTATTTCTGCATTTCCCCGCTACCAAACGGCCTCATATCCCTTCACCTGCGGGAGAATTGCGGGCCAGCCAGTCTGGGCTTCAAGTTTGCAAGGAAATAAACAGCGCTTTGCACCTAGGAAGCGCTTAACAAAGGCCATCATTAATTCATTAATTAAATAAATGCATTGAATTTAATGACTTGTACTTCCCAAGCGCTTAGTACAGGGCTCTGCGCACGGTAAGCGCTCAATAAATACGACTGAATGGATGAATTAAATAGGGGCTGCGGTGAATCTGAGTGGTTCGGTTGGCCTTAACGGAGGAGCGTAGTGGAAGGAGACTGGGTGGCAGAGGACTTGGGGTCTAACACCAGCTGGGCCAATTAATCAATCAATCAATCAATCAATCGTACGTTCTCTCCCAAATTCATTCAATCGTATTTATTCATTCAGTTCAATCCAGTCGTATTTATTGAGCGCTTACTGTGTGCAGAGCACTGGACTAAGCGCCTGGGAAGTCCAAGTTGGCAACATATAGAGACTGCCCCTACCCAACAGTGGGCTCACAGTCTAGAAAATGCTTAGTACAGTGCCCTGAACATAGCAAGTGCTCAATTAAACACCCCTGACCCAGTGCTTAGAACAGTGCTTTGCACATAGTAAGCGCTTAATAAATGCTATCATCATTATTCTCTGGGCCTCAGTGACCTCATCTGGAAAATGGGCATGAAGACTGTGAGCCCCCCGTGGGACAACCTGATCACCTTGTAATCTCTCCAGCGCTGAGAACTGTGCCCTGCACCTAGTAAGCGCTTAATAAATGCCATCATTATTATTCTCTAGGCCTCAGTGACCTCATCTGGAAAATGGGCATGAAGACTGTGAGCCCCCCGTGGGACAACCTGATCATCTTGTAATCTCTCCAGCGCTGAGAACTGTGCCCTGCACCTAGTAAGCGCTTAATAAATGCTATCATTATTATTCTCTAGGCCTCAGTGACCTCATCTGGAAAATGGGGATGGAGACTGTGAGCCCCCCGTGGGACAACCTGATCGCCTTGTGACCTCTCCAGCGCTTAGAACAGTGCTTTGCACATAGTAAGCGCTTAATAAATGCCATTATTATTATTATTATTATTATTATTGTTCTGCCCAGCTTCCTGGGGTTGGAAATGGCGTGTGCATGTAGAGAGTACTTAACAAATACCACAATTATCTTTATCATTAGCAGACTTTCTGGGTCTCGGGCCTCCCCACCCGAACTGAGCTCACCAGAAAATAATGGTCAATTCCTTGGGGAAGCAAAGAGGACTATGGGAGCGGGCGGTGGGTATCTTGTACTTTCCAGGCGCTCAGTACAGTGCTCTGCACACAGTAAGTGCTCAGTAAATATGATTGATTGATTGATTGGGAAAGCACCCCCTCTGGGGTGCTTAATCATTCCAACCCTCGGTTTCCTCCCTCCCAAATGTCTCCCAGATGGACAACTTTCTCAAGCGCTCAGTACAGTGCTCTGCACACAGTAAGCGCTCAATAAATACGATTGATTGATTGATTGATTGGGAAAGCACCTCCTCAGGGGCGATTAATCATTCCAACCCTTGGTTTCCTCCCTCCCAAATGTCTCCCAGATGGACAACTTTCTCAAGCGCTCAGTACAGTGCTTTGGACACAGTAAGCACTCAGTAAATACGATTGATTGATTGGGAAAGCACCTCCTCTGGGGCGATTAATCATTCCAACCCTTGGTTTCCTCCCTCCCAAATGTCTCCCAGATGGACAACTTTCTCACGCAAGAGAGTTGCTCGGGGTGCGGTCACACTTTGGCTCGCCGGCGTTTCATCCTTTCCAAATGCTCAGATGTGCTATTTGTCTTCCTTTGGATATTTTTTCTGGAAGGGAATTCCATGCCCCTCCTCCGGTCCGGGCCTGGTCCCATTCCAGGGAAATCCTCCGTCCTTGTTTGCTTAGGGCGAGGCATTAGGAAAACAAATCCTTTGGGCCTTTCATTCATTCAATCGTATTTATTGAGCGCTTACTGTGTGCAGAGCACTGGACTAAGCGCTTGGAAAGTACAATTCATCCACAAAGACAGTTTTCCTGGGCTATGTGGAGGGCCTGTGGGTGTAGCAGGGAGATATGTCTGCTGTGTGACCTTGGGCAAGTCATTTAACTTCTCTGAGCCTCAGTTACCTCATCTGTAAAATGGGGATTGACTGTGAGCCCCACATGGGACAACCTGATCACTTTGTATCCCCCCCAGCGCTTATAACAATACTTTGCACATAGTAAGCGCTTAACAAATGCCAACATTGTTATTATTATATCCTGTGTGTTCTGTCAGCCCCATCTGCAAAATGGGGATTCAGTGAAGTATTACAATTATTATGGAGGCAACACATTTTTACGACATCACAACACACATAATAATGATGGTATTTGTTAAGTGCTTACTATGTGCAAAGCACTGTTCTAAGCACTGGGGAGGTTACAAGGTGATCTGGTTGTACTCCCCAAGCGCTTAGTACAGTGCTCTGCACTCAGTAAGTGCTCAGTAAATACGATTGAATGAATGAATGAATGAATCTGATTGTCCCACATGGGGCTCAAAGTCTTCATCCCCATTTTACAGATGAGGGAACTGAGGCCCAGAGAAGTGAAGTGACTTGCCCAAAGTCACACAGCTGACAGTTGGTGGAGCAGGGATTTGAACCCATTACCTCTGACTCCAAAGCCCAGGCTCTTTCCACTGAGCCG
Organism: Tachyglossus aculeatus; assembly: GCF_015852505.1. Classification (NCBI taxonomy): domain Eukaryota; kingdom Metazoa; phylum Chordata; class Mammalia; order Monotremata; family Tachyglossidae; genus Tachyglossus; species Tachyglossus aculeatus. Next base: position 11,344,050 of record NC_052097.1, on the reverse strand, counting down.
CACTGCTTCACATGTGGAAATCTGCTCAGGTGAACACAGTTGGTCAATCACTGGTATTTACTGAGCGCTCACTGTGTGCAGAGCACTGTACTAAGCACACTGTACCGCGTGGCTCAGTGGAAAGAGCCCGGGCTTGGGGGTCAGAGGTCATGGGTTTGAATCCCAGCTCTGCCACTTATCAGCTATGTGACTTTGAGCAAGTCACTTAACTTCTCTGTGCCTCAGTTACCTCATCTGTAAAATGGGGATTGAGATTGTGAGCCCCACGTGGGACAACCTGATCACCTTGTAACCTCCCCAGCGCTTGGAACAGTGCTTTGCACATAGTAAGCACTTAACAAATACCACCATTATTATTATCATTATTATTACTGAGCTATCTGTACCTTTTCTTCCATTTTTTTTTGTAGTACTCTCCAAATAGTCTATGGATCAGGTTGGAGTTTAGGCCTTTCCAATTTTCTTGAGGAGCCCTAGTATTTTGGTAGAAACATTCCCTTAATACTTTTTTTTTTTGGAGTGGTAGAAAAAAAAAATAAGTGTTACTGTGAGAATTGATTGATTGAGGAGCTTGTAGCTTCTTGAATCATATTAAGAGGCTTTAAGGATAATGTAGAGGGAAATTTTTTTAAATTTTTAATCTTTCAAACTTGATGCCTCCACAGGTCTGGCTGAGTGCCCAGTCATTCGTTATTAGTAATAATAATAATAATAATTGCTGTATTAAGCGCTTACTATGTACCAGGCATTGTTCTAATCACTGGGATAGATACAAGATAATCAGATTGGTCACAGTCTCTCTCCCACATGGGCTCACAGTCTTAATCCCCATTTTACAGATGAGGGAACTGAGGCACAGAGAAGTGAAGTAACATGCCCAAAATCACACAGCAAGTAAGCAGTAGAGCCGGGATTAGAACCCTGATCCTTTTATTCCCGGGCCCATGCTCTTTCCGCTTACTTTTAAGCGCCCAATAAGTGCAAGTACTGTGCTAAGCACTGGAGCAAATAGCATCAGATCAGATATCGGCTCTGTCTCCCACGCAGCTCACAGTCTAAGCGGGAGGGAGGACAGGCATTTTATCCCCATTTCAAATGTAAGGAAACTGAGGTCCAGAGAAGGGAAGCGATTTGCCCAAGGTCACACGGCAGGCAAAATGATGGAGCTGGATTAGAACCCAGGTCTTTTGACTGTCAGGCCTGCGCTCTTTCCACGAAGCCACGCTGCTTCTCATGTCATATGTCTGAAATGTCCTTTCCTTGGCCTCTGGCAGACTGTGTCACCTGTAGGGTGGAAGCAAGAGCAGAGTGCTTAGAACAGTGCTCTGCACATAGTAAGCGCTTAATAAATGCCATTAAAAAAAAAAAGCAAAATGTGGCCTTTCAAAACACTTTTATTAAAGATAAGGATGTTTTGAGAGAAAATGTTATTGCAAATTTGTTTGCCTTTTCTCACTGTTATTACAAGATTGTACAAGTGCAAAAACACAGTTTCTAAATGCTTATGACCCAAGTTTTTTCTTTAAAAAAATAAACTAAACGTGCTCCACTGAAGTTTTGAACAAATTCAGGTTTCCTTCAGCAGCTTTAACTTTGACTGTGAGCCCCATGTGGAACAGGAGAGGTGTCTAATAATAATAATAATGGTGGTATTTGTTAAGCGCTTACTATGTGCAGAGCACTGTTCTAAGCGCTGGGGAGGTTACAAGGTGATCAGGTTGTCCCACGGGGGGCTCACGGTTTTAATCCCCATTTTACAGATGGGGTAACTGAGGCATGGAGAAGTTAAGGGACTTGCCCAAAGTCACACAGCTGACAGTTGGCGGAGCCGGAATTTGAACCCATAATAATAATAATAATAATGGCATTTATTAAGCGCTTACTACATGCAAAGCACTGTTCTAAGCGCTGGGAAGATTACAAGGTGATCAGGTTGTCCCAAGGGGGGCTCACAGTCTTAATCCCCATTTTGCAGATAAGGTAACTGAGGCCCAGAGAAGTGAAGTGACTGGCCCAAGGTCACACAGCAGACAAGTGGTGGAGCCGGGGAGAGAACCCATGACCTCTGACTCCAAAGCCCGGGCTCTTTCCACTGAGCCGCGCTGCTTCTTGTACCCACCCTAGGTTTAGCACAGCGTTTGGCCTACAGTAAGCACTTTTTTAAAAAATGGTACTTGTTAAGCATTTCCTATGCGTCAAGCTCTGTTCATTCATTCATTCATTCAATCGTATTTATTGAGCGCTTACTTTGTGCAGAGCACTGGACTAAGCGCTTGGGAAGTCCAAGTTGGCAACATCTAGAGACGGTCCCTACCCACCAGCGGGCTCACAGTCTAGAATGGGGAGACAGACAGCAAAACAAAACATATTAACAAAATCAAATAAATAGAATTAATATGCACAAGTAAAATAGAGTAATAAATATGTACAAACATATATATAGGTATATATGACGGCAGCATCTAGAGACGGTCCCTACCCACCAGCGGGCTCACAGTCTAGAAGGGGGAGACAGACAACAAAACAAAACATATTAACAAAATCAAATAAATAGAATATGTACAAGTAAAATAAATAGAGTAATAAGCACTGAGGTAGATACACGCTTATCAGGTTGTCTCACATGGGGCTCACAGTCCAAATTGGAGAAAGGAGGATTTAATCCCCATTTGACAGTTGAGGAAACTGAGATACAGAGAAGTGAAGTGACTTGCCCCAGGTCACACAGCAGTTATGCGGCAGAGCCTGGATTAGAATCCAGGTCCTTTAACACCCAGGCCCGTGGAAACACCAGGCTGCGTTTCTGAATTCCGCAATTATTCTTTACTGAAGAATATTTTTTTCTGAATTCTCGGGATAAGTTTTCACCATTCGGATGCCGTGTAGAGTAAGTTTTTCTCCGTTAAGTAACCACTCCCGCGGTTTACCGTGAACCACAAGAGAAATCGTCGCGTTTTATTAATGGTTTCTGGACTTGAACAAGATGAAACCATTTCATCTTGTTTCTCAGATGAAAACAAATGGAATGTACTTTGCATGGGAAGGCATTAAAATGGACAGTGTTTCTTTCTGTAAGCCGGGGCCCAAGAGAAGGGAGTTTCAGAACTGGGAATATGAAAGAAGCCATTTAGCTCCGTATGTCAAATGAGACAAGCTTATGCTTGAAATTGATGGGCGGTGAAATGTATTTTATTCAAGCCTGCCATCTTTCCTGGTGCTGGAGTTGTCCTGAAGAAATATAACTTGGTAAATTCTGTAGATCAGCTGGGGTATTTATTCTGTAATGTCTGCCCAAAGCAGTTCATTCATTCATTCAATCGTATTTATTGAGCGCTTACTGCGTGCAGAGCACTGTACTAAGCGCTTGGGAAGTACAAGTTGGCAACATCTAGAGACGGTCCCTACCCAACAACGGGCTTACAGTCTAGAAAGGGGGTTATGTTAGATTTTGTCCCCCCAGTTTGGGACTCTGTGTTAGGGTGTCTGTGGGAATGTAATGATTTTTGTGAGAAAATACGAGGAGGAGGGAGGAGAGTTTCTTTGCTGCCATTAAAACCTTGTCTATTTTCATATTTCTGGGTCCTCTCCAGTGAAAACATGGTTTATTTACTTGAAAGGTTTTACATGCTTCGCTTCCCTTGTGGGCAGGGAATATGTCTACCAATTCTATACTATACTCTCCCGGGTACTTAGTATGGTGCTTTGTATAGAGTAAGTACTCAATAAATGCCACTGATTGATACCTCTGATTGACATCCATGGCACATAGTAAGTGCTTAAATACCATTCTCATCCTCATTTGAGGGAGCGGTAACTGGTCCAGTTTAAAAAATGCGGTGCTTATTTTTAATAGTCCAGTTTGATTTTAATAATAAGCACTGTGGCATTTGTTAAGCGCTGACTATATACTGAGCACTTTACTAAATACCGGGGTGGACGGATACTAGATAATCAGATCAGAGTTCCCATCCCACATGAGGCTCACAGTCTAAGGGGGAGGAAGAACAGGGATTAACTGTATCTCAGTTGTTTCATCTGTAAAATGGGGATTCCCTCCTCTTTAGACCGTGATCCCCATGTGGGAGAGCGACTGTGTCCTTCCTGATGATCTACCCCAGTGCTTAGAAAAATGCTTGGCACGTAGTATGTGCTTAACAAATACTATTGTATTTTAGTAGTAATTATTAATAGTTAGTAATACAGTCCTCTAGACTGTAAACTTACTGTGGAATGTAGAATGTATCTGTTTACTGTTGGATCGTACTCTCCCAAGCACTTAGTACTGTGCTCTGCACACTGTAAGTGCTCAATAAATACAATTGACTAATTGTTTATTTTCCATTTTGAGGCACAGATAAGTTTAGTGACCCACTCAAGGTCACGCAAAAAGAAAGGGGTGAAGCCGGCATTAGAACCCAGGTCTGATGAGTTCCAGGCCCCTGCTCTTTCCACTAGGCCATACTGCTTAAGCAAAATGAAAACTTCTACCTTTTTAATTAATTCAATCGTATTTCTTGAGCGCTTACTGGGTACAGAGCACTGTACTGAACGCTTTGGAAGTACAAGTCGGCAACGTATATATGGTCCCTCCCCAACAACGGGCCCACAGTCGACTTTAACGAATGTGTAACCCACAAATTGGGAGATGTAACCCTGAGGGGAGTTAAATACCGGAAATAGTTGTTGGCGAATGAAGAAAAAATGGCTCTTTAGGTTGTCCCTTCATCCCACCCTCCCCGCCTCCAAGTGCCGGCATCCTGCCTCTGTTCATGACTTCGGTAAGAGCCGGAAACGTAGGGGGGGAAAAAAGCAAAACAAAATGGCTTGGCCAGCAGCAAACTTGAGAGCATTTCAGAAACTTAATGCCCAAATCTACGTTCCGGTCACATTCAGGTTTTGCGTTGCGATTCTTAAGTTGTGGTCAGAGGTAAAGAGGGCTTATTTGCATCATTATTAGAGGTCCCAGCTGAGGATGTGGGAGTTCTGGGCTTTAGACACGAATTTCCCATGAGCTTCTGGGGAATCACCCTCCTCCCCTACCTTCTCCACTCTATCAATAATAATAATAATAATAATAATAATGGTATTTCTTAAGCGCTTACCATGTGCTTACACTGTTCCAAGTGCTGGGGAGGTTACAAGGTGAGCAGGTTGTCCCATGGGGGGGCTCACAGTCTTAATCCCCATTTTCCAGATGAGGTCACTGGGGCCCAGAGAAGTGAAGTGGCTTGCCCAAAGTCACACAGCTGACAAGTGGCGGAGCCGGGATTTGAACCCATGACCTCTGACTCCAAAGCCCGGGCTCTTTCCACCGAGCCACGCTGCCTCTCCTTCATCCTCTCTTCAAGAGCCCTCCCTTCTCAGGAGAGGGTTAGGAGCAAGAGTGATTAATTAATTTATGTTTACAGCTCTCCTCCATTAAGGACTAATTAGGATTAGTCGTTCATGTGCCCTCTTTCAAGTAGCACTGGATTATTGCACTAATAACCTCATCCTCTCTTCCCTGGGGAAACTAGTTTTTAAGATGGTTGACAGGCATCGCGACTCCAAAAAAAAAAAAGTGACTTCTGGGACCGATAGTGTGGCCCAGTGGAGAGAATCCAGGGCTGGGAGTCAGGGGACCCAGTGCTACGCTTGTGTGGCCTTGCGCAAGTCATTTCCCTTCTCTGGACCTCAGTATGCTCATCTGTAAAATGGGGATTCAATGCCTGTTCTCCTCCCCCTAGACGGGGAGTCCCATGCGGCCTACGAGCGTGGCTCTTTGGTAAGAGCCTGGGCTTCTGAGTCAGAGGTTGTGGGTTCAAATCCCAGCTCTGCCAATAAATAATAATAATAATGATGATGATGGCATTTGTTTTTTTTTAATGGCATTTTATTAAGCGCTTACTATGTGCAAAGCAGTGCTTTGCACATAGTAAGCGCTTAATAAATGCCATTATTATTATTAAAGCACTGTTCTAAGCGCTGGGGAGATTACAAGGTGATCAGGTTGTCCCACGGGGGGCTCACAGTCTTCATCCCCATTTTACAGATGAGGGAACTGAGGCACAGAGAAGTTGTGACTTGCCCAAAGTCACACAGCTGGCAATTGGCAGAGCCGGGATTTGAACCCATGACCTCTGACTCCAGAGCCCGGGCTCTTTCCACTGAGCCACGCTGCCTCTATGTGCAAAGCACTGTTCTAAGCACTGGGGAGGTTACAAGGTGATCAGGTTGACCCACGTGGGGCTCAAAGTCTTCATCCCCATTTTACGGATGAGATAACCGAGGCACAGAGAAGATAAATGACTTGCCCAAAGTCACACAGCTGACAATTGGCAGAGCTGGGGTTTGAACCTCCGACCTCCGACTCCCAAGCCCAGGCTCTTTCCACTGAGCCACGCTGTCAGCTGTGTGACCTTGGGCAAGTCACTTAGCTTCTCTGTGCCTCCGTTCCCTCATCTGTAAAATTGGGTTGAAGACTGTGAGCTTCACGTGGGACAACCTGATCACCTTGTATCCTCCCTAGTGCTTAGAACAGTGCTTGGCACATAGTAAGTGCTTAACAAATGCCATCATTATTATTATTATGTGAGACGAACTGTGTCTGAGCTATTAAAGTTGAGACAGAGAGCACCGTGACCTAGTGATAATAAAAATAATAATAATAATGATGGCATTTGGTAAGAGCTTACTTATGTGTCAAGCACTGTTCTAAGCACTGGGGTGGATACGTGGTCGTCAGGCTGTCCCATGTGGGGCTCACAGTCTTAATCCCCATTTTACGGATGAGGTCACTGAGGCACAGAGAAGTGAAGTGACTTGCCCCAAGTCACACAACTGACAAGTGGCGGAGCCGGGATTAGAACTCACGACCTCTGACTCCCAAGCTCGGGCTCTTTCCACTGAGCCACGCTGCTTCTCAATAATAATAATAGTGGTATTAAAGAGACCGGGCCCGGGAGTCAGAAGACCTGGGTTCTAATCCCCGTTTCTTCCATGTGCCTGTTTTGTGACCTTGGGCAGGTCACTTAACTTCATAGTGACTCGATTACCTCATCTGTAAAATGGGGATTTAATGCCTCTTCTGCCTCCTCCTTAGATTGTGAGCCCCGCTCGGGGACTGTTTTTAATCTGATTATCTTGGATCTACCCAACTTGTACTTCCCAAGCGCTTAGTACAGTGCTCTGCACACAGTAAGTGCTCAATAAATATGATTGATGATGATGATGATCTACCCCAATGTTTAGTACTGTGAGCACTTAACCAGTACCCCATCTACGATTATTATTAGAGGGATCTTTGTTGGTTTTTTTTAATGGTATTAAAGCACTTGCTGTGTGCCACCTTGGAGGTGACATTTGTTATAATCACCCTGGCCTTGGCCTGTGAATTTGGATTTGAACCCTTAAAGCACTTGCTGTTCACCCCACACTCAGCCCCACGGCACTTATATCCATATCCATAATTAATTTTATTGTCCGTCTCCCCCTCTAAACTGTCAGTTCCTTGTGAGCAGGGAATGTATTTACCAATTCTGTACTGTACTCTCCCAAATGCTTAGGAGAAAAGAAGCAAGTAGCAGAGCAGCAGCTTGGCTCAGTGGAAAGAGCCCGGGCTTTGGAGTCAGAGGTCATGGGTTCAAATCCCGGCTCCACCAATTGTCAGCTGCATGACTTTGGGCAAGTCACTTTTCATTCATTCAATCGTATTTATTGAGCGCTTACTGTGTGCAGAGCACTGTACTAAACGCTTGGGAAGTACAAGTTGGCAGCATATAGAGACGGTCCCTACCCAGCAGCGGGTTCACAGTCTAGACTCTGCCACATGTCTGTTGTGTGACCTTGGGCAAGTCACTTAACTTCTCAGAGCCTCAGTTCCCTCATCTGTAAAATGGGGGTGAAGATGTGAGCCCCATGTGGGACAACATGATCGTCTTGTTCCCCCCCAGCGCTTAGAACAGTGCTTTGCACATAGTAAGCGCTTAACAAATGCCATTATTATTATTATTAGAAGGGGGAGACGCAACAACAAAACAAAACGTGAACAGGTGCCAAGTCATCAGAATAAATGGATTCATTCATTCAATCCATTCAATCGAATACTTCTCTGGGCCTCAGTTACCTCATCTGTAAAGTGGGGATGAAGACTGTGAGCCCCTGTGGGACAACCTGATCACCTTGTAACCTCCCCAACGCTTAGAACAGTGCTTTGCATATAGTAAACACTTAATAAATGCCATCATTATTATTATTATTCCTAGTACAGTCCTCTGCACACAGAAAGGCCTCCATAAATACCATTGATAAGTTCGATGGGTCTGTGCGCTGCAAGCACTCGATAAACACCACTGATTCATTACTGCTCTGCACTCAGTAACCTCTCAATAAATACGGTCGATTAATCTGCCCACAGCAAATGCTCAATAAATACCACTGATGGATTAATTGGCCAGAATCGAGTAGTGGAACAATGAAGCTGGGAGAAAGATTGGTGGAGGAAAATCATTTCCATCTGAAAGGAAGGGGATTTCTAAGGGCTTTTTGGATGCTAATTTTCTCCCTGGTCTGACCCGAGCCTTTGTGAAGCCAGGAGGTCCAGAAACTGAATTTTGCTCTTCCCACATCTACAGCTGAGTGTAACCCAGTTGCCCCCTCCTGCCTTCCCAAGTCAATCAGTCGTATTTGTTGAGCACTTTATTCTGTGGAGAGCACTGTCTTCAGTCATTGGGAGCATGCAGGAGAGTTTGTAGACTTGGTCCCTTCCCTTTAGGAACTTAGAAATGAGTGTGGGGGATGACAGACATGAAAATTGGAGGTGGGAAGCCTTATTGAAGGCACATCGCCTCAAGCCTGGAACCGCATGGGAGTCAGAAGATCATGGATTCTCATCCCGCTTCTGCCACTTGTTGCTGTGTGACCTTGGACAAGTCACTGCACTTCTCTATGCCTCAGTTCCCTCATCTCTAAAATGGGGATTTAGAATGTGAGCCCCACATGGGACAGGGACTGTCTTCAGTGCTTAACAAATACCATCATCATTATTATTATTATTAATCGGGTTGGACACAGTCCGATTAATAATAATAATAATGATGGTATTTGGTATAATAGTGATGGTGTTTGTTAAGCACTTACTATGTGCACTTACTAAGCGCTTAGTACAGTGCTCTGCACACAGTAAGCGCTCAATAAATATGATTGATGATGTGCAAAGCACTGTTCTAAGTGCCGGGGCGCTTACAGGGTGATCAGGTTGTCCCACGGGGGGCTCACAGTTTTAATCCCCATTTTACAGATGAGGGAACTGAGGCACAGAGAAGTGAAGTGACTCGCCCAAAGTCACCCAGCTGACAGTTGGCGGAGCCGGGATTTGAACCCATGACCTCTGACTCCAAAGCCCAGGGTTCTTTCCCCTGAGCCACGCTGCTTCTCCTGTGTTCTCCGATTACCTTGCCCCAGCGCTTAGACATAGTAAGCAATTAACAAAAAACATAATTATTATTATTATTAAGAGGATTTCCCCGACTAAGCCCGCCTTTCCTCTTCTCCCACTCCCTTCTGTTTTGCCCTGACTTGCTCCCTTTATTAATCACCTACCCCCAAGCCCCACAGCACTTATGTAAATATCCATATTTTATTTATTTTAATGTCTGTCTCCACCTCTAGCACGTAAGCTCGTTGTAGGCTGGGAACGTGGCTGTCATACTGTAGTGCTGTAGTCTTCCAGCCATTAATTCATTCATTCATTCTATCGTATTTATTAAGCATTTTTTGTGTGCAAGCACTCTACTAAGCCCTATTTGTTTCAAAGCCTTACTGAAGGCATATTTCCTCTGAGGCCTTCCCTGACTAAACCCTCATTTCCTCTTCGCCCTATCCCTTCTGCGTCACCCTGACTTGCTCCCTTTAGTCATCCTCCCTGACAGTCCCACAGCACTTCCATATCTGTAATATATTTATGAATATTAATGTCTATCTCCCCCTCTAGACAGTGAGCTTGTTGTGGGCAGGGAATGTATCTGTTATATTGTTGTGTTATACTCTCCCAAGCTCTTAGTAGAGTGCCCTGCACACAGTAAGCACTCAATAAATACGATCGATTGATTGATTGATAAGAGAATTGGGGCAGAATAATAATGGCATTTTAAGCGCTGGGGAGGTTACAAGGTGATCAGGTTGTCCCACAGGGGGCTCGCAGTCTTAATCCCCATTTTTTACAGATGAGGTAACTGAGGCACAGAGAAGTTAAGTGCCTTGCCCAAAGTCACACAGCTGACAATTGTTGGCAGAGCCGGGATTTGAACCCATGACCTCTGACTCCAAAGCTCAGGCCCTTTCCATTGAGCCACGCTGCTTCTCATGTAAGGCAGAAATACGCTTAAACTCCTTGTAGGCAGGGCCCATGTCTACCAGCTCTGCTATATTGTGCTCTCCCAAGCGCTTAGGATAGGGCTTTGCACACAGTAAGTGCTCAGTAAATACGATTGAATCGGGAAGAGTCCCAACAGGAGGAGAACAAGGATTAGGAGAGACAGATGTCAGCAGGACTGTGTCTCTCCCCTTCCATCCACGTTTTCGGGCTGCTCTTAAATGGTCGCCAAACTATTGGGAAAAAAACACCTCCCCGAATCCGAGACCTCAAGATCCCGAGCCCCCCATTTCCCTCATTGATACACGGATCCCAGAGAGACGTGTTTTTTTTTTTTAACCAAACACAGGATTTTCCCAGCCGCTCTGTGCTGTGAGGGGCTTTAATTGAATCTGTTTATTGATAGACCTGCGAGGGGCTGCCAGGTTCTTCCAAGATTACTTTCATCTTTGTTGCTTCCCAAACGCTACTTTGAAGTATCATCCAACTGTTTTCCCCGGGCTTTATACTCAGGGTTTTATGCTCAGATCCGCTCAAGTGAGACAATGGAAACTTGTTACGTGCAGAACGAGGTTCTTTTCAAAGCATCCTGTCAGACGTGCCTGTTTAGGGGGAATTATGATGTTTGGTTTGAATCCAGAGGCGTCGACTTGTCAGAAGCGCTGTCTCCGAGGCAGTTTGGTTTCCTTATCTCTCTACTTGGTTGCTTTCCTCTACCAATAATTTATTTTAGTGTCCGTCGCTGGCTAGACTGCAAACTCCTTGAAGGCAGGGATGGGGAAAGAGTAGGGGTAAGAAAATGCCAGGCCTGAGACGCAGAGGACCTGGGCTCTAATCCCAGCTCTAGCACTTCCCTGCTGGGTGACCTCGGCCAAGTTGATTTCTCTGTGCCTCAGGTTCCTCCCCTGTAAAATGGGGATGAACTGAGCGCTTAGTACAGTGCTTCGCACAATACGATTGAATGAATTGAATAAATGAACTACCAGTTCTCCTTCCCCTTTAGACTGTGAACCCCATGGGAGTCTGACGGTCTTGTATCTATCCTAGTGCTTCGTGGTGATAATAATGATAATAGTAATAATGATAACGGTTTTTAAGTGCTTACTAAGTGCCAGACACCATTCTAAGTGCTGGGACATAATCAGGTTGGACCCATTCCCCGTCCCACATAGAGCTCACAGTCTTGAGCCCCATTTTACAGATGAGGCAACCGAGGCAAGGTCCCACGGCAGACAAGTGACGGAGCTGGGATCAGAACCTAAATCCTTCCGACTTCCGGTCCGGAAGTCGACTGTTTATATTAGAGCCCCAGTGCGGGGCTCTATCCGCCCGGCCAAGGTCCTTCTCGCTTAGTACAGTGCGTGGCTGGCACATTAAGGCTTAATTAAAATCACCCTGTACTAAATATTTGGAGGAATACAGTACAACAGGGTTGTGCCCTCTCGACTGTAAGCTCCTTGTGGGCAGGGAATGTATCTGATTGTTATATCGTACTCTCCCAAGCACTTAATACAGTGCTCTGCACATGGTAAGCTCTCAATCAATACAATGGACTGACTGAATGACGATCAGAACGCTTGGCCGATGGGCTGGTGAAGACATTGATTTTAGAGAAGCAGCGTGGCTCAGTGGAAAGAGCCCGGGCTTTGGAGTCAGAGGTCATGGGTTCAAATCCCGGCTCCGCCAATTGTCAGCTGTGTGACTTTGGGCAAGTCACTTCACCTCTCTGGGCCTCAGTTCCCTCTTCTGTAAAATGGGGCTGAAAACTGAGAGCCCCCCTGGGGACAACCTGATCACCTTGTATCCTCCCCAGTGCTTAGAACAGTGCTTTGCATATAGTAAGCGCTTAATACCATTATTATTATTATTATTATTATTATTGTTATTATTATTTTGAGAGAGCCCTGATGACTAAGGAAACAGCATGGCAAAGTGGAAAGCAGCATGGCATAGTGGCTAGATCCCGGGCCTGGGACTCAGAAGGCCATGGAGTCTAATCCCGGCTCCGCCACTTGTCTGCCGGGTGAGTTTGGGAAAGTCACTTCACTTCTCTGGGCCTCAGTTCCCCCAACTGTAAAATGGGGATTGAGTCTCTGAGCCCCACATGGGTCAGGGACTGTGTCCAACTCGATTTTTCTGTATCCTCCCCAACGCTTAGTACAGTGCCTGTCACATAGTAAGTGCTTAACAAATACCATTACTATTATTAGTGGTTGTGGGTATTGTGTCTGCAGCCCTCTCTCAGGCGCTTAGTGCAATGCTTAGAGAAGCAGTGTGGCTCAGTGGAAAAAGTCCGGGCTTTGGAGTTAGAGGTCATGGGTTCATGTCAGCAGTGTGACTTTGGGCAAGTCACTTCACTTCTCTGTGCCTCAGTTACCTCATCTGTAAAATGGGGATGAAGACTGTGAGTCCTACGTGGGACAACCTGATCACCTTGTAACCTCCCCAGCGCTTAGAACAGTGCTTTGCACAAAGTAAGCACTTAATAAATGCCGTCATGATTATTATTAATGCTTTCCCCCTCCGTGGTAGGTGCTTAGTAAACAGCACTCACTGAGGTGAAGGGACGTGACCACCTGAGAGATGGGAGGATCCAACCATTCAGGGGTATTTATTGAGCTCTTTCTGTAATGACTCGGGACTGGTAGGGACTGTCTCTATATGTTGCCAATTTGTACTTCCCAAGCGCTTAGTACAGTGCTCTGCACATAGTAAGCGCTCAATAAATAAATACGATTGATGATGCAGAGCACTGGACTAAGCTCTTGGGAGAGGACAGTATAACAAAGCAACAAACACAGAAGGCTCCTGGATGCCAGCTCTGTCTTGAGTGCCTCTTGCTGGGGGCCTGAGGGTAGAGAGGTGGGTCCCCTCCCCCTGAAGTTCCAATCAATCAATCAATCAACCAATCAATCGTATTTATTGAGCGCTTACTGTGTGCAGAGCACTGTACTAAGCGCTTGGGAAGCACAGACCCCCCTCCAGGGAAATTTGGGGAAGCAGGGAGGGAGCCTGGCACTCCTGGCTCCCATCATCATCATCATCATCATCATCAATCGTATTTATTGAGCACTTCCTATGTGCAGAGCACTGTACTAAGCGCTTGGGAAGTACAAATTGGCAACATATAGAGACAGTCCCTACCCAACAGTGGGCTCACAGTCTAAAAGGGGGAGACAGAGAACAAAACCAAACATACTAACAAAATAAAATAAATAGAATAGATATGTACAAGTAAAATAAATAAATAAATAGAGTCTCCCAGCGGGGCAGGGGCAGACAGGACTGGGAGACTCAGAATGCCAACAATTCCTCCCCCTTAGACTGTGAGCCCCGGGTGGGACAGGGACTGTGTCCCACCTGATTAATTTGTGCTTAGCACAGTGCCCGGTACCTAGTAAGCACTTAACAAAATACGGCGACGATGATGAAAAGCTCACCGGGAGCCAAACGCTGTGCCAAGCGCTGGGGGAAGCACAAGAGAATCCCACGAGACTCAATCCCAGTCCCGTACTGGGGCCCACCATCCAAAGGGTCGGAGGGCAAACTGGATTTCCACCCCACTGGGCTTCTGCCGGTTTCTGTCCCCTGATTCCCAGCCCCAGGGGAAAGCCTGCTGCCTTTCGGACCTAATAATAATAAATAATAATAATAATTGTGGTAGTTGTGAAGCGCTTACTATGTGTCCAGCACTGTTCTAAGCGCTAGGGTAGATACAAGTCAAACAGTCCCTGTCCCACATGGGGCTCCCATCCCCATTTTACAGATGAGGGAACTGAGGCCCAGAGAAGTGGAGAGACTTGCCCAGGGTTACACAGCGGACACGTGGCAGAGCCAGGATTAGAACCCAGGTCCTCTGATTCCCAGGCCCAGGCTCTTCCTGAGAGCTGGGCCTGCATCTTTTTCCAAAGTCTTTACAAATGAGAGCATTTCGACAAAGCCTCCCCAGCGCAGCAGAATTGGTGGAATAAACGTCTCTGACGTTTTGGAAGCGGCTTTATCCGAACAGTCTGAGCAATCACTGCTTTTTCCAAACGGGCTATAATCGCTTCACTTCCACCCGGCTTTCCTCGAGCCCTAAGGGTGTCAGCGGTCATCGGAAGGAAAGCGCCCGCAGTTCATTCCATTCGTTCATTCAGTCAGATTTATTGAGCGCTTACTGTGTGTTCGAGCACTGTACGAAGCGCTTGGGAGAGGATAAGGCCACAATATACAGACACATTCCCTGCCCACAAAGAGCTGACAGTCTAGAGGATGAGCTTACAGTCTAAAAGGAGCTGGAGAAGAGGCGGATGGCCTCCGGCCAACTCCCTCTTCATCCAGGTTTGCTGTGTGACCTTGGGCAACGCACTTCACTTCTCTGGGCCTCAGTTACCTCATCTGGAAAATGTCGTTGTTAATGGTATTTGTCAGGCTCTTACTACGTGCCAGGCACTGTACTAAGCGCCAGAGTAAGTACAAGACAGTCAGGTTGGACAGAGTCCCTGCCCCACATGGGATTGTCTTAATCCCCATTTGACAGATGAGGAAACTGAGGCCCAGAGAAGCAAATGACTTGCCTGAGGTCACCCAGCAGGGAAGTGGTGGAGGCAGGATGAGAACCCAGGCCTTTCTGATTTCCAAGTCCCTGCTGTGAGCCCCATGTGGGACAGAGATTGTGTCCAACTTGATTAGTGTGTATCTACCCCAGCGCTTAGTACAGTGCCTGGCACATAGTAAAAGCCCAACGAAGACCATTAAAAAAACTAAAACGTGCCTCTTGCGGGGGGGGAATGGAATGACTTGAGCAGACAGGATTGATCAGGGAACAATTCTTTGAGGGGATGATTTAAAAGGAAGATTGGCAGATTGGGGAATTGGGGCTGTGGTGTGGTGATTTGAGGAGGGGGATGAGGGATAGATGAGTCGCTTTATGTACTGTAGAATGTCAATCTGAACCTTCAAGGTAATACTTTCAGAACAGCCTGGAATCAATCAATCAATCATATTTATTGAGTGCTTACTGTGTACAGAACTTTGCACTGAAGCACTTGGGCGAGTACTATATAAGAGTTGGGAGATGTGTTCCCTGACCACCATGAGCATACAGTCTGGATGGGGAGACAAGCATTAATATAAATGAATTAGATTGTGGATACATACATATGCACTGTGGGGCTGAATAAAGGGTGCAAAACAAATGCAAGGATGGCACAGAAGGGAGTGAGAGAAGAGAGACGAGGAAGACCTCCCCGATTGGAATCCCTTCAACCTATGTTTCTCTTCGCCTCTTCCCACCGTAGCATGTATGTCCAAAAGAAGAATAATTGCTGTATTTGTTAAGATTTTATAATGTGACACACCTTGAGGTGGATCAGATCAGACACAGTTCCCGTCCCACATAGGGCTCACGGTGGAAGAGGGAGGGAGAATCGGCGTTTAACTTCCATGTGACAGATGAGGGAGCGGAGGCCCGGAGAAGTAACTTGCCCAAGGTCACGCGGCATTCGTTCATTCATATGATGGTGGTGGTATTCATTCATTCATTCAATCGTATTTATTGAACGCTTACTGTGTGCAGAGCACTGTACTAAGCGCTTGGGAACTACAAGTCGGCAACATATAGAGACGGTCCGTACCCAACAACGGGCTCACAGTCTAGAAGGGGGAGACAGACAACAAAACATATAGACAGGTGTCAAAATCATCAGAACAAATAGAATTAAATGATCTGTGTCCAACCTGATGAGCTTGTATCTACCCCAGTACTTAGTACAGTACCCGGCACATAGTAAGTGCTTAACAAAAACCATTAAAAAAAAAAAAGAAGGGTGGGGGTAGATGGGATCGAGCTGAGATTAGAACCCGGGTCCTCTGAGTGCCAGGCTCGCGCTCTTTCGGCTAGGCCGCGCTGCTCCTCTGGAGTTTGAGCCAGGGTCGAGGGTCTGGATTTGGGAGAAGCGGGGGGATTCTCTTTCCCGGAACTGATCTGGGGGGCGGCCACGGTGCCTTTTCTCCTCCGTCGCTGCGGGAGGGTCAAGCGATCTCTCCTCAGCCCAGGCCCGTGTCCCCCTCTTCTCCATTTCGGAAGGGCGGCGGGTGGAAAAGTGTGTCGCGGCTCCATCTTCCGTTCTGCCCATCTGGGACGCTGCCAGCCAAAGCCACCGCAGTCAATCAATCAATCGTATTTATTGAGCGCCTACTGTGTGCAGAACACTGTACTAAGCGCTTTGGGAAGTACAAGTTGGCAACATATAGAGACAGTCCCTACCCAACAATCAATCAATCAATCATATTTATTGAGCGCTTACTGTGTGCAGGGCACTGTACTAAGCGCTTGGGAAGTACAAGTTGGCAACATATAGAGACAGTCCCTACCCAACAGTGGGCTCACAGTCTAAAAGTCCTCTGCGGAAGCCAAGCCAACGGCTCTGGCTCTTTCCCAGCCGACACCTTGGGCCGCTCTCCTGCCGACCACCTCTCCTGCCCTCTCCCTGGCTGTGTCGGGAAGAACTAAGGATCGGAGGAGCCAGCGGAAGGGAGACGAGAGCCGTGGTTCCTCAGGAAGGGGCGGCGGGAGTGATTCCGGAAGGAAGGAAGGCCTTTCTTAAGAGGTGGTTAAGTTGGGGCCTCCGTAAAGTGATTAGGGAGCAGAGAGAGGCTTTAACGTCCTTCCGGAAGCATTAGCGGTTGGGAAAGTGGCCAGGGCGGGAACCAACTGGAAGGTCATTTTCGATTTCCGCCACAATCCTAGGCATGTTCGTTTTTTTTTTTAATGGCATTTATTAGGCGCTTACTATGTGCAAAGCACTGTTCTAAGCGCTGGTGAGGTGATCAGGTTGTCCCACAGGGGGCTCGCAGTCTTATTCCCCCTTTTACAGATGAGGTAACTGAGGCCCAGAGAAGTGAAGTGACTTGCCCAAAGTCACACAGCAGACGATTGGCGGAGCCGGGATTTGAACCCATGACCTCTGACTCCGAAGCCCGGGATCTTTCCACTGAGCCACGCTGCTTCTCCTAATTCGTTGGGATTTTGTCCGCCGCAACCGCTACTGGCACTGGCCTTATTCTCTTACCCACTACCCGTTTGCCTGCTGGTAACTTGTTTGTATCCCTGACGAGATTCCAAGTTGATTGAGGAGCAGCGTGGCTCAGTGGAAAGAGCCCGGGCTCTGGAGTCAGAGGTCATGGGTTCAAATCCCGGCTCCACCAATCGTCAGCTGGGTGACTTGGGGTAAGTCACTTCACTTCTCTGGGCCTCAGTTTCCTCTCTGTAAAATGAGGATTAAGACTGTGAGCCGCACGTGGGGCAACCTGATCACCTTGTATCCTCCCCAGTGCTTAGAACAGTGCTTTGCACATAGTAAGTGCTTAATAAATGCCGTCACTATTATTATTATTATTGAGTGCAAGGACTGTTTCCCTTACTACTGTTGTGTGTGTGTATACTCCCCAGCACCTAGTATAGTGCTCTGCACATGGGTGCTCAATAAATACCACTGGTGATAATGGTGATATTTCTTACTTGCGGGAGTCTTGGCTCAGTCCTCCACTAACTAAACTATTCCCAGGATAAAGGTGACTGTGGTCTTTATTCATTCATTCATTCAGTCGTACTTTTTGAGTGCTTACTGTGTGCAGAGCACTGTACTAAGCGCTTGGGAAGTACAAATTGGCAACATATAGAGATGGTCCCTACCCGACAGCGGGTTCACAGTCTAGAAGGGGGAGACAGACAACAAAACAAAATGTGTTAACAAAATAAAATAAATAGAATAAATATGTACAAGTAAAATAAATAGAGTAATAAATGTGTACAAACACATATACATATATACAGGTGCTGTGGGGAGGGGAAGGAGGTAAGGGGATGGGGAGGAGGGGGATAGAGGTGCCAAGTACTGTACTAAGCACTGGGATAGATACAAATAACTAGATCAGAACCAGTCTCTGTTCCATGTAGGGCTCACAACCTAGGGAAGACAGGTGTTGAATCCCCTTTTTAAGGATGAAGAAACTGAGGCAGAGAGAAGTGAAGTGGATCTTCATGGGCAGTGTTGTTTTGAAATGATTTTCCTGAAGAAAATTTGATTTTTTTGGGTGTTTTTGTGGTGGGGGAGGGAGGTAGGTAGACTGCTATTTTACTGGAATCTACATTGTGGGTTTGAGCAGTTTGGGTAGATAGCTTAAAGGAATTCACTAGATCTCCCCCTGTGCCATTGTTGTGGATTTAATAGAGAGGGACTTTCTAGGATGCATGCAATGAAGGAGATGATTTGGAAATTCCCTTGTTCATTCACAGTTTTCCTGAAATCCCAGTCCTATCTTAAGAAGCCCCTATGAGCTCTCCTTTCACGGTCCTTATTCATTCAGTCGTGTTTTCATTTCCTCGAATTTACTGTGTATCTCAATCAATCAATCAATCAGTCGTATTTATTGAGCGTTTCCTGTGTGCAGAGCACTGTACTAAGCACTTGGGAAATACAAGTTGGCAACACATAGAGACGGTCCCTACCCAACAGTGGACTCACTGATGTAGACTGTGAACTGTCTAATGGTGAAGCATCATGGTGTAGTGAGTAGACCAATCAATCAATCAATCGTATTTATTGAGTGCTTACTGTGTGCAGAGCACTGTGCTAAGCGCTTGGGAAGTACAAGCTGGCAACATATAGAGACGGTCCCTACCCAACAGTGGGCTCACAGTCTAAAAGACCACAGGCCTGGCAGTCGGAGGACCTGGGTTCTAATTCTGCTTCCGCCATTTCTCTGCTGTGGGGCCTTAGGCAAGTCACTTAACCACTATGTACCTCAGTTACCTCATCTGTGAAATGGGGATTAAGACCTGAAGCCCCATGTGGGACATGGACTGTGTCCAACGGGATAATCTTTTATCTCCTCCAGAGCTCAGTGGTGTCTGAGAAGTAACAGGTGCTTCGCAAAGAATTTTTTTTAAAAAATGGTGTGCTAGTCGCCCTGACTTTGCGATTGTATGCTGAGGAAATGGTGTCTAATGGGAACCGGGGGAAAGGGAAGTTCAATAGGCTCTAGACTAATGATTGTACCTGAATTTGATTCTGGCCTGTGAGCCTCCCTTAATAATAATAATTGCTGTGATACTAATAAGTATCTAATAATACTAATGTGTTGCCAACTTGTACTTCCCAAGCGCTTAATACAGTGCTTAGCAATCAATCAATCAATCGTATTTATTGAGCGCTTACTGTGTGCAGAGCACTGTACTATGCGCTTGGGAAGTCCAAGTTGGCAACATATAGAGACAGTCCCTACCCAACAGTGGGCTCACAGTCTAGAAGGGGGAGACAGAGAACAAAACCAAACATACTAACAAAATAAAATAAATAGAACAGATATGTAAAAGTAAAATAAACAGTAAGTGCTCAATAAATACGATTGAATGAATTGAGCCCACTGTTGGGTAGGGACTGTCTCTATATGTTGCCAATTTGTACTTCCCAAGCGCTTAGTACAGTGCTCTGCACATAGTAAGCGCTCAATAAATATGATTGATGATGATGATGATAAGTATCACTTATTACTTACAAATAAGTAAGCACCTAATAAGGTGCTTATGATGTGGCAAATACTGTTCTAAGCGCTGGGGTGGATCCAAGTTACTCCGGCTGGACACAGCCCTTGTCCCACAGGGGGCTACCGCTCTTCACCCCCATTTTACAGAGGAGGTAACTGAGGCCCAGAGAAGTGAAGCGATTTGCCCGAAGTCACACAGCAGGCAGGTAGCAGAGCTGGATTAGAACCCAGGTCCTTCTAATTGGTTTAGCTGGGACACAAGCCCTCCCACCTAATCACAGTGCCCAGTTTCTCATGTCCTCGTCTCTTTACAGTGTCGGTGTTTTTATTGTTTCATCCTTCCTTAAGTGTCTTAAGTTTCCCCTCCCTTATTCTCAATTTGGGTGCCTTGGAGGGCATATCCAATTTCCCCCAAATGGGTGTGTTTCCCCAGCGCTCAGTGCAGTGCCCTGTGCTCAATAAGTGCCTAATAAATACTACTACTCCAGGGCATCCAGAGATGGAAGGGTCGGCCTTGCTAGAGAAGCAGCGTGGCTCCGTGGAAAGAGCCCGGGCTTGGGAGTCCGAGGTCATGGGTTCTAATCCTGACTCCGCCAATTGTCAGCTGTGTGACTTTGGGCAAGTCACTTCTCTGTGCCTCAGTTACCTCATCTGTAAAATGGGGATGAAGACTGTGAGCCCCACGTGGGACAACTTGATCACCTTGTATCCCTCCCCCCAGCGCTTAGAACTGTGCTTCACCCGTAGTAAGCGCTTAAGAAATACCATAATTATTCTAATTATTATTAGAAGACCGAGGGGTTCTTGCACTGTCTGTTACAAGACCTGAGCAAGACCTTAGAGAAGCAGCGTGGCTCCGTGGAAAGAACACGGGAGTCAGAGGTCATGAGTTCGAATCCCGACTCTGCCAATTGCCAGCTGTGTGACTTTGGGCTAGTCACTTCACTTCTCTGTGCCTCAGTTACCTCATCTGTAAAATAAGGATGGAAACTGTGAGCCCCCCGTGGGACAACCTGATCACCTTGTAACCTTCCCAGCGCTTAGAATAGTGCTTTGCACATAGTAAGCGCTTAATAAATGCCATTATTATTATTATTATTATTGATTGTTTGATCATTATTATTATTATTATTATTAACTCTGTTGCATTGTACTCTACCAAGCGCTTAATATAGTGCTCTGTGCACAGTAAGTTCTCAATAAATAAATACCATTGATTGATCATTATTATTATTATTAACTCTGTTGCATTGCACTCTACCAAGCGCACAGTAAATACCATTGATTGATTGATTGGTTTCAGTTGGTCAGGGCACTTGGAACCAGTAGGACCAATCCCTTCGGCCAACGGTTGAGGTTAAAGGGCATCACGAAGCGGAGAGCGTTCCTCGGGCAGACTCCCAACACGTTCTCGTTCGGTGATTTTCGTGGCCCGCTGGGATCCAGATGGCCCAGGTTTTTGTCTCCAGCCCGGCCTGGCCGATTCAGACGGCGAGTTGCGTGTCGGCTGGAGGCGGCCCGCTCGTCGCCCAGGACGGAAGACCGGGGAGAAGTGGAGGCGGGTGGCATCTCCGCGCAGTGTGAGGAATGCCAGTGGCCCTGGGGCCCGTGAAAGCACAATCCGGCTTTGTCCGGCGGTCCGAGAGCCAGAAATCCCGCTGTCTTTATCGCCCAGCTCGCCAGGATCCTGCCCTCTCTGTGGCTCAGGTCCTGACGGACTGATGTTCTTCAATCAGTCAATCAATCATCAATCAATCGTATTTATTGAGCACAGGCCTGGGAGTCGGAAGGACCTGGGTTCTAATCTCGGCTCTGCCACTTCTCTGCTGTGTGACCTTGGACAAGTCACTTCGTTTCTCTGTGCCTCAGTTCCCTCATCTGTAAAATGGGGATCAAGATCGGGAGCCCCAGGTGGGACAGGGTCTGCGTCCAATCTCGGATCTACCCCAGTGCTTAGAACAATGCCTGGCACAAGGATATTGGATGTTAGATATCTATTGTATAGTACAGTGCTCTGCACACAGTAGGTGCTCAATAAATTCCATTGATTGACAGACCAAGTTGATATTTGACAGTTTGTGGCACCTTCCCCATTAGATTGTAAGTTCTGTTAGGGCAGTTGGCATTGTCAATATTCATAATAATCATAATAATGATGGTTTTTGTTAAGTGCTTACTATGTGCCAAGCACTGTTCTAAACATTTAACAAATACCACAGTTATTATTATTACTCTCCAAGCACTTAGTACAGTGCTAATTGGCGAAGCCGGGATTCGAACCCGTGAACTCTGACTCCAAAGCCCGGGCTCTTTCCACTGAGCCACGTAGGTGCAGAGCACTGTACTAAACACTTGGGAGAGTGCAGTACAACAGTAAGCAAGCACATTCTCTGCCCACAATGAGCTTACAGTCTAGAGGCCTGATCAATCAATCAATCGTATTTATTGAGCGCTTACTGTGTGCAGAGCACTGTACTAAGCGCTTGGGAAGTCCAAGTTGGCAACATATAGAGACAGTCCCCACCCAACAGTGGGCTCTCAGTCTAAAAGGGGGAGACGGAGAACGAAACCAAACATACTAACAAAATAAAATAAATAGAATAGATATGTACAAGTAAAATAAATAAATAGAGTAATAAATATGTAAATATGTAAATATGTGCTTTGCACATAGTAAGCGCTTAATAAATGCCATCATTATTATTATTATTATTATGTGCCAAGCACTGTTCTAAGCACTGGGGAGGATACAAGGTGATCAGGTTGTCCCACGTGGGGCTCACAGTCTTCATCCCCATTTTCCAGATGAGGGAACGGAGGCTCAGAGAAGTGAAGCGACTTGCCCAAAGTCACACAGCTGGCAGTTGGCGGAGCCTGGATTTGAACCCATGACCCCTGCCTCCCAAGCCCGGGCTCTTTCCATTGAGCCACGCTGCTTCTCTTGACCGCTGTGTGCCTTTGGGCAAGTCACTTAGCTTCTCGGTGCCTCAGTTCCCTCATCTGTAAAATGGGGATGAAGACTGTGAGCCCCACGTGGGACAACCTGATCACTTTGTGTCTACCCCAGCGCTTAGAACAGTGCTTGGCACATAGTAAGCGCTTGAGAAATACCATAATAATCATATTATAATAATCATAATAATCACAGCCTTCTAGACTGTGAGCCCACTGTTGGGTAGGGACCGTCTCTATACGTTGCCAACTTGTACTTCCCAAGCGATTAGTACAGCGCTCTGCACACAGTAAGCGCTCAATAAATACGATTGAATGAGTGAATATTAATATAATAATAATAACAATAAATATCCATTCTCCCTCTCCTTTAGCCTGCGCCAGGGATTGGTTCAGTTCTGGTTTTCTCGTAACTACGTCAGGGCTTAGCACCGTACTTGGCATTGGGGAAAGAACTTAAATACTATTATTATTATCAACATTGTTAGAAGAATTGTAATATTTGAACCGCCTAATCTGCTCAGGATTCGCGCGGGTGAGTTTTCAGCCCTCCGTCACGAGCCCGAATCCCGCCAGCTAGACTTCGAGTCGGTCCCAAACCACTTTCCTCTTGATGGACGGTAACAACAAAGTCCTTGGCATTTTGCATTTGGGTAAGTCCGTGGTCCAAGCGGAAACATCAGGGCTGACGTCAATCGCCGCGAATCGAATCCTGCCCAGGGCCTTTGGGAGAAAGCGAGGATGTCTTATGGCCTCTTCTGCGGGTGAAATATGACTGGTGGGACCCATTCATTTGCATATTAAATGTGCTAGACATTTTTGTGGGGGGTTTTTCAGGTTACCTAGGAAACCGATGCCCCCCGGGGTAATGGGAAAACTGGGATTGTGTGACAGCTTCTGCAAGGCCGGAGAATTGTTCTTTTGTTTCTGAGAGGCCGGGAACACTTGGGGGTCTGTCCCAAAATGCCTCCATTGAGGCTCAGCGAGAGGCGAGGGGAAACAAGGAAAGCCTCCTGGTTCCTTTTTTTTTTTAAAAAAAGAAATGGTATTTGTTAAGCGCTTTCTATGTGTCAGGCCCTGTTCTAAGCCTGGGATGGATACAAATCGATTGGGTCCGACACAATCCCTGTCCCACATGTGGTACTTATCGAGCGCCTGCTGTGGACATAGCAATCAATCATATTTATTGAGCGCTTACTGTGTGCAGAGCACTGTACTAAGCGCTTGGGTGCCTGGGAGAGTAAAATACAACAGATTTGGTAGACGTGTTCCTTGCCCACAAGGAGCTGACAGTGTTGAGGATTGCTAGAGCTCACTGGGTGAAACTCCTAGCCTAGTCTACCCCACAAATGGAGCTCATTATAAGTTCAGGATGTCATCATCATCATAATAATAATGATGGTATTTGTTAAGCGCTTACTATGTTCACTGTTCTAAGCACTGGGGGGATACAAGGTGATCAGATTGTCCCCCGTGGGGCTCACAGTCTTAATCCCCACTTTACAGATGAGGGAACTGAGGCCCAGAAAAGTTAAGTGACTTCTCCAAAGTCACACAGCTGACAATTGGCAGAGCCGGGATTTGAACCTGACCTGACTCCAAAACCCGTACTCTTTCCACTGAGCCATGCTGCTTCTCTATCATCAGTGATATTTAATAATAATAATAATGGCATTTATTAAGTGCTTACTATGTGCAAAGCACTGTTCTAAGCGCTGGAGAGCTTACAAGGTGATCAGGTTGTCCCACAGGGGGGCTCACAGTCTTAATCCCCATATTACAGATGAGGGAACTGAGGCCCAGAGAAATGAAGTGACTTACCCAAAGTCACACAGCTGACAATTGGCGGAGCTGGGATTTGAACCCATGACCTCTGACTCCAAACCCCGCGCTCTTTCCACTGACCCACGCTGCTTCTCTACATTAATAAATTTATTAATATAAATATATATATGAATATTTATTAAATGCTCGCTGTGTGCAAAGCCCCGTATTAAGCTCTTGGGAGAGTCCAATATAACAGATTTGCTAGACATGTTCCCTGCCCCCATGGAGCTGAAAGTCTAGAGGATTGTTAGATTTCACTGGGTGAAACTGCGAGCCTATTCTACTCCAGACAAGTGGAATTCATTATGGTGACAGAAGTTTGGTATTTATTGAACACCCACCATGTGTCAGGCGCTGTACTAAGTGTTTGGGAGAATACAACGGAGTTGGTAGACATCATCCTCAAACATTTACATTGCCTTCTGAATTTGTGAACAGCGTTTTTCGGTTCATTTTGCAATCCTCTGGCTGGAATAATAAATAGTGATTATGGTATTTGTTAAGCGCTTACAATGTGCCGGGCACTGTACTAAGCGCCGGGGTGGATACAAGCAAATCCGGTTGGACACAGTTCCTGCCCCACGTGGGGTTCCTAGTCTCAATCTCCATTTTGCAGATGAGGGAACTGAGGCCCCAAGAATAATAATAATAATAATGATGGCATTTATTAAGCGCTTATTATGTGCAAAGCACTGTACTAATTGCCCAAGGTCACCCAGCAGACGAGTGTCGGAGCCGGAATTAGAACCCATGACCTTCTGACTCCCGGGCCCGGCCTCTAGCCATTCATGGAACCTAACTTTGAGCCAGCAGATCGGGTTTGGTGTCTGTTTATTGTTTTATTGTACTCTCCCAAGCGCTTAGTTCAGTGTTCAGCACACAGTAAACACTTGATAAATTTGATTGACTGACTTACTGGCTTCCAACCTTGGGAAGTGGGAATTTTAGAGTCTCTGCACCGTCGCCCTTGAATCCAGGAGGATCCATTCTTATGGATGTGTTCCACGTTTCCAATTCACTTAGAACTAGTGTCCCTTATCCCACTGTTCATTAAGCCGAGGATAAAAAAGAAATACATTTCATCAGCAACAGAAAGTACAGAATAACGCAATTACGGCGTCCTAATGCCGGCTGTACAATAGATGAAAAGATAATCACATTTTGGCCTTTGTTGCGCAGGGCCTTGTTGTGGTGTAATTTCATTGTGACTGGGTAATTAATACCCTTCAGAGGGATCAGATAGGGATTAAAGAGGAACGAGGGAAGAGAAGAATAAGATGGAGAGGGTGGAGAAGGAGTTGGAGAAGAGAGGAATTTTTCAGGGGGTGGGGGATGTTTCAATAATAATAATTTCATTCATTCATTCATTGTCGTATTTATTGAGTGCTTACTGTGTGCAGAGCACCGTACTAAGCCCTTGGGAAGTACAAGTTGGCAACATACAGAGACGGTCCCTACCCAACAGCGGCCTCACAGTCTAGAGGGGGGAGACAGACAACAAAACAAAACATATTAACAAAATAAAATAAATAATAATAATGATGGCATTTATTAAGCGCTTACTATGTGCAAAGCACTGTTCTAAGAGAGTTTCTTTCCTGGAGAGAGGAATGGGAGCACCGCTGACCGGCTTTCTTTACCGGGTCCCCGTGAACACGGCTGCTGCTGCCAAACCGTGGAACTTGGCCTCGGGAAGCTGTGGAGGATGAAAGTCGGGTGCTTATAATAAAATACTTAATATTCTAGGAGTCCATTGTAGAATGGAAAATGTAATAAAAAGGCGTAGCATAAAAATTCTGGACACGAAGGCATGCGGTGCCCTGGATTAGGCCCTGGACGGGGGCAGATGGCGATGATTGTGGTGTCCGTTAAGCGCTTACTATGTGCAGAGCACTGCGCTATGCACTGAAGAGAGACAATACAACAGAATTAGCAGACACGTTCCCTGCCCATAACAAGCTTGCACTATCTGTCAGACACTGTACTAAGCGCTGGGGTAGATACAAGATAATTAGGTTGGACACAGTGCTTGTCCAACATGGGACTCTCAGTCATCATCCCGATTTTACAGTTCTCTCATCCGCAAAATAGGGGATCAATCAATCAATCAATCGTATTTATTGAGCGCTTACTGTGTGCAGAGCACTGTACTAAGCGCTTGGGAAGTACAAGTTGGCAACATATAGAGACAGTCCCTACCCAACAGTGGGCTCACAGTCTAGAAGGGGGAGACAGAGAACAAAACCAAACATATTAACAAAATAAAATAAATAGAATAGATAAGTACAAGTAAAATAAATAGAGTAATAAATATGTACAAACATATATACAGGTACTGTGGGGAAGGGACCCTATTCTCCCTCCTACTTAGATGGGACCCTATTACCTTGTATCTACCTCAGCGCTTAGAACAGTGCTTGGCATAGAGTAAGCGCTTAACAAATGCAAGTTATTATAACAGATGAAGTAACCGAGGCATGGCAGAAGAGAAGTCACACAGCAGCTGCAATTGGATGTTTGTACAGATTTATTACTCTATTTATTTTACTTGTACATATTTACTATTCTATTTATTTTGTTAATGATGCACATCTAACTTTAATTCTATTTGTTCTGACGACTTGACGCTTGTTCACGTGTTTTGTTGTCTGTCTCCCCCTTCTAGACTGTGAGCCCGTTGTTGGGTGGGGACCGTCTCTAGATGTTGCCGACTTGGACTTCCCAAGCGCTTAGTCCAGTGCTCTGCACACAGTAAGCGCTCAATAAATACGATTGAATGAATGAACCCAGGTCTTCTGACTCCCAAGCCTGTGCTGTGTACCCTCTAGGCCATGCTACGTTTTGTTCATTCATTCATTCATTCAATCAATCCTATTTATTGAGCGTTTACTGTGTGCAGAGCACCGTACTAAGAGCTTAGGAGAGTACAATTTAACAATAAACAGGCATTCCCTGTCCACAACAAATTTACAGACTGGAGAGCGGGGAGACAGACATTAATATAAATAAATAAGTTACAGATATAATAATAATAGTGATAGCATTTATTAAGCACTTACTATGTGCAAAGCACTGTTCTAAGCGATGGGGAGGTTACATCCCCATGAGGGGCTCACAGTCTTAATCCCCATTTTACAGATGAGGGAACTGAGGCCCAGAGAAGTGAAGTGACTTGCCCAAAGTCACCCAGCTGATAATTGGCGGAGCCGGGATTTGAACCCATGACCTCTGACTCCAAAGCCCGGGCTCTTTCCACTGAGCCACACTGCTTCTGCTTGTCAGATATGGGCATAAGCGATGTGAGGCTGGGAGGGAGGAATATTAAGGGAGCAAGTCAGGGGGAAAACAGAAGGGAGTGAGAGATGAGGAAAAGTGGGGCTTACACAGTAAGCGCTCAATAAATATGATTGATTGATACAAACAAATCAGGTTGGTCACAGTCCCTGTCCCACATGGGGCTCACAGTCTTAATCCCCATTTTCAAAGAGGGAACTGACGGCAGAGAAGTCAAGTGACTTGCCCGAGGTCACACAGCAGACAAGTGGCAGAGCCGGGATTAGAACCCACGACTTTCTGAGTCCCAGGTCCTTGCTCTATCCACTCCGCCATGCTGCTTCCAGGGGAAGAGGGGCTTATTTGCTGTGCGGAAACTTTGCATCAAAACGACTTACCAGGAGAAGAAAGTGTAGTTTATAACTCGGTAAACGGGTGACAAAAAAGGAGAAGAAGAGACGCCAGCACGTACTGCTCAGACGGGATGGAGGCTTGGAACGGTTGGGAATTTTTTTGTGATCAGTGGTTAACAGAAAGAGTTAATGCACTATTCTTTTGAGTTTTTAAGCTTCAACTCTCTCCACCTTGCCCTCTATCTCTTTCAGATAGAGCCATCCAACTCCCCTTAATAATGGCATTTATTAAGCGCTTACTATGTGCAAAGCACTGTTCTAAGCGCTGGGGAGGTCACGAGGTGATCAGGTTGTCCCACGGGGGGCTCACAGTCCTAATCCCCATTTTTCAGATGAGGTAACTGAGGCCCAGAGAAGTGAAGTGACTTGCCCAGAGTCACACAGCTGACAATTGGCGGAGCCAGGATTTGAACCCATGACCTCTGACTCCAAAGCCCAGGCTCTTTCCACTGAGCCCCTCCTTCCTCTCCCCCTCCCCATCCCCCCCACCCTACCTCCTTCCCCTCCCCACAGCACCTGTATATATGCTTGTACAGATTTATTACTCTATATATTTTACTTGTACATATTTACTATTCTATTTCTTTTATTTTGTTAATTTGTTTTGTTTTGTTGTCTGTCTCCCCCTTCTAGCCTGTGAGCCCGTGGTAGGGACCGTCTCTATATGCTGCCAACTTGTACTTCCCAAGCACTTAATACAGTGCTCTGCACACAGTAAGCGCTCAATAAATACGGTTGAATGAATGAATGAGTGACCCATAAACAAATGCCGTTCACATTTTTTTTACTGCAGCTAGCAAATGAAAAAGCAATCAAGAAATTCCCAAGCCTAAATATTCCTTTTTTTTCTCCCTACCAGATCTGTCTTTTTATTTTGGAAGTCGCTGAAACTACTAGTGCTTTGGGAGGGTCCCTTGAGAGGGATTATAATTATAGCTTTAATTCTACTTGTTCTGACGATTTTGACACCTGTCTACATGTTTTGTTTTGTTATCGGCCTCCCCCTTCTAGACTGTAAGCCTGTTGTTGGGTAGAGAGCGTCTTTATATGTTGCCAACTTGTACTTCCCAAGCGCTTAGTACAGTGCTCTACACACGGTAAGTGCTCAATAAATATGATTGAATGAAAGAGGGAAAATAAGATTCAACGACAGCAGGAAGGATTTAGTGTAGATTTCCTGGAGATTTTTTTTTTTCCGCTCTTTACCATGTCACTTCTCTGTGCCTCAGTTATCCCGCCCATAAAATGGGGATTAAGAGGGTGAACCCTATGTGGGACAGGGACTGTGTCTAACCTGATTACCTTCTCTCTACTCAGTGCTTAGTACAGTGGCTGGCACATAGTAAGCGCTTAACAAGTACCAAAAATTACCTCAGGAGGGTGTGAGTGCTCATTAACTGTGTGACTTTGGGCAAGTCACTTCACTTCTCTCATCTGTAAAATGGGGATTAAAACTGTGAGCCCCCCCCGTGGGACAACCTGATCACCTTGTAACTTCCCCAGCGCTTAGAACAGTGCTTTGCACATAGTAAGCGCTTAACAAATACCATTATTATTATTATTATTATTATTATTAAATGCTCTAGATTAGCAGTATTGATTGAGCATCTACGGGAGGCAGAGCCTTTATTGTTATAAAAGTTTGCGTCTAATGGGCACAACATTAACTTCAGTATGTGATGTCATTCCCTGTGATTTTAATGAACACTCAGGACTCTCATTAAAAGGCAACAGTTAAAACACTCCACGTTTTTAGCCCTGGACCTGAATTGTTTGCCTCTTGCAGATTTATATGATGGCAGAAATCCTGTCCTCTTTTTTTCTGTGAAAAGCTTGAGATTTCCATTAACTTTCCTCTAATGCCTTCACACAGCAGTTTGGACGATGCTGGGCTATTAGAGAGGCGATGGACTGTTGATATTGGCTACTGACTAGTTTATTGATTTATTCTAAAATGTCCACTCTGAAGTCTGCTTTTTACCTGTATTATTTGGGGGTGCATTTATCCCTTTAACATATTCTCCCTGACTGCTTTGGGTGCTTAGCATTGAAGAGAAGGATTGAAGAGATATATAAATATATACCTGTATATATGTTTGTACGTATTTATTACTCTATTTTATTTGTACAGAGTCTAATAATTTTATTTGGTTAATATGTTTTGTTTTGTTCTCTGTCTCCCCCTTCTAGACTGTGAGCCCCCTGTGGGGTAGGGATTAATCAAATTCCTGCCAGCCCGTTTTTCTTTCACATTGTTACATCTTTCATTTTATAGGAACACGATGTATGCTGTCAGCGATTTGATTCCCAGTGGATCTCCTCGCTGTTAACCAGCTTAAATGAAATATTTTGCTGAAATGGTAAAGTTTTTCGAGAGAGAGAGAGAAAGCTGTTTTAATATCTTCCCTCTAGTCTCCCTCTTCTTGTGATTGGCGTTCCCAAATGAATTGGATAGGATTAGGAAATCCTTGGTTTCTGAGCACTGTATGATCTCATCTACCCTGGCGCTTGGTACAGCGCTTGGCCTCCAAGTGCTCAACAAATACCACTACTATTGCTTTTCTGTTAGCAATCTTTCCATGGCATTTATTGAATGATAATAATACTGTTACTACTGATAATAATTAATAATTATTAATATAATAATAATAACACATAATGCTGTGTACGGAGCACTGTATTAAGCACTTGGGAGAGTTCAATACATCAGAGGTGGGAGAGGCAATCCCTATAATAAGGAACTGATGGTCTACCGGGGGAGATGGACATTAAAATGTCTCATTGACATTTATCGTATTTATTGAGCGCTTACTGTGTGCAGAGCACTGTACTAAGCGCTTGGGAAGTACAAATCGGCAGCATATAGAGACGGTCCTTACCCAACAACAGGCTTCTTGTCTAGAGCTTGTGAAAAGTAGAATAATAATATTCATTTATTCATTCAGTCGTGTTTATTGAGTGCTTACTGTGTGCAAACACTGTACTTAGCGCTTGGGAAGTACAAATCATGATGGACCTCTGACTCCAAAGCCCGGGCTCTTTCCACTGAGCCATGCTGCTTCTCCTAGTAAGCGCTTAATAAATGCCATTATTGCTATCCTTTTCTGAACACAACGCCGAGTCTGTAAAGTTTTTCTTCCTCAGACTGAATGCAAAAATACCATTAAACCCATTCTCTTCATTTGATTCTGATCAGAATCATCTGACTAGAGAAGCAGTGTGGCTCAGTGGAAAGAGCCCGGGCTTTGGAGTCAGAGGTCGTGGGTTCAAATCCTGGCTCCGCCGCTTGTCAGCTGTGTGACTTTGGGCAAGTCACTTAGCTTCTCTGGGCCTCAGTTACCTCATCTGTAAAAATGGGGATTAAGACTGTGAGCCCCAAGTGGGACAACCTGATCACCTTGTAACCTCCCCAGCGCTTAGAACAGTGCTTTGCACATAGTAATCGCTTAATAAATGCCATCATTATTATTATTAGTATGTGCAAAGCACTGTTCTGAAAAGGTATGTCAGAGATAAGTTTTATTATTACTCGTGCTTCATCTGGCATTAGTAGGGAGGCGTTGATTAATAATTAATAATGACATTTAGTAAGCGCTTACTATGTGCAAAACACTGTTCTCAGCGCTGGGGAGGTTACAAGGTGATCAGGTTGTCCCACGGGGGGCTCACACTCTTACTCCCCATTTTACAGATGAGGGAACTGAGGCTCAGAGAAGTGAAGGGACTTGCCCAAAGTCCCACGGCTGACAAGTAGCGGAGCCGGGATTTGAACCCACGACCTCTGACTCCAAAGCCCGGGCTCTTTCCACTGGGCCACGCTGCTTCTCTAAGCGGCGTTGAGCGGCAGAGATTCCCCCCGCTAGTCAAGGCCAGCTCAATTTCAAGCAATACGGAGATTCTTTATATTCCATTAGTAAAGCATTCATAATGATCAGAACAATACACTAGGAGAAATACTTTAGGATAGAAAGTAGTGAGTCCCTGGGGGAGTTTTCTGATCATTCATTCAATCATATTTATTGAGCGCTTACTGTGTGCAGAGCACTGTACTAAGCGCTTGGGAAGTACAAGTTTGCAACATATACAGATGGTCCCTACCCAACAGCTGGCTCACAGTCTAGAAGGGGGAGAAAGACAACAAAACAAAAACATGTGGACAGGTGTCAAGTCACCAGAATAAATAGAAGTAAAGCTAGATGCACATCATTAACAAAATAAATAGAATAGTAAATATGTACAGGTAAAATAAATAGAGTAATAAATCTGTACAAACATATATACAGGTGCTGTGGGGAGGGGAATGCTGATTAGTCCTGTTTGATAAGGTGATAAAGTAGGGCCAGGGGCTTGATTGGCTCAAGGGCGTGGTTTTATCATGTTGTATTTTGCTGGGCTGAGAGTGACCTTGGCTACTCAATTTGAGTCAAACTGAGTCATCAGGCCCACCCAAACTAGCGAAGCAGGCCTAGGCAGAGGGAAAGATCAGAGAAAAAGGTGGACAAAGACCTTGACCATTGTGATTCCACAAGGCAATCAATCTGATTTACTTAGCATTTATTTAGCATTCATCAGAGAAGCAGCGTGGCTCAGTGGAAAGAGCGAAAAAGGTGGACCAAGACCTTGACCATTGTGATTCCACCGGGCAATCAATCTGATTTACTTAGCATTTATTTAGCATTCATCAGAGAAGCAGCGTGGCTCAGTGGAAAGAGCGAAAAAGGTGGACCAAGACCTTGACCATTGTGATTCCACCGGGCAATCAATCTGATTTACTTAGCATTTATTTAGCATTTATCAGAGAAGCAGCGTGGCTCAGTGGAAAGAGCGAAAAAGGTGGACAAAGACCTTGACCATTGTGATTCCACGAGGCAATCAATCTGATTTACTTAGCATTTATTTAGCATTTATCAGAGAAGCAGCGTGGCTCAGTGGAAAGAGGGAAAAAGGTGGACCAAGACCTTGACCATTGTGATTCCACAAGGCAATCAATCCGATTAACTT
This sequence comes from Tachyglossus aculeatus, assembly GCF_015852505.1. Lineage (NCBI taxonomy): Eukaryota > Metazoa > Chordata > Mammalia > Monotremata > Tachyglossidae > Tachyglossus > Tachyglossus aculeatus. The sequence continues at coordinate 11,310,702 of NC_052097.1, read as the reverse complement.
AGCATTTATTTAGCATTTATCAGAGAAGCACCGTGGCTCAGTGGAAAGAGCGAACAAGGTGGACCAAGACCTTGACCATTGTGATTCCACCAGGCAATCAGTCTGATTTACTTAGCATTTATTTAGCATTTATCAGAGAAGCAGTGTGGCTTAGTGGAAAGAGCGGAAAAAGGTGGACCAAGACCTTGACCATTGTGATTCCACAGGGCAATCAATCTGATTTACTTAGCATTTATTTAGCATTCATCAGAGAAGCAACGTGGCTCAGTGGAAAGAGCCCGGGCTCTGCAGTCAGAGGTCATGGGTTCAATTTCTGACTCCACCAATTGCCAGCTGTGTGACTCTGGGCAAGTCACTTCACTTCTCTGGGCCTCAGTTTCCTCATCTGTAAAATGGGGATGAAGACTGTGAGCCCCCCGTGGGACAACCTGATCACCTTGTAAACCCCCCCCCCCCCCCCCCCCCCCCGGTGCTTAGAACAGTGCTTTAATAAATGCCATTATTATTATTATTATTTGCTGTGTGCAGAGCACCGTACTGAACTTTTGGGGAGGGTACAACACAACAGAGTTGGTAGACACATTCCCTGCTCATAGTGCTCTTGGAGTCTAGAAGGGAAGACTGTGGGGACATACTAATCGAAATAAATAAATTATGGATCTATACGTAAATGCTGGGGGGAGGAGAGAGCGGTGAATAAAGTGTACAAATCCAAGCGCAAGGGCGACGCAGAAGGGATGAGACAGGAGGAAATGAGAGTTTCGTCAGGGAAGGCCTCTTGGAGGAGATGGGTTTTGGAGTCTTTGAAGGTGGGGAGAGTGACCAGGCCAGAGGCAGGAGGTGAGATAGATGAGATCGAGGTACAGCGAGTGGGTTGGCGTTAGAGGTGTGAAGTGTGTGGGCTGGATTGTAATCAGAAATCAGAGAGGTGAGGTTGGAGGAGGCGAGGTGATAGAGGGCTTTTGAGTCAGTGGTAACGGCTTTCCGTTTGGTGTGGAGGTGGATTGACAACCACTGAGGCGTGCGGAAACATGGACTTTGTAGAAAACTTTGTAGAAAAATGACCCGAGCAGCCGAATGAAGTATGGACTGGAGTGGGGAGAGACGGGGGGCAGGGAGGTGAGAACGAGTCCGATGCGATAATCAAGGCAGGATAGGATGAGTGCGTGGATTAGCGTGGTAACAGTTTAAGAGGGAGAGGAAAGGGTGGATTTCAGCGACGTTGTGACAGGATTTGGTGACACATTGAACATGTGAGTTATTTAAGTTTGTACAGAACTAAAATGTTGGGGCAATGATCAAGGCCTGGTTTTTCTTCAGAAGCAAGAAACAAAGCCACCCTCCTCAGGTCTGGAAGGGATAAAGTCTAACCACTCTTCGTTCTGGTGGTTCCGACTTAGTCATCAAGAGGCTCCTTAAAACAGGAAAGGAAAGTTCCAGAGGACAAAGGGAGCCAAGCCGGGAAGGAGAAGCTCTCTGCTTTGGAGACCCGGCAGATTACCGTGACGCTCTGAGTGGTTTTGGACGTAGTCCTGTTTGTAAATTCGTTTCCCAGGAGTCTATGCCCTGAACTGTTGTATACGAGACGTATTTGTCCAAACTCATTTTCTCCTGGAGAGAATCCGAGAGCAAGTTGATACTTAGTGGCTTGTGGGGGGCTCTATAGAAACCAAATTCTTTCCTTCTCCGTGTTTAGCGGCGATGTTTTGGGTTGCGACGAAGTCCGTTCCGTTTTCCGTGGGCAGGCTCGGACGATGCTGGAGCCTGGGACGTCTACGCTTTCAGAATAAGTCACAGAATGGTGACCTGGAGTGACAGATGCGTTTTCTGAAACCCCCTTCCTTTTCCTGGAAAGTCCTCCCTCTTCGGTGTGGCCCGTCCCACCTTTGAAACACCTCCTCCGGGAGGCCTTCCTGGATTAGTCCATCTTATTCGTGTCGTGCCGTCATCCACCCGATGGGACGTCTCCTGGTTCTTTCTTCCTTATGTTTTTATGATTGATATCGCTTCTCAGACCCTTAATTCTTCTATGTTCATGCCTGGGGTAAATTCCTCGAGTTAGGGATTATGCCTGTTGTGTGACCTCGGGCAAGTCACTTAACTTCTTTGGGCCTCGGTTCCTTCATCTGTAAAATGGGGGTTCTCCCTCCCCCTTTGACTGTGAGCCCCAGTTGGGCCAGGCGTGGTGTCCGATCTGATTGCCTTGGGTCTTCCCCTGTACTTTCCACAGTGCTTGGCGCAATATAAGCTTCCAGACTGTAAGCCCGTTGTGGGCAGGGATTGCCTCTCTTTATTGCCGAGCTGTACTTTCCAAGCGCTTAGTACAGTGCTCTGCACACAGTAAGCACTCAATAAATACGATTGAATGAATGAATAATAAGCGCTTAAACGCCTTATCGGTCATTTTACCCCTTCCATAAACTTGCCGATCGAGGCTGGGCTGACTCTGAGATCGTTCCCCAGAGATCAGCTCGTCCTCTAGACTGTAAACTCGATGTGGGCAGGTGTCGGGTCTGCCAACTCCGCTGTATTGTCCTCTCCAAGCGCTTAGTACAGTGCTTAGTACAGTATTCTGATGACTTGACACCTGTCCACATGTTTTGTTGTCTGTCTCCCCCTTCTAGACTGTGAGCCGTTGTTGGGTAGGGACCGTCTCTAGATGTTGCCAAGCACTTAGTACAGTGCTCTGCACACAGTAAGCGCTCAATAAATACGATTGAATGAATCAAGTGCTTAGTAAATACCATTGATGATGATGATGATGGTATTTGTTAAGCGCTTACTGTGTGCCAAGCACTGTTCTGAGCGCTGGGTTAGATACAAGGTAATCAGGTTGTCTCACGTGGGACTTACTGTCTCAATCCCCATTTTACAGGTGAGGGAACTGAGGCCCAGAGAAGTGAAGTGACTTTCCCAAGGTCACACAGCAGACAAGCGGCGGAGCCGGGATTAGAACCCATGACCTTTGACTCCCAAGCACAGGTTCTTGCCACTAGGCCATGCTGGGAGGAGGCGGTTTTCTGTGTGTGTTTGGTTTTTTTTTTAAGCAGTCCTTGTTAAGCGCTAATCAATCAATCAATCAATCAATCGTATTTATTGAGCGCTTACTGTGTGCAGAGCACTGTACTAAGCGCTTAGCACTGTACTAAGCTTACTTACTAAGCTTATCTTGCGTGAGAGAGTGTATTCCGCAATGCAGGATTATCCCCTGTCCCTCCTGGGGCTTCCCGTCTTAACTAGAGGTTTTGGGGGACAGAGCTGATTTGGGAAGGTCCTACCATTTGGGAGGTGTGGGTATGGGAAGTCTGGGAATTGGGAATCCCTCTGGGGTTCATCTTCCCAGGGTGAAAGTACCCAGTTGCGAGAGAGATTTTCATTCATTCGTTCGTTCAATCATATTTATTGAGCGCTTACTGTGTGCAGAGCACTGTACTAAGCGCTTGGGAAGTACAAGTCGGCAACATATAGAGACGATCCCGACCCAACAACGGCTTACTCCCCGAGGTTTGCCACTCTACTGTTCCCAAGGAGGTTTTTCTGGGTACTGTGATATTTTATCTACAATAATCATCTTTTACCGTGTTTCTTAAGCAAACACATTACACAAATTCCACACCAGTGGATATTTATATAGCCCCCGATGAACCGAAAACAAACGTTGCTGCAGTGAATTGATTTTTTTTTTCTGGCTCCAAATTAAGACAACGCCTTTGTTAGAGTTTGGCTGCCCGAGTCTTACTGGTTTTGTTTGAACCATTTCCTCTCCTTTTTTTGTTTCGTTTTGTGGAAGAACGATGAAAATTTTAATTACCTCAAGTCCGAGAATATCGTCTGTTCTCCGAATTGGGGGGGTGGTACTCATGGCTTCGTGAAAAGTCCTTGTTGTAACGAGGCTGGTAGTAGTAGAAAGAACAGATACATAGGAGCCGGAAGACCAGAATTCTCCTTTTAGTTCTGCCTTCGGTTAACTGTGTGACCTTGGACAAGTCACTCGACTTCTGTGGGGCTTCAGTTCTCCCCTCACTGAAATAGGCCTGTTTTTTTACTTCCCACTCCCTCCCATCCGTCCAGGGAAGAAGGGGAGTCATCATCATCATCATCAATCGTATTTATTGAGCGCTTACTATGTGCAGAGCACTGTACTAAGCGCTTGGGAAGTACAAATTGGCAACATATAGAGACAGTCCCTACCCAACAGTGGGCTCACAGTCTAAAAGGGGGAGACAGAGAACAAAACCAAACATACTAACAAAATAAAATAGAACAGCTATGTAGAAATAAATAAAATAAATAAATAAATAGAGTAAAAATAGAGTCATGGGTTCAAATCCCTGCTCCGCCAGTTGTCAGCTGTGTGACTTTGGGCAAGTCACTTCACTTCTCTGGGCCTCAGTTCCCTCATCTGTAAAATGGGGATGACGACTGTGAGCCCCACCGTGGGACAACCTGATCACCCAGCACTTAGAACAGTGGTTTGCACGTAATAAGCGCTTAACAAAACACATCATTATTTATTTGGCTTGGTGGAAAGAGCGCAGGATTGGAAATGTCAGGGGATCTGCATTCTAGTCCTGGCTCTACTCTGTGACCATGGGCAGGTCACGTGCCCTCTCTGGGCCTCAGTTTCCTCTTTGGTAAAATGGGGATAAAATGCCTACTCTTCTACAGTGCCTGACGCGTAATAAGTGCTGAACAAATACCGTAATTATTGTTATTTTTCTGAGTCCCTGGGACTGGGGCTGATCTTATTTTCTTGTATCTACCTCAGTGCTTAGCCCAGTGTTCGGCACACAAGATGAATGAGCGGTAGTGATGAAAGTGTAGATGTAGGGTGCAGCTGAAGGAGTTTCTACCTGCTCCGTCAATTCTGTTGTACTCTCCCAAGCGCTCAGTACAGTTCTCTGCCCAACAAAAGCACTCAGTAAATACGACTGAAAGGAAAACTTGCCCTGTTTTATGGTATTTATTAAATGCTTACCCTGCCAGGAATTACCCTTCCTTCCTTTCCTTCCTTCCTTCCCGAGTAGGAGAGCCAGGATTAGAACCCAGGTCTCCCAATTCTGTTCTTGTTCTAAGCGCTGGAGTGGGTACAAGCTGATGAGGTTGGGCACAGCCTCTCTCCCACATGGGGTTCACGGTCTTAATCATCATCATCAATCGTATTTATTGAGCGCTTACTATGTGCAGAGCACTGTACTAAGTGCTTAATCCTCATTTTACAGATGAGGGAACCGAGGTCCGGAGAAGTGAAGTGACTTGCCCGAGGCCACACAGCAGACGAGCGGCAGAGCCGGAATTAGAACCCAGGTCCTTCTGACGCCCAGGCCTGGGCTCTAATAATAATAATGATGGCATTTATTAAGCGCTTATTATGTGCAAAGCACTGTTCTAAGCGCTGGAGAGGTTACAAGGTGATCAGGTTGTCCCACTGGGGGCTCACTGTCTTAATCCCCATTTTACAGATGAGGGAACTGAGGCCCAGAGAAGTGAAGTGACATGCCCAAAGTCACACAGCTAAGTGGCGGAGCTGGGATTCGAACCCATGACCTCTGACTCCAAAGCCTGGCCTCTTTCCACTGAGCCACGCTGCTCTAGCCGCTTAAGCCATGCTGCTTACAAATATACACAGAGAAGCATCGTGGCTCAGTGGAAAGAGCAGGGACTTGGGAGTCAGAGGTCCTGGGTTCTAATCCCGGCTCCGCCACTTGTCTGCCTTGCGACTTTGGGCGAGTCACTTCACTTCTCTGGGCCTCAGTTCCCTCATCTGTAAAATGGGGATTAAGACTGTGAGCCCTCACCTGGGACAACCTGATGACCTTGTATCTCCCCCAGCGCTTAGAACAGTGCTTTGCACATAGTAAGCGCTTAACACTTCACTTCTCTGGGCCTCAGTTACCTCATTCGGAAAATGGGGATTAAGACCGTGAGTCCCACGTGGGACCACCTGATTACCTTGTATCTACCCCAGCGCTTACAACAGTGTTTGGCACATAGTAAGTGCTTAAAAAATATCATAGTTTTAAAAATTATTTTTACTCTACCCTCTATGAGTATGTGACTGTGTTTTTTGTGAAGAATTCTGCGGGAATCTAAGATGACAGATTTAACCATATTTCCCTCCCCTCCCCATTGATGATGAGCATGGACGTTGTGACCCTTTTTTTTCCTAATACACACCATATCACATTTATCAACCGTGTGTGTGTGTTTGTGTTTGTGTGGTGTGCGTGTGAAGAATTTTACTAGTTAAGGTGGAAACATTAACAACGTTTCTTTTTCCAGCTGACGGTTAGCTTGCACACTGTGGAGTTTCTTTTCTGGTACACCCCACACCACATTTATCTGACCTCTGTGTGTTTGGGTGTGTTGTTTGTCTGTTTGTGTTTGTATGTGTGTCACCTGTAAATATGTTTGTACGTATTTATTACTCTATTTTATTTGTACATATTCATTCTATTTATTTTATTTTGTTCATATGTTTTGTTTGTTCTCTGTCTCCCCCTTCTAGACTGTGAGCCCACTGTCGGGTAGGGACCGTCTCTAGATGTTGCCAACTTGGACTTCCCAAGCGCTTAGTACAGTGCTCTGCACACAGTAAGCGCTCAATCAATACGATTGAATGAATGAATGAATGAACAAATACCATCATTATCATTATAATTATTAAGTGCTTTGTGTAGGGGAAGGGGTAGAGCAGAGGGAGGGAGCAGGAGCGATGGGGAGGAGGAACAAAGGAAGATTGAATGAAATGGGGCCACCTGTACCCCAAAGGGACTCAGTATCAGGGTCTCCTCTTCCCCAATTCCTGATAATTCCCCGCCGACTCTGGCCCAGGACCCTGGCCGCTCTCCCAGGTCTTTCCACACAGCTCATTTGGGAGCATTCGTCCAGGAAAAGGGAGAGAGGATCACCACCGGGGAGAGATGTTGGGCTGTGTCCCCGTGACTATACTGTTCTTACGCTGATTTCTTTGTGTCTTTCAGTTTTTGGGCATTGCGTTTCTGGGAATTGGACTGTGGGCGTGGAATGAAAAAGTAAGTCAAAAAGCATTAGATGTGCACTTTGGGGTGAGGGTCTGGAATGCCCTTCCTTTCCTTCCTCTCTGTCCTTTCCTTCCTCTCTGTCCTTTCCTTCCTCTCTGTCCTTTCCTTCCTCTCCTTCCTTTCCTTCCTTCCTCTCCTTCCTTCCTTTCCTTCCTCTCCTTCCTCTCTGTCCTTTCCTTCCTCTCCTTCCTTTCCTTCCTCTCCTTCCTTTCCTTCCTCTCTGTCCTTTCCTTCCTCTCCTTCCTTTCCTTCCTTCCTCTCCTTCCTTCCTTTCCTCTCCTTCCTTCCTTTCCTTTCTCTCCTTCCTCTCTGTCCTTTCCTTCCTCTCCTTCCTTTCCTTCCTTTCCTTCCTTTCCTTCCTCTCCTTCCTCTCCATCCTTTCCTTCCTCTCCTTCCTTTCCTTCCTCTCCTTCCTCTCTGTCCTTTCCTTCCTCTCCTTCCTTTCCTTCCTTTCCTTCCTTTCCTTCCTCTCCTTCCTTTCCTTCCTCTCCTTCCTCTCTGTCCTTTCCTTCCTCTCCTTCCTTTCCTTCCTTTCCTTCCTCTCCTTCCTTTCCTTCCTTTCCTTCCTCTCCTTCCTCTCTGTCCTTTCCTTCCTCTCCTTCCGTTCCTTCCTTTCCTTCCTTTCCTTCCTCTCCTTCCTCTCTGTCCTTTCCTTCCTCTCCTTCCTTTCCTTCCTCTCCTTCCTCTCTGTCCTTTCCTTCCTCTCCTTCCTTTCCTTCCTTCCTTTCCTTCCTTCCTTCCCGAGTAGGAGAGCCAGGATTGGAACCCAGGTCTCCCGATTCTGTCCCGTGCTCTTAACACTAGGCCCCGTGGCTGCTTTGGGCTCCTGCTGTCTGTCAGTCAGGTGTATTTATTGATTGAGGCTGTGAGCCCCCCATGAGACAGGGACTGTGTCCAGCCCCATTTGCCTGTATCCACCCCAGCGCTTAGTACAGTGCCTGGCACATAGTAAGCGCTTAACAGATACCCCCATTATTAGAAGCCAACAGAATTAGCAGACACGTTCCCTGCCCATAACGAGCTTGCATTCTCCAGCTGGTCTGAGAAGAATAAGACAAATTCATTCAGTCGTATTTATTGAGTGTGTGCAGAGAAGCAGCGTGGCTCAGTGGAAAGAGCCCGGGCTTTGGAGTCGGAGGTCGTGGGTTCAAATCCTGACTCTGCCACTTGTCAGCTGTATGACTTTGGGCAAGTCATTTCACTTCCCTGGGCCTCAGTTCCCTCATCTGGAAAATGGGGATGAAGACTGTGAGCCCCCCGTGGGACAACCTGATCACCTTGTAACCTCCCCAGCGCTTAGAACAGTGTTTTGCACATAGTAAGCGCTTAATAAATGCCATTATTATTATTATTATTATTATTATTATTACTAAGCGCTTGAATGCCCATTTCTAGCGTAGAGAAGGCAGCGAGGAAGGTGGGTGTGGAATGGATGTGGCTCATTCATTCAATTGTATTTATTGAGCGCTTACTGTGTGCAGAGCACTGCACTAAGCGCTTGGGAAGTACAAGTCGGCAACATATAGAGACGGTCCCTACCCAACAGCGGGCTCACAGTGGAAAGAGCCTGGGCTTGGGAGTCAGAGGACATGGGTTCTAATCCTGGCTCTGCCACTAGCCTGCTGTGTGACCTTGGGTAAGCCACTTAACTTCTCTGTGCCTCGGTGACCTCATCTGTCAAATGGGGATGAAGCCTGTGAACCCCTCGCGGGACAACCTGATTACCTTGTATCTACCCCAGCGCTTAGAACAGTGCTTTGCACATAGTAAGCGCTTAATAAGTACCATCATTCCAGCGCTTAGAACGGTGCTTTGCACATAGCAAGTGCGTAATAAATACCATTAAAATAGCCCCTTCCTTCCTCTCCCCCTCGTCCCCCTCTCCATCTCCCCATCTTACCTCCTTCCCTTCCCCACAGCACCTGTATATATGTATACATGTTTGTACATATTTAGTACTCTATTTATTTTACTTGTACCTATCTATTCTCTTTATTTTATTTTGTTAGTATGTTTGGTTTTGTTCTCTGTCTCCCCCTTCTAGACTGTGAGCCCGCTGTTGGGTAGGGACTGTCTCTAGATGTTGCCAGCTTGGACTTCCCAAGCGCTTAGCACAGCGCTCTGCACACAGTAAGCGCTCAATAAATACGACTGATTGATTGATTGATTAAAATAAAAAATGGATGCCACCCCGATGCCCTGGATGTGGTGTGTTCAGTCATTCATCTGATCTTATTTATTGAGTGCTGACTGTGTGCAGAGCGCTTGGGAAAGTCCAATGCCGCACCAAAGAATGACAGTCCCTGCCCACAGTGGGCTCACAGTCTAGAGTTATACTAATAATAATAATGGCATTTATAGAGTTGCGGGGCGAGGGATGTGAATCTGGTGGGGGCCAGGGGTGGGTATCCGGTGCTCCCCGGTGACGGGGGGCCGGACGGGTTTTGCCTCCCAGGGTGTGCTGTCCAACATCTCGTCCATCACCGACCTGGGCGGCTTCGACCCCGTCTGGCTGTTCCTGGTTGTCGGAGGGGTGATGTTCATCTTGGGATTTGCCGGCTGCATCGGCGCCCTGCGGGAGAACACCTTCCTGCTCAAGTTTGTAAGGATTGCGGGGCCGGGGGCCGCGGCGGGGAGGGGGTGGACCCATCGTGGAGATAATAATAATAATAATAATGGCATTTATTAAGCGCTTACTATGTGCAAAGCGCTGTTCTAGGCGCTGGGGAGGATACAAGGTGATCAGGTTGTCCCCTGGAGGCCTCACAGTCTTCATCCCCATTTGACAGAGGAGGGAACTGAGGCCCAGAGAAGTGAAGTGACTTGCCCAAAGTCACCCAGCTGACAACTGGCGGAGCCGGGATTTGAACCCATGACCTCTGACTCCAAAGCCCGACCCCAGAGGCAGAAGGACCGCCCCCCTGTAGCTCCTTCCCCTGTACGGGAAGGTAGCGGGAAGAGTCCAGGCCTGGGCGCTCTGAGGTCCTGGGTTCGAATCCCAGCCCCTCCAGGTACCTGCTGAGTGGCCTTGGGCAAGCCCACTCCACTTCTCTGAGCTTCAGTCCCCTCATCTGCAGAACGGGGACTCAGTCCCTTTTAATAACAATAATAATAATGGCATTTGTTAAGCGCTTACTGTGTGCAAAGCATTCATTCATTCAATCGTATTTATTGAGTGCCTACTGTGTGCAGAGCACTGTACTAAACGCTTGGGAAGTCCAAGTTGGCAACATATAGAGACGGTCCCTACCCAACAGCGGGCTCACAGTCTAGAAAGGGGAGACAGACAACAAAACAAAACATATTAACAAAATAAAATAAATAGAATAAATATGTACAAGTAAAATAAATAGAATAATAAATCCGTACAAACATATATCCATATATACAGGTGCTGTGGGGAGGGGAAGGAGGTAAGATGGGGGGGATAGGGAGGGGGAGGAGGGGGAGAGGAAGAAAGCACTGTTCTAAGCGCTAGGAAGGCTAAAGGTGATCAGGTTGTCCCACGGGGGGCTCACAGTCTTAATCCCCATTTTACAGATGAGGTCACTGAGGCCCAGAGAAGTGAATAATAATGATAGCATTTATTAAGCGCTTACTATGTGCAAAGCACTGCTGTAAGCGCTGGGGGGAATACAAAGTGATCAGGTTGTCCTGCTTGGGGCTCACAGTCATCATCCCCGTTTTACAGATGAGGTAACTGAGGCCCAGAGAAGTGAAGTGACTTGCCCAAGGTCACACAGCAGACATGTGGCGGAGCCGGGATTCGAACCCATGACCTCTGACTCCAAAGCCCGGGCTCTTTCCACTGAGCCACGCTGCGCCCAAAGTCACAGAACTGACAATTGGCGGGGCCAGGAATTGAACCCACGACCTCTGACTCGAAAGGCCGGGCTCTTTCATTCAGTCATTCAATCGTATTTATTGAGCGCTTATTGTGTGCAGAGCACTGGACTAAGTGCTTGGGAAGTGCAAGTTCTTTCCACTGAGCGATGCTGACTTTTTTTCTCTTTCTGACTAAGACTGTGAGCCTCATGTGGGACCTGGTGATCTTTCATCTACTTCAGCTCCTACTACGGTACTTGGCACACAGAAAGCACTTAAATACCACAGTTATTAATATAATTTATATGCTATTTTAGGCCCTCTCAGTGTCCACCCTAACTGAGGTTTTGGGAAACACCAACACCCTTTTCCCATCCATAAAATGGGGGTTCGATGCCCAATATCTCTCCCCCATGGACCACGTGGGCCAGAGGCCGGGTCGGACATGATTACCAGTGCTTGTCCCGGAGTTAGTGCTTAATCCTTGCCATTTGTGAGGAAAGGGAAGGACACCGCATCCGTGGATATGCAGAATTGCCCTCCTGACTGTTCTCCACGTGTGTGTGTGTTTGCTTGTGTGTGTTTGTGTCCACGCGCATGTGTGTTCTGTCCTAGTTCTCTGTGTTCCTGGGCATTATTTTCTTCCTGGAGCTGACGGCCGGGGTCCTGGCGTTTGTCTTCAAAGACTGGATCAAAGACCAGCTGTATTTCTTCATCAACAACAACATCCGAGCCTACAGGGACGATATTGATTTGCAGAACCTCATAGACTTCACCCAGGAATACGTAAGTCGAAATCCCGCGTCCCCCGAGCTCCCGGCCTCTGGAGGAGCCAGCCCCGGCCCGTGTCCATCCTTTTTTTTATTATTTTTTTAATGGCATTTATTAAGGGCTTACTATGTGCAAAGCACTGTTCTATCCCGTTCTGTGTCCCGGCTTGGCCCAGGAGGGGCGGGAATTGCTTCCGGCCACTCTCCGGTGGGCGAGAAGCTAGGGGAGAGCCGGGAAGGAGTCTCGGGGGGTCGTGAGCATCCGTCGGCCGGCCGGCTTTCCTTGCTGTATGATCGGAGAGTTAAAACTCCACTGGGTTTTCCGAGACCTTTCGGTGCTAGTGATTTGCGCAAGCAATAATAGTAAGAAGAGTGAGTGGGGTATTTATTAGGCGCTTACTATGTGCCGGGCACCGTACTAAAGCGCCGGGGCGGATCCGAACAAGGCGGGTTGGACACAGTCCCCGTCCCCCGTGGAGCTCACAGTCTCGATCCCCCTTTTCCAGATGAGGTAACTGAGGCCCAGAGAAGTGAAGTGACTTGCCCAAGGTCATGCAGCAGATAAGTGCAGGATTAGAACCCATGACCTTCTGACTCTCAGGCCTGTGTTCGGTCCACTCCACCCGGGGGTTCTCGGTATCCTGACAGTTCCCGGGCCACGCTGTAAGATTGTAAGATCCTCGAGGGCGGGGATTCATTCATTCATTCATTCAATCGTATTTATTGAGTGCTTACTGTGTGCTGAGCACTGTACTAAGCACTTGGGAAGTACAAGTTGGCAACATATAGAGACGGTCCCTACCCAACAGTGGGCTCACAGTCTAGAAGGAAGCAGCGTGGCTCAGTGGGAAGAGCCCGGGCTTTGGAGTCAGAGTTTATGGGTTCGAATCCCGGCTCCGCCAATTGTCAGCTGGGTGACTTTGGGCAAGTCACTTCACTTCTCTGGGCCTCAGCTACCTCATCTGTAAAATGGGGATTAAGATTTTGAGCCCCCCCGGGACAACCTCCCCAGCGCTTAGAACAGTGCTTGGCACATAGTAAGCGCTTAATAAATGCCATCGTTTTTAGAAGGGGGAGACACAGTCGGCTCGCTCTCCTGTCCCCTCCCAAGCGCTTTGTATGGTATTCCGTGCCTGGCGAGCGCTCAATCAATGCCATCGATTGATTTGATTAGGAATATAGATGGGGGCGGCGGATGGGAGGTCGACCCCGCCGAGGTCGGGGGGTAAGCGGAGGTTCGTCCGAGGATGAGTCGGGGCCGCCTGGCCGTTGAGTGAGAGAGCCGAGCGGGCGAGGGGTCGGCGTTTTGGGGGGAGAGCGTGGGTGGGCCCAGAGGGGCTCAGGGGGAGATAAATCGGTTTTCCACGGCCAAAAGTGTCTCGGGGAGGCCTGTGCTCCTTGGGGACGGGGAGGACGGGGAGTCTGGGCCCAGACCACCGGGCCGGGTGCTTCAGACGGCGCGCAATAAAGATCCAGCGTGGCGGAGTGGTTAGAGCCCGGGCCCGGGAGCCAAAAGGTCATGGCATCTAATCCCGGCTCCACCATTCGTCTGCTGTGTGGCTTGGGGCAAGTCAATCAATAAATCAATCGTATTTATTGAGCGCTTCCTGTGTGCAGAGCACTGTACTAAGCACTTGGGACGTCCAAGTTGGCCACATATAGAGACAGTCCCTACCCAGCGGTGTGCTTGCAGTCTATAAGGGGGAGACAGAGAACAAAACCAAGCATACTAACAAAATAAAATAAATAGAATAGGTATGTACAAGTAAAATAACTAGAGTAATAAATATGTACAAACATATATACATATAAACAGGTGCTGTGGGGAAGGGAAGGAGGTAAGATGGGGGGGATGGAGGGGGACGAGGGGGAGAGGAAGGAAGGGGCTCAATCAATCAATCAATCGTATTTATTGAGCACTTACTGTGTGCAGAGCACTGTACTAAGCGCTTGGGACGTCCAAGTTGGCCACATATAGAGACAGTTCCTACCCAACAGTGGGCTCGCAGTCTAAAAGGGGGAGACAGAGAACAAAACCAAACATACTAACAAAATAAAATAAATAGAATAGGTATGTACAAGTAAAATAAATAAATAACTAGAGTAATAAATATGTACAAACATATATACAGGTACTGTGGGGAAGGGAAGGAGGTAAGATGGGGGGATGGAGGGGGACGAGGGGGAGAGGAAGGAAGGGGCTCAATCAATCAATCGTATTTATTGAGCGCTTACTGTGTGCAGAGCACTGTACTAAGTGCTTGGGAAGTCCAAGTTGGCAACATGTAGAGACAGTCCCTACCCAACAGTGGGCTCACAGTCTAAAAGGGGGAGACAGAACAAAACCAAATATTTATTGAGCGCTTACTGTGTGCAGAGCACTGGACTAAGCACTTGGGAAGTCCAATTTAGCAACATATAGAGACGGTCCCTACCCAACAGCGGGCTTACAGTCTATGGGCCTCAGTTACCTCACCTGTAAAATGGGGATGGAGACCAGGAGCCTCAGATGAGACAGGCTATGTCCAACCCGATTGACTTGCGTCCGCCCCAGCGCTTAGTACAGTGCCTGGCACGGAGTAAGCGCTTAGCAAATACCGCAACGGTTGCAGTTATCATTATTATCCAAGAGCCCTTCTAGACTGTGAGCCCGTTGTTGGGTAGGGATTGTCGCTACTCGCTGCCGAATCGTAGTGTCTGAGCGCTTAGTCCAGTGCTCTGCACACATGAGCGCTCAGTAAATATGACTGAATGAAAGAATGAAGGAAGAGCAGCTCCCTGATTGTCCCTACTCGTTGCCAAATCGTAGTCTCCGAGCGCTTGGTTCAGTGTTCTGCACATAGTGAGCGCTCAATAAATACGACTGAATGAAAGAATGAAGGAAGAGCAGCTCCCTGATTGTCCCTACTCGTTGCCAAATTGTAGTCTCCAAGCACTTAGTTGGGTGCTGTGCACACAGTGAGCACTCAATAAATTCATTCATTCATTAATCGTATTTATTGAGCGCTTACTGTGTGCAAAGCACTGTACTAAGTGCTTGGGAAGTACAAGTTGGCAACATATAGAGACGATCCCTACCCAACAGTGGGCTCACAGTCTAGAAAGGGGAGACAGAGAACAAAACAAAACGTATTAACAAAATAAAATAAATAGAATAAATACCATTGAATGAAAGAATGAAGAGCAGCTCCCTGATTGTCCCTACTCGTTGCCAAATCGTAGTCTCCGAGCGCTTAGTCCAGTGCTCTGCACATAGTGAGCGCTCAATAAATACGATTGAATGAAAGAATGAAGGAAGAGCAGCTCCCTGATTGTCTCTACTCGTTGCCAAATTGTAGTCTCTGAGCGCTTAGTTGAGTGCTCTGCACACAGTGAGTGCTCAATAAATACGATTGAATGAAAGAATGAAGAGCAGTTCCCTGATTGTCTCTACTCGTTGCCAAATTGTAGTCTCCTAGTGCTTAGTTGAGTGCTCTGCACACAGTGAGCGCTCAATAAATACGTTTGAATGAAAGAATGAAGGAAGAGCAGCTCCCTGATTGTCTCTACTCGTTGCCAAATTGTAGTCTCCTAGTGCTTAGTTGAGTGCTCTGCACACAGTGAGCGCTCAATAAATACGATTGAATGAAAGAATGAAGAGCAGCTCCCTGATTGTCTCTACTCGTTGCCGAATTGTAGTCTCCGAGCGCTTAGTTGAGTGCTCTGCACACAGTGAGTGCTCAATAAATACAATTGAATGAAAGAATGAAGAGCAGCTCCCTGATTGTCTCTACTCGTTGCCAAATCGTAGTTTCCTAGTGCTTAGTTGAGTGCTCTGCACACAGTGAGCGCTGAATAAATACGATTGAATAAAAGAATGAAGGAAGAGCAGCTCCCTGGTTGTCTCTACTCGTTGCCGAATTGTAGTCTCCGAGCGCTTAGTTGAGTGCTCTGCACACAGTGAGTGCTCAATAAATACAATTGAATGAAAGAATGAAGGAAGAGCAGCTCCCTGGTTATCTCTACTCGTTGCTGAATCATAGTCTCCGAGCGCTTAGTTGAGTGCTCTGCACAGAGTGAGTGCTCAATAAATACAGTTGAATGAAAGAATGAAGGAAGAGCAGCTCCCTGATTATCTCTACTCGTTGCCAAATTGTAGTTTCCTAGTGCTTAGTTGAGTGCTCTGCACACAGTCAGTGCTCAATAAATACGATTGAATGAAAGAAGGAAGAGCAGCTCCTTGGTTGTCTCTACTTGTTGCCGAATTATAGTCTCCGAGTGCTTAGTTGAGTGCTCTGCACACAGTGAGCGCTCAATAAATACGATTGAATGAAAGAATGAAGGAAGAGCAGCTCCCTGGTTGTCTCTACTCGTTGCCAAATTGTAGTTTCCTAGTGCTTAGTTGAGTGCTCTGCACACAGTGAGCGCTCAATAAATACGATTGAGTGAAAGAATGAAGAGCAGCTCCCTGATTGTCTCTACTTGTTGCTGAATCGTAGTCTCCGAGTGCTTAGTTGAGTGCTCTGCACACAGTGAGCGCTCAATAAATACGTTTGAATGAAAGAATGAAGGAAGAGCAGCTCCCTGATTGTCTCTACTCGTTGCCAAATTGTAGTCTCCTAGTGCTTAGTTGAGTGCTCTGCACACAGTGAGCGCTCAATAAATACGATTGAATGAAAGAATGAAGAGCAGCTCCCTGATTGTCTCTACTCGTTGCCGAATTGTAGTCTCCGAGCGCTTAGTTGAGTGCTCTGCACACAGTGAGTGCTCAATAAATACAATTGAATGAAAGAATGAAGAGCAGCTCCCTGATTGTCTCTACTCGTTGCCAAATCGTAGTTTCCTAGTGCTTAGTTGAGTGCTCTGCACACAGTGAGCGCTGAATAAATACGATTGAATAAAAGAATGAAGGAAGAGCAGCTCCCTGGTTGTCTCTACTCGTTGCCGAATTGTAGTCTCCGAGCGCTTAGTTGAGTGCTCTGCACACAGTGAGTGCTCAATAAATACAATTGAATGAAAGAATGAAGGAAGAGCAGCTCCCTGGTTATCTCTACTCGTTGCTGAATCATAGTCTCCGAGCGCTTAGTTGAGTGCTCTGCACAGAGTGAGTGCTCAATAAATACAACTGAGTGAAAGAATGAAGGAAGAGCAGCTCCCTGATTATCTCTACTCGTTGCCAAATTGTAGTTTCCTAGTGCTTAGTTGAGTGCTCTGCACACAGTCAGTGCTCAATAAATACAATTGAATGAAAGAAGGAAGAGCAGCTCCTTGGTTGTCTCTACTTGTTGCCGAATTATAGTCTCCGAGTGCTTAGTTGAGTGCTCTGTACACAGTGAGCGCTCAATAAATACGATTGAATGAAAGAATGAAGGAAGAGCAGCTCCCTGGTTGTCTCTACTCGTTGCCAAATTGTAGTTTCCTAGTGCTTAGTTGAGTGCTCTGCACACAGTGAGCGCTCAATAAATACGATTGAGTGAAAGAATGAAGAGCAGCTCCCTGATTGTCTCTACTTGTTGCTGAATCGTAGTCTCCGAGCGCTTAGTTGAGTGCTCTGCACACAGTGAGTGCTCAATAAATACAATTGAATGAAAGAATGAAGGAAGAGCAGCTCCCTGGTTATCTCTACTCGTTGCTGAATCATAGTCTCCGAGCGCTTAGTTGAGTGCTCTGCACAGAGTGAGTGCTCAATAAATACAGTTGAATGAAAGAATGAAGGAAGAGCAGCTCCCTGTCACCGCCGTGTAGGAGCTCTCGGTCTTCGAAAGAAACGTTGAATGGGAGGATGAGTTTGGGGGTGGTTGATGTCAGGGGGTGGGGGGCGGTTCCTGGTGGTCCTGGGGGTCCTGGCGAAGCGTCCTCCGTGCCCTGATATTGTTTCTCTCGCTCTAGTGGCAGTGTTGCGGGGCTTTTGGAGCCGATGACTGGAACCTAAATATTTACTTCAATTGCACAGATTCTAACGCCAGCCGGGAGCGCTGCGGTGTGCCCTTCTCGTGCTGTACCAAAGACCCCGCGGTAAGCGCGGGCGCCGGCCCTCGCCCCGGGCCCGGAGGGGGCTCCCATCGGGGAGGGGCGCGTCCGCCGTCTGGTTGCCGGGCAACCGCCTACGGGGTGCGGAGCACTGCGCTGAGCGCTCGCGGCGGAGTTGGAAGGTGCCAACTCTGCGCTCCTCCCGCCCCGGGTGCCCGCTCTGAGGGGACGAGGGACTCCGCGGGCTTGACTGGCACAGGGCCTATCGGCCCAGCCGGGACCCTGCTCCCATCTGTGGAGCCGGAAGGCTGTCCTGAATAATAATAATAATAATAATAATAATAGTAATGGTATTTCTTAAGCGCTTACTGTGTTCTGGGTTCTAAGTTAGAACCAAGTTCTAAGTTACACTGTTCTAAGCACTGGGGGAGAGCCAAGATAATCAGGTTGTCCCGCACGGGGCTCACAGTCTTCATCCCCATTTTACAGTTGAAGAAACTGAGGCACAAAGTCGTGAAGCGACTTAGTAATGATGATAATAATAATGGTATTAAGCACTTAATGTGTCCTGGGTTCTAAGTTAGAACCAAGTTCCAAGTTACACTGTTCTAAGCACTGGGGGAGAGCCAAGATAATCAGGTTGTCCCACACGGGGCTCACAGTCTTCATCCCCATTTGACAGTTGAGGAAACTGAGGAACAAAGACGTGAAGCGACTTAGTAATAATGGTGATAATAATAATGGTATTTGTTAAGCACTTACTGTGTTCTGAGTTCTGAGTTAGAACCAAGTTCTAAGTTACACTGTTCTAAGCAATGGGGGAGAGCCAAGATAATCAGGTTGCCCCACACGGGGCTCACAGTCTCCATCCCCATTTTACAGTTGAGGAAACTGAGGAAAAAAGACGTGAAGCGACTTAGTAATAATGGTGATAATAATAATGGTATTCGTTAAGCGCTTACTGTGTTCTGGGTTCTGAGTTAGAACCAAGTTCTAAGTTACACTGTTCTAAGCACTGGGGGAGAGCCAAGATAATCAGGTTGTTCCACATGGGGCTCACAGTCTTCATCCCCATTTTACAGTTGAGGAAACTGAGGCACAAAGCCGTAAAGCGACTTAGTAATGATGATAATAATAATGGCATTAAGCGCTTACTGTGTCCTGGGTTCTAAGTTAGAACTAAGTTCTAAGTTACACTGTTCTAAGCACTGGGGGAGAACCAAGATAATCAGGTTGTCCTACACGGGGCTCACAGTCTTCATCCCCATTTTACAGTTGAGGAAACTGAGGAACAAAGTCGTGAAGCGACTTAGTAATGATGATAATAATAATGGTATTAAGCACTTAATGTGTCCTGGGTTCTAAGTTAGAACCAAGTTCCAAGTTACACTGTTCTAAGCACTGGGGGAGAGCCAAGATAATCAGGTTGTCCCACACGGGGCTCACAGTCTTCATCCCCATTTGACAGTTGAGGAAACTGAGGAACAAAGACGTGAAGCGACTTAGTAATAATGGTGATAATAATAATGGTATTTGTTAAGCGCTTACTGTGTTCTGAGTTCTTAGTTAGAACCAAGTTCTAAGTTACACTGTTCTAAGCAATGGGGGAGAGCCAAGATAATCAGGTTGTCCCACACGGGGCTCACAGTCTCCATCCCCATTTTACAGTTGAGGAAACTGAGGAACAAAGACGTGAAGCGACTTAGTAATGATGATAATAATAATGGTATTAAGCACTTAATGTGTCCTGGGTTCTAAGTTAGAACCAAGTTCCAAGTTACACTGTTCTAAGCACTGGGGGAGAGCCAAGATAATCAGGTTGTCCCACACGGGGCTCACAGTCTTCATCCCCATTTTACAGTTGAGGAAACTGAGGAAAAAAGACGTGAAGCGACTTAGTAATAATGGTGATAATAATAATGGTATTTGTTAAGCGCTTACTGTGTTCTGGGTTCTGAGTTAGACCAAGTTCCAAGTTACCCTGTTCTAAGCACTGGGGGAGAGCCAAGATAATCAGGTTGCCCCACATGGGGCTCACAGTCTTCATCCCCATTTTACAGTTGAGGAAACTGAGGCACAAAGACGTGAAGTGACTTAATGATGATAATAATAATGGTGTTTGTTAAGCGCTTAATGTGTTCTGGTTTCTAAGTTAGAACCAAGTTCTAAGATACACTGTTCTAAGCAGTGGGGGAGAGCCAAGATAATCAGGTTGTCCCACACGGGGCTCACAGTCTTCATCCCCATTTTACAGTTGACGAAACTGAGGAAAAAAGACGTGAAACGACTTAGTAATAATGGTGATAATAATAATGGTATTTGTTAAGCGCTTACTGTATTCTGGGTTCTGAGTTGGAACTAAGTTCTAAGTTACACAGTTCTCAGCAGTGGGGGAGAGCCAAGATAATCAGGTTGTCCCACATGGGGCTCACAGTCTCCATCCCCATTTTACAGTTGAGGAAACTGAGGAAAAAAGACATGAAGCGACTTAGTAATAATGGTGATAATAATAATGGTATTTGTTAAGCGCTTACTGTGTGCCAAGCACTGTTCTCAGCACTGGGGGAGATCCAAAATAATCAGGTTGTCCCACATGGGGCTCACAGTCTTCATCCCCATTTTACAGTGGAGGAAACAGAGACACAAAGACGTGAAGCGACTTGATAATATTGATGGTATTTGTTACACAGCTGACAATTGGTGGAGCCGGGATTTGAACCCATGACCTCTGACTCCCAAGCCCGGGCTCTTTCCATGGCGCCACGCTGCCTCCTTACAGTCTAGACAAGGAGACAGACAGGACTAGAAATGAATAAATAAATGAAGAAACCCCAGGCTAGAGGCAGAGCGGAGCAGCCCCTCCGGTGTCCCGCTGTGCTGAGCGCCCAGCAGCGTGGCCTAATAGATAGAGCCCGGGCCTGGGAGCCAGAAGGTCATGGGTTCTAATCCTCCTCCGCCACTCGCCTGCAAGTCACTTCACTTCTCAGGGCATCTGTAAAATGGGGATGGAGACTGCGAGCCCCACGACGGGGACCGTGTCCGACCCGATTTGCTGGTTTCCACCCCAGCGCTTAGTACAGTGCCTGGCGTCCAGTGAGAGCTTAATGAACACCGCTACTTTTTTTTTTACGGCATTTATCAAGCGCTTACTCTGTGCAAAGCCCTGTTCTCAGCGCCGGGGAGGTTACAAGGCGATGAGGTTGTCCCACGGGGGGGCTCCCAGTCTTCATCCCCATTTTCCAGATGAGGGAACTGAGGCCCAGAGAAGTGACTCGCCCAAAGTCACCCAGCGGAGCCGGGATTTGAACCCGTGAGCTCTGACTCCAAAGCCCGGGCTCTCCCCACTGAGCCACGCTGCTTCTTCACAAACACCGCCTTACCTCCTTCCCCTCCCCACAGCACCTGTATATATGTATATATGTTTGTACGGATTTATTACTCTATTTTATTTGTACATATTTATTCTATTTTACTTTGTTAATATGTTTTGTTTTGCTGTCCGTCTCCCCCTTCTAGCCTGTGAGCCCGCTGTCGGGTAGGGACCGTCTCTAGATGTTGCCAACTTGGCCTTCCCAAGCGCTTAGTCCAGTGCTCTGCACACAGTAAGCGCTCCACCATCATCATCATCATCATCATCAATCGTATTTATCGAGCGCTTCCTGTGTGCAGAGCACTGGACTAAGCGCTTGGGAAGTCCAAGTTGGCAACATCTAGAGACGGTCCCTACCCAACAGCGGGCTCACGGCCTAAAAGGGGGAGACAGAGAACAAAACCAAACCAGACGTACTAACAAAATAAAATAAATAAATCATCATCATCATCATCAATTGTATTTATTGAGCGCTTACTATGTGCAGAGCACTGTACTAAGCGCTTGGGAAGTCCAAATTGGCAACCTATAGAGACGGTCCCTACCCAACAGTGGGCTCACAGTCTAAAAGGGGGAGACAGAGAACAAAACCAAACATACTAACAAAATAAATAGTAACAAAATAAAATAAATAGAACCAATTGTCAGCTGTGTGACTTTGGGCAAGTCATTTCACTTCTCTGGGCCTCAGTGACCTCATCTGTAACATGGGGATGAAGACTGAGAGCCCCACGTGGGACAACCTGATCACCTTGTATCCTCCCCAGCGCTTAGAACAGTGTTTTGCACATAGTAAGCGCTTAACAAATGCCATCATTATTATTATTATTATTATTAATTAATACGATTGAATGAATGAATGAATGAAACACCAGTCCTGGTGAGCCCCCCACTTTCCCACGATCCCCACGAGCCGTAGCGATGGGGGCCTGATCTTGTCTCTGCTCTGCCCGTCAGGAAGATGTCATCAACACGCAGTGCGGCTACGACGCCCGGCAGAAACCGGTAGGTGGATTTATTTTTTTTCCCGGGCTCCGTCCGGGGCGAAGCCGGCCCTCCCGCCCGCCCCCGGGATCTCCCCGGATGCTGAGCGATCCCGGGCCTCGGCCCCCGTGGCCCCTCTCTCCCTGTGCGTAGGAGGTGGACCAGCAGATGGTCATCTACACGAAAGGCTGCGTGCCCCAGTTTGAGAAGTGGCTTCAGGACAACCTCACCATCGTGGCCGGGGTCTTCATCGGCATCGCCTTGCTGCAGGTCAGTCCCCCGGAGGGGGAAGAGGGAGGCCCCTTTCATTCATCCATTCATTGTCGTATTTATTGAGCACTTACTGTATATATGTATGTTTGTACATATTTATTACTTTATCTTGTACATACCTATTCTATTTATTTTATTTTGTTAGTATGTTTGGTTTTGTTCTCTGTCTCCCCCTTCTAGACTGTGAGCCCACTGTTGGGTAGGGACTGCCTCTATATGTTGCCAATTTGTACTTCCCAAGCGCTTAGTACAGTGCTCTGCACATAGTAAGCGCTCAATAAATACAATTGAATGACTGATTGACTTACTGCGTGCAGTCATTCATTCATTTGTTTCATTCATTCAATCGTACTTACCCATTCAATCGTATTTACTGAGCGCTTGCTGTGTGCAGAGCACTGTACTAAGCGCTTGGGAAGTACGAGTCGGCAACCTACAGAGACGGTCCCTACCCGACAATGGGCTCACATTCATCCATTTCATTCATTCAATCGTACTTACCCATTCAATCTTATTTATTGAGCACTTGCTGTGTGCAGAGCACTGTACTAAGTGCTTGGGAAGTACAAGTCTGCAACCTACAGTGACGGTCCCTACCCGACAACGGGCTCACATTCATTCATTTCATTCATTCAATTCTACTTATCCATTCAGTCATATTTATTGAGTGCTTACTGTGTGCAGAGCACTGTACTAAGCGCTTGGGAAGTACGAGTCGGCAACATACAGGGACGGTCCCTACCCAACAACAGGCTCACATTCATTCATTTAATTCATTCAATTGTATTTACCCATTCAGTCGTATTTCTTGAGCGCCTACTGTGTGCAGAGCACTGTACTAAGCACTTGGGAAGTACAAGTCAGCAACCTACAGAGACGGTCCCCACCCGACAACGGGCTCACATTCATCCATTTCATTCATTCAATCATACTTACCCATTCAATCATATTTATTGAGCGCTTACTATGTGCAGAGCGCTGTACTAAGTGCTTGGGAAGTACGAGTCGGCAACCTACAGAGACAGTCCCTACCCGACAACGGGCTCACATTCATTTGTTTCATTCATTCAATCGTACTTATCCATTCAATCGTATTTATTGAGCAGTTACTATGCAGAGCACTGGACTAAGCACTTGGGAAGTACAAGTCGGCAACCTACAGAGATGGTCCCTACCCAACAACAGGCTCACATTCATTTGTTTCATTCATTCAATCGTACTTATCCGTTGTCGTATTTATTGAGCACTTACTGTGTGCAGAGCACTGGACTAAGCGCTTGGGAAGTACAAGTCGGCAACATACAGAGACAGTCCCTACCCGACAACGGACTCACATTCGTTTCATTCATTCAATCGTACTTATCCATTCAGCCATATTTATTGAGCGCCTACTTGTGCAGAGCGCTGTACTAAGCACTTGGGAAGTACAAGTCGGCAACAGAAAGAGACGGTCCCTACCCGACAACGGGCTCATATTCATTTGTTTCATTCATTCAATCGTACTTATCCATTCCATCGTGTTTATTGAGCTCTTGCTGTGTGCAGAGCGCTGTACTAAACGCTTGGGAAGTACAAGTCGGCAACATATAGAGACGGTCCCTACCCGACAATGGCTGTAGCCACTAGGCCACGCTGCTTCTCTTGCCATGGACCACCAGACGGGCCCAAGGCCGGCCCGCGGCTAAACCCTGCTGATGAACTACGTGCCCCCCTCTCTCCTCCCGCAGATCTTCGGAATCTGCTTAGCCCAGAACTTGGTGAGCGACATCGAGGCGGTCCGAGCCAGCTGGTAGACCTACTGCCTCGCCCGCCCGACGAGACCCCGGGCCTCCCGACCGACCGACCCCCCGCCTCGCCCGCCCCGGACCTCTCAGCCGCGGACCTCTCCTGGGCCCCGACGGGAAGGAGGAGCGGCCCACGGGATTCCCGGTGCCGGCCGCCTGCCCGCTCTGGCCGCCTCTTCCTCCTCCACGGTGGGATCCCTCGGCAGGACGGGGGTCGCCATCCCCTCCCCCCGGGGACGGACAGGCTGACCGGGAGCGGAGCCATCCGGATCCCTCCGCCTCGGGGGGCCCGGACCTGAGACCTTCGACTCGGACGAGGGGACGGGCGGGAGGGGGAGACTTTTGGGACTGGCGCCGAGCCGCCGAAGCCGGTTTCCCACCCGGGACGTGGCGGGACACGGCCTCCTTCGGGGAGGCCTCCGAGCCGGCGCCCGGGACCGCCGAGGTGCCGGCGGGATGCGGATGAGGGCCGCGGTGGCCGCCTAGGCCTTCCGGACCGTTGGCCGGATTCCCTGGAAGCTCTTGGACCACTGGGATGGGAGGGCATGGTTGGGGTGGGGGGAGAGGTGGGGACTTCTCTGGAGAAGGCTCTGGCTGGGATCCGGTTTTCCCATTTCTTTTCGGAGGTGTTCTTTTCCGGCTAAAAATTTGGCTTTCCTTTTTTCTCTTCCTTTTTTTTACAATCTTCTTCTCTGCATGAACTGTGAATTTCAATCCTGGAAGCGTCTAGGTGCCCCCGGCACCAGCCGTGCCCAAAGGGCCTCCTAACACCCCGTTATTTATTCACAGGCACCCACCTGGGGCGAGGCGGGGTTCCTGCCCTTGGAGTTTCAGGGGGAAACTGTTCCAGCAAGAGGGCCCCTCCCCTCCCGCCTCCCACCCCAATCCCGTTCCCCCGCTCCGAGTGGAGTCAATCACAGTCCAGGATTAGCCGTCCAGTCGGGAGGAGAGAAACCTCGCTTGCTTGCGGACGCCAGACTGCCCCCATGGGAGTGAAGCCCGAGGGCTGGGCAGGGGGATGACTGCCATGACGTCTGACCCCAGAGCCCTTTTCCCGCTCCTGCAGGGCCCTTGGGCTTCTTCGGCAGGGGGTTGACTGCCATGACGTCTGACCCCAGAGCCCTTTTCCCGCTCTTTCAGGGCCCGCGGCCTGGGCCAGGGGGATGACCGCAATGGCATCTGACCCCAGAGCCCCTTTTCCCGCTCTTTCAGGGCCCGCGGGCTGGGCCAGGGGGATGACCGCAATGGGATCTGACCCCCAGAGCCCCTTTTCCCGCTCCTTCAGGGCCTGCGGGCTGGGCCAGGGGGATGACCGCAATGGGATCTGACCCCCAGAGCCCTTTTCCCACTCCTGCAGGGCCCTCAGGCTTTGGCAGGGGGTTGATTGCCATGACATCTGACCCCAGAGCCCTTTTCCCGCTCCTTCAGGGCCCGCGGGCTGGGCCAGGGGGATGACCGCAATGGGATCTGACCCCCAGAGCCCTTTTCCCACTCCTGCAGGGCCCTCAGGCTTCGGCACGGGGTTGATTGCTATGACATCTGATCCCAGAGCCCTTTTCCCGCTCCTTCAGGGCCCGCGGGCTGGGCCAGGGGAACGACCGCAATGGGATCCGACCGCCAGAGCCCTTTTCCCACTCCTGCAGGGCCCTCGGGCTTTGGCAGGGGGTTGATAGAGCCCTTTTCCCACTCCTTCAGGGCCCGCGGGCTGGGCCAGGGGGATGACCGCAATGGCCTCTGACCCCCAGAGCCCATCTTCCACTCCCGCGGGGCCCCGGGGCTGGGGCCGGCCTTCGCTTCCATCTCTCAGGTGGCGTCTTGATCCGCGTTCGGGGCGCGCGAGGGAAGGGAGGGTCACGGGAAGGAGGCGTCGGCCCGGCGGGATGGTTTCGGGGATCCCAACACCGGCTCCGGCTTGGCGTCGATCGGTCTTCGGGAGAACTTGGGATCTCCAGTTGCACTTTGGTCTTTTCCGTTTCTTAACTGGTCCTCCACCCGACCCGATTTGGGGAATTCGGCCGATGCAGAATCGAGGCCCGCGGAGGCGAGTGAGTTTCTGTTTTTAAACCACCGGTTCTTTTTTTACAAGTGGAAGGTGTTTGTCTAGAGGCCCTGGGTAATAAAGCTGGTTCCACCCGACCCCGGGATCCTGTCTTCCTTCAGCTTGCTTTCGGGGGCTGGGAGTAGGGCAGGAAGGGCAGCGGTCCTATCAGTGCTTTGCACATAGTAAGCGCTGAACAAATACCATCATCATTAGTATTATTATCAGCTGCCTAAAGTGTGCAGAGCGCTCTGCTGAGAGTACCTGGGTGGAAATTGGTCGAATTGCGGAAGCAGCCCGGCTTAAGAGTCAGAAAGACCTGAGTTCTAATCCTGACTCTGCCCCCTTTGTCTGCTGCGTGACCTCGGGCGAGTCACGTCACTTCTCTGGGCCTCGACCACCTCATCTGTCACACGGGGATGGAGACCGTGAGCCCCACGTGGGACGGGGACTGTGTCCGACTCGAGTGGGAAGCCGCGTGGCTCAGTGGAAAAGAGCCCGGGCTTTGGAGTCAGGGGTCGTGGGTTCAAATCCCGGCTCCACCAATTGTCAGCTGGGTGACTGGGCAAGTCATTTCTCTGGGCCTCAGTTCCCTCCTCTGGAAAATGGGGATGAAGACGGTGAGCCCCCCGTGGGACAACCTGATCACCTTGTAACCTCCACGGCGCTTAGAACAGTGCTTTGCACATAGTAAGTGCTTAATAAGCGCCATCATTCCTCTCCCCCTCGTCCCCCTCTCATCAAACGCCCTTCCTTCCTCTCCCCCTCGTCCCCCCTCCATCCCCCCATCTTACCTCCTTCCCTTCCCCACAGCACCTGTTTATATGTATATATGTTTGTACATATTTATTACTCTATTTATTTTACTTGTCCATATCTATCCTATTTATTTTATTTTGTTAGTATGTTTGGTTTTGTTCTCTGTCTCCCCCTTTTAGACTGCGAGCCCGCTGTTGGGTTAGGGACTGTCTCTAGATGTTGCCAATTTGTACTTCCCAAGCGCTTAGTACAGTGCTCTGCGCATAGTAAGCGCTCAATAAATACGATTGACGATGATGATCATTATTGGCTTCCATCCACCCCAGCGCTTAGGACGGTGCCTGACACATAGTAAGTTCTTAACAGATACTACGATTATTATAGTTATTATTAGTAGCAGTAGTAGTTAGTAGTCCTTTTAGACTGTGAGCCCACTGTTGGGTAGGGACTGTATATGTTGCCAACTTGGACTTCCCAAGCGCTTAGTACAGTGCCCTGCACACAGTAAGCGCTCAATAAATACGACTGATAGTAGCAGTAGTCGCCCCTCTCAGGGTCACACCTGGAGAGTTTCCCGTACTCTACCAGTCTCGGCTACGGGAGGAAGAGTGAAGCAGAGGCCCGTCTAGTCCAGTCCTAGCTTGCCCAGTGGCTAGCGAGTGGCAGGCCGTCCACTACATGCCAAAACTCCCCCGTGATGGGCAGCAGCGGCACGGGAGAGAGTCGAGGGCGAAGACTCGAGTTGACTGTGTGGAAGGCCATAATGATAAACCACATCCGGATCTTTCCCAAGAAAACTCTGTAGATCCACTACCAGGACGATAATAATAATGATGGCATTTATTAATCAATCAATCATATTTATTGAGCGCTTACTATGTGCAGAGCACTGTACTAAGCGCTTGGGAAGTACAAATTGGCAACATATAGAGACGGTCCCTACCCAACAGTGGGCTCACAGTCTAAAAGTGCCTTTATTAAGCGCCTACTCTGTGCAAAGCACTGCTCTAAGCGCTGGGGAGGTTACAAGGAGATCAGGTTGTCCCCCCGGGGGGTTCACAGTCTTCATCCCCATTTGACAGATGAGGGAACTGAGGAGCGGAGAAGTGAAGTGACTTGCCCAAAGTCACCCAGCCGACAATTGGCGGAGCCGGGATTCGAACCCGTGACCTCTGACTCCAAAGCCCGGGCGCTTTCCACTGAGCCACGCTGCTTCTCCGATGGCAGGTGGAAGTCGGGCGTTCTGGAAGAGATGCGTCCGTGGCGTCGCTGTGGTTCGGAGATGACGGCATAAGACAAGACAGGTAGTAGTCTAATAATAATAATAATAATAATAATAATAATAATAATAATAACGATGGCATTTGTTAAGCACTTACTACGTACAAAGCACTGTTCTAAGCGCTGGCGGGGTTAACAAGGTGATGAGGTTGTCCCCCGGGGGGCTCACAGTCTTCATCCCCATTTGACAGATGAGCGAACTGAGGCTCAGAGAAGTGAAGTGACTTGCCCAAGGTCACACAGCAGACATGTGGCGGAGCCGGGATTCGAACCCATGACCTCCGGCTCCCAAGCCCGGGCTCTTTCCGCTAACACGCTGCTTCCCTGCTTCTCATCGTTATAGTATTGTTGTCATCACTGTAGTGAATCGTGTCATAATTGTAGCGTTGTCATTGTAGTGCTAGCCGCGCCATTGTCACAGTAGTAGTGTTGTCATCGTTGTAGTGGTAGCCGCACCATTGTCACAGTAGTAGTGTTGTCATTGTTGTAGTGGTAGCCGTGCCATTGTCACAGTAGTAGTGTTGTCATCGTAGTGCTAGCCGCGCCATTGTCACAGTAGTAGTGTTGTCATCGTTGTAGTGATAGCCGCGCCATTGTCACCGTAGTAGTGTTGTCATCGTTGTAGTGGTAGCCGTGCCATTGTCACCGTAGTAGTGTTGTCATCGTTGTAGTGATAGCCACGCCATTGTCACAGTAGTAGTGTTGTCATCGTTGTAGTGGTAGCCGTGCCATTGTCACAGTAGTAGTGTTGTCATTGTTGTAGTGATAGCCGCGCCATTGTCACAGTAGTAGTGTTGTCATTGTTGTAGTGATTGCCGTGCCATTGTCACAGTAGTAGTGTTGTCATCGTTGTAGTGGTAACCATGCCATTGTCACAGTAGTAGTGTTGTCATTGTTGTAGTGATAGCCGCGCCATTGTCACAGTAGTAGTGTTGTCATCGTTGTAGTGGTAGCCGCGCCATTGTCACAGTAGTAGTGTTGTCATTGTTGTAGTGATAGCCGTGCCATTGTCACAGTAGTAGTGTTGTCATTGTTGTAATGGTAGCCGTGCCATTGTCACAGTAGTAGTGTTGTCATTGTTGTAGTGGTAGCCGTGCCATTGTCACAGTAGTAGTGTTGTCACTGTTGTAGTGATAGCCGTGCCATTGTCACAATAGTAGTGTTGTCATTATTTTAGTGAAAATCATGTCATTAATAATAATAATAATAATGATGATGGCATTTATTAAGCGCTTACTATGTGCAAAGCCCTGTTCTAAGCGCTGGGGAAGTTACAAGGTGATCAGGTTGTCCCACAGGGGGCTCACAGTCTTCATCCCCATTTTACAGATGAGGTAACTGAGGCTCAGAGAAGTGAAGTGACTTGCCCAAAGTCACACAGCTGACAATTGGCGGAGCCGGGATTTGAACCCATGACCTCTGACTCCAAAGCCGGGGCTCTTTCCACCGAGCCACGCTGCTTCTCACGCTGTGTCATCATCATCATCATCAATCGTATTTATTGAGCGCTTACTATGGGCAGAGCACTGGACTAAGCACTTGGGAAGGACAAGTTGACACAGTAGTAATGTTGTCATTGTTGCAGTGATAATAATCATAATAATGATGGTTTTTGTTAAGCGCTTACTATGTGCCACTGTTCTAAGCGCTGGGGGAGATACAAGGTGATGAGGTTGTCCAACGTGGGGCTCATTGTCTTAATCCCCATTTTACAGATGAGGTAACCGAGGCCCAGAGAAGTGAAGTGACTGGCCCAAAGTCACACAGCTGACAATTGGCGGAGCCGGGATTTGAACCCAGGACCTCTGACTCTTAAGCCTGAGCTCTTTCCACTAAGCCATGCTGATAGTTGTGTCATTGTAGCAACACGGTTGTCATTGTCATTGTCAGAGTGTTGTCATCGTAGTGGCGGTCCCGACGCCCTTGTGAGAGCAGTCATGCCGTTGCTGGAGTAGGGTTTGCCACGGTCGTTGTAGTAGCAGTCCCTGTCATGGTTGTGACAGTCAATCAATCCATCAATCGTATTTATTGAGCGCTTACTATGTGCAGAGCACTGGACTAAGCGCTTGGGAAGTACAAATTGGCACCATATAGAGACAGTCCCTACCCAACAGTGGGCTCACAGTCTAAAAGATAGTCGTGAGAAGCAGCGTGGCTTAAGCACGGGCCTGGAATGCAGAAGGTCGTGGGTTCCAATTCCGGGTCCGCCACTTGTCTGCCCTGTGACCTTGGCCAAGTCACTTCACTCCTCCACGCCTCAGTGACCTCATCTGCAAAATGGGGATTGAGACTGCCAGCCCCACGTGGGACAATCAATCAAGCAATCCGTCGTATTTATTGAGCGCTTACTGTGTGCAGAGCACTGTACTAAGCGCTTGGGAAGTACAGGTTGGCAACATATCTGGTCACTTGTCGGCTGTGAGACTTTGGGCAAGTCATTTCACATCTCTGGGCCTCAGTTCCCTCGTCTGTAAAATGGGCAGTAAGACTGTGCGCCCCCTGTGTAATACAGGGATTGTGTCTAACCCAATTACCCCAGTGCTTAGTACAGGGGCTGGGACTTAGTAAGGAGTTCATTCATTCATTCATTCAGTCGTATTTATTGAGCGCTTACTGTGTGCAGAGCACTGTACTAAGCGCTTGGGAAGTACAAGTTGGCAACCTATAGAGACGGTCCCTACCCAACAATCAATCAATCAATCGTATTGAGCGCTTACTGTGTGCAGAGCACTGTACTAAGCGCTTGGGAAGTACAAGTTGGCAACCTATAGAGACGGTCCCTACCCAACAATCAATCAATCAATCAATCGTATTGAGCGCTTACTGTGTGCAGAGCACTGTACTAAGCGCTTGGGTAGTACAAGTTGGCAACCTATAGAGACGGTCCCTACCCAACAATCAATCAATCAATCGTATTGAGCGCTTACTGTGTGCAGAGCACTGTACTAAGCGCTTGGGAAGTCCAAGTTGGCAAAAAGCCCAACAGTGGGCTCACAGTCTAGAAGGTTAACAAATACCATTTATTATTATTATTATTATTATTATTATTACCGTCGCTGTAACATCCCCCCAACCCCCTTCTAGACCGTGAGCCCGCTGTTGGGTAGGGACCGTCTCTATATGTTACCAACTTGGACTCCCCAAGCGCTTAGCACAGTGCTCCGCACACAGTAAGCGCTCAATAAATACGATTGAATGAATGGACCCCGGTGGACAATTTGCAGGAAAACTCACGTCAGCATGATTTATTGGCCTTTTAATTTCCGGCTCAGCTGGGTGATTTTTGCGTGCGTATCGCTTCCCAAGTTCACTCCGGAGGAACGGCGGTTGGGTTATGTTGAGGTCGGATGTGGTTTTGGAAATACGATTGATTGATTGATTGATTGATTTCCCCGTTTATTCAGACTGTGTTTCTCCTTCGTGCAGTCTGGTAGATATGATTTGATGTATAAAGGGCCCACTCCCGCACCCCCGGTGACTCTCAGAATCCCATCCTGCCGGACGGTCCGGAGTTCGTTCGTTCATTCAATCGTATTTATTGAGCGCTCCCTGTGTGCGGAGCACTGTGCTAAGCGCTTGGGAAGGACAAGTTGGCAACCTCTAGAGACGGTCCCTACCCCATGGCGGAGTTGAAAATATAGTACGTCTCCCCTTCCCCACCTTTCCTGCTGGGCTGGCCAGTTCTGGCAAAGGAGAATTTGCTTCCTTAGAGGGCGGGATCGTGTCATCATCATCATCATCATCAATCGTATTTATTGAGCGCTTACTATGTGCAGAGCACTGTACTAAGTGCTTGGGAAGTACAAATTGGCGTCCTCCCACTCTGTTGTGTTTGTGCTCTCCCAAGTGCTTAGCCCAGGGCTCTGCACATGCTAAGCGCTTGATAAATACCAATCAATCAATCAATCAGTCGTATTTACTGAGCGCTTACTGTGTGCAGAGCACTGTACGAAGCGCTCGGGAAGACCAAGTTGGCAACATCTAGAGACGGTCCCTACCCACCAGCGGGCTCGCAGTCTAAAAGGGGGAGACAGAGAACAAAACCAAACATACTGACAGAATAAAATAAATAGAATAGATATGTACAAGTAAAATCATCATCCTCATCATCAATCGTATTTATTGAGCGCTTACTATGTGCAGAGCACTGTACTAAGCGCTTGGGAAGTACAAATTGGCAACATATAGAGACGGTCCCTACCCAACAGTGGGCTCACGGTCTAAAAGTAAAATAAATAAATAGAGCAAGAACTCAACTGTACCAAGAACCAAAATAGATTGGTTGAAATACTCGTTGACCCCCGCTCCGAGTAGCAGCATGGCCTACCAGGAACCAAATGGATTGTTTGAAATAGTAGTTGACCCCCACGCCGAGTAGGCCTACAGGGAAGTGAAAGGATCTGGGTTCTAATCCCGCTTCTGCTGATCGCTTGCTGTGTGAGAGTTTGGGCCCCTGTGTGGGCGGCATCTGGAGAGTTTCCAGGCCTCCACCAGTCTCGGCTACGGGAGGGAGAGTCCAGCAGAGGCCTGTCCGTTACATCCATTACGTCCATCACATCCCCAGCTTGCCCAGCGGCTAGCGAGCGGCAGGCCGTCGGCCATAAAGGCAAAACCCAACCGTGCTGGGCCGCAGCGGCACGGAGGCTCGAGTTGACCGCGCGGGAGGCGGCGACGGTAAACCACTCCTGGATCGGGACCGAGAAAACTACGGATCCGCCTCCAGAACGATCGGCTCTGGGAAGAGAGGTGTCCGTGGCGTCGCTGTGGGTCGGAGACGACTGGACGGCGTACGACCAGAGATCTTGGACAAGTCATTTCACGTCTTTGTGCCCGGCACGTCGTGAGTGCTTGACGAACACCGTAAGAAAGCCCCAAAAAACTGCTCCAGAGCCCAGGACACGGGAATGGTGGGATAGGGGAGAAGGGAGTTCCCGGCTGAGTCTGTGTCGCCTCTCCTTCCTCCCCAGATTTTTGGGCCGCAGTGCTTAGCACGCAGTAAGCGCTCAACAAATAGGATTGAATGAGGAAGGTGGTGTTCCCAAGGAGCCCCAATCTGCCGTGCGGGGTTTAGGCGAGCGGTAGGGGAGGTCATCTGTGGTTGCTTGGGTGGGATTGATGTTGCCAACTTGTACTTCCCGAGCGCTTAGTACAGTGCTCTGCACACAGTAAGCGCTCGATAAATACGATTGAATGAATGAATGATTATGGGGCATGTACTGGCCTCGCCCAATCCCGGTCTCTGAGAAGACCGGCCAGTTTCCAAACGAGGCCGAAAAAGATGCGAAATGGCCACCTGCCAGCTCGCCAAAACCTGACCCTCTGACCCCTTTCCATCCGCATAATCCCAAAGAAAGGTTGTCCGGCTCCTCTTCCTGGTTTTCCTTAAAGGCCGGCCACCGTAATATTGCAGGCGGATTTGCACTGTGGGTCGGAGACGACCCGATGGCATAGGACAAGATAATTTGCCGCTCCCCCCAACCTGGTCTTACTTTAAAGGGTCTGATGTATGTACCTATTTGCCTTCCTCAGTTTCTCCAGCTTTCATTCGAGCACTTCCTGGGGGCCGAGCACTGGACGAGGCGCTTGGGAGCGCGCCGTCCAAGTCCCGGCCCGTGCCTCGGAGGGAAATCCCATCTCCAAGCGGGCGGTCCTGAAGAGCCCTGGCCTATTTCTGCTCTTCAGCTTCGAACCCCAACAGGGTGAGATTTTCTTTCCGAAAGGGCAGGGCGGGGACTCAGTCCAGCAGGCAGGTCCTTGGTGGTTGCCTAATTCCCCGGCGAGACGGGAAACGGGGTCCGAATCCTCACCCTGCCCCTCAGCACGGTGTTTTTCTAGCGGGAGTTCTGGGATTTCACGTGTGCTCGCTCCCTGAGCCCTTGAGCTGCGGTACACGGGTATATCTGGGTGATTTTTGCTTCTCCTACCATGCGTAAACACTATGTTCCTCCAACAGCAGCCCGCTTACTGTGCCTCGTTCTCAACCCCCTGACGTTCAACCCCCTCCCCATCTTCAGTCCTACTGAAAACCCCCTCCTCCGGGAAGCCTTCCCTCTCATCTCCTTCGCCCTACTTTCTCTCCCTTCCGTATCCCCTGCTGCACTGTATTCTCCCAAGCGCTTAGTACATGTGAGAAGCAGCGTGGCTCAGTGGAAAGAGCCCGGGCTTCGGAGTCAGAGGTCACGGGTTCCCCTTCCTTCCTCTCCCCCTCGTCCCCCTCTCCATCCCTCCCCATCTTACCTCCTTCCCTTCCCCACAGCACCTGTATATATGTACATATTTGTTACTCTATTTATTTTACTTGTCCATATCTATTCTATTTATTTTATTTTGTTAGTATGTTTGGTTTTGTTCTCTGTCTCCCCCTTTTAGACTGCGAGCCCACTGTTGGGTAGGGACCGCCTCTATAGGTTGCCAACTTGGACTTCCCAAGCGCTCAGTACAGTGCTCTGCACACAGTAAGCGCTCAATAAATACGATTGATGATGATGATGATGACGGGTTCAAATCCCGGCTCTGCCAACTGTCAGCTGTTTGGGCAGGTCGCTTCTCTGTGCCTCGGTTCCCTCGTCTGTAAAATGGGGATGAAGACTGGGAGTGCCCTGTGCGCCTCAGTTCCCTCATCTGTAGAACGGGGATGAAGACTGGGAGCCCCCCGTGGGACCACCTGATCACCCTGTAACCTCCCCGGCGCTTAGAACGGTGCTTTGCACTTAGTAAGCGCTTAATGCCATTATTATTATTATTATTATTACAGTCCCTTGACCAACCTGATCATTTCGCTCTAAACTCCCCCTAAACTCTTAGGTATTCCCACCTCGCTCCCAAAGCACTTGTGTCCACTTCTTTATCCTCCTCTGTAATTTACCGTCCGACTACCCAGTTGGAACATAATCCTCTTGGGGTGGGGGGGGGAATCGTGCGCGCTTCGTTTTCTTTTTCCCAGGTGCTTAGTTCAGTGCTCCGCACAGTGCATGTACCGCAGTAAACCGGCCCCGGGGAAGGAACGTGTGTCTTCCAACTGTGTCCCGCTGTCCTCTCCCAAAGCGTAACGACCGAGTCTTCCCCGCTCCTCTTGGGCGATCCCGGCCGGTCGGCGGCGAGGGACGGACTCCGAGGTAAAGTGGGACCACTTTATTAGTTACCGCTAGGTACCGCGGGTTCGACATTAAGAGCAGGAATGGGGGTCAACGGGCACTGAGCTACGTTTCACCGGGCACCGCGCTTCCAACACGCCCCCGCCGGAGCCGTTCTCCCCGCCCTCCGATCTCCCGCCCGCTGACCGATCCGGACGTTGTCCGCGACGGGGGCCGGGGGGCAGGGGGGTGGGGAGGGAAGCGTCTTCGTGGAGCGCGCCACGTTCACACCAGCGTCGGACGACAACATGCACTTTCTACTCCTGCGGGTCAAGCGGGAGGGAGCCGCGGGGGGCCGGGACCGCCCCCCCCCCCCCGCCCCGCGCGTCACCCGGGGGGCGGAGGGGCGCGTGGCGGGCCGCTCTCAGCTGCCCACGGCCAGTCTCTGCTCTGTGAGGGACGCCTGCTGGGCCACCGTTTTGTTCTCGTGGCCGCGGAGTTTCGACACGACGTCGAGGAAGGCCAAGCCCCGCACCTCCTTGTGGAGCGGCTCTGGAAAACAGAAACGGGACGTGCGGGCGGCGGTCCCGTCCCCCCTCCGAGGGATCCCGGGAAGGCGCTCCGGGAGGATGCTCTGCCCTCTGCCAGGCCCCGCTCGAGGGAAAAGACGGTCAGTGGGTCACTGTGGTAGGGCCAGGGTGACCTGGGGGGCTAACCCGGCTCCGCCCCATGCCCGATGTGTGACCTTGGGACAGTCATTTCACTTCCCAGTTTCCTCTAGGCTGTGACCTCGTTGTGGGCGGGAACGTCTCTGGTGCTATATCATCCTCTCCCAAGTGCTTTCTAGACTGTGAGCCCACTGTTGGGTAGGGACCGTCTCTCTATGTTGCCAACTTGGACTTCCCAAGCGCTGAGTACAGTGCTCTGCACACAGTAAGCGCTCAATAAATACGATTGATGATGATGATATCGTACTCTCCCAAGTGCTTTCTAGACTGTGAGCCCGCTGTCGGGTAGGGACCGTCTCTCTATGTTGCCAACTTGGACTTCCCAAGCGCTGCGTACAGTGCTCTGCACACAGTAAGCGCTCAATAAATACAATTAATGATGATGATATCGTACTCTCCCAAGTGCTTTCTAGACTGTGAGCCCGCTGTCGGGTAGGGACCGTCTCTCTATGTTGCCAACTTGGACTTCCCAAGCGCTGAGTACAGTGCTCTGCACACAGTAAGCGCTCAATCAATACGATTGATTGATTTAGTACAGTGCTCAATCAATACGATCGAATGTAGGAATGAACAAGCGCTTAGTACACTGCTCTGCACATAGTAAGCGCTCAATAAATACGATTGATGATGATGAACGGGCTCCTCAACTGTAAAATGGAGATTCAGTACCTTTTCTTGCTTGTAAGGATTGTGGTATCTGTTAAGCGCTTACTAGAATAATAATACTAATGATGGTATTTCTTAATAGTAATAATAATGATGGCATTTGTTAAGCGCTTACTAGAATAATAATGCTAAAGATGGTATTTCTTAATAATAAGAATAATGATGGCATTTGTTAAGCGCTTACTATGTGCAGAGCACT
Source organism: Tachyglossus aculeatus (assembly GCF_015852505.1). Classification (NCBI taxonomy): domain Eukaryota; kingdom Metazoa; phylum Chordata; class Mammalia; order Monotremata; family Tachyglossidae; genus Tachyglossus; species Tachyglossus aculeatus. The sequence goes on along the minus strand of NC_052097.1, from coordinate 11,273,960 downwards.
GTTCTAAGCGCTGGGGGGATACAAGGTGATCAAGTTGTCATCATCATCAATCATATTTATTGAGCGTTTACTGTGTGCAGAGCACTGTACTAAGCGCTTGGGAAGTCCAAGTTGGCAACATATAGAGACAGTCCCTACCCAACAGTGGGCTCACAGTCTAAAAGGGGGAGACAGAGAACAAAACCAAACATATTAATAAAATAAATAGAATCATCATCATCATCAATCGTATTTATTGAGCGCTTACTGTGTGCAGAGCACTGTACTAAGCGCTTGGGAAGTCCAAGTTGGCAACATATAAAGACAGTCCCTACCCAACAGTGGGCTCACAGTCTAAAAGGGGGAGACAGAGAACAAAACCAAACATACTAATAAAATAAATAGGATAGACATGTACAAGTAAAATAGAGTAATAAATATGTACAAACATATATACAGGTGCTGTGGGGAAGGGAAGGAGGTAAGATGGGGGATGGAGAGGGGGGCGAGTTCGTTCATTCAATCGTATTGATTGAGCGATTACTGTGTGCGGAGCACTGGACTAAGCGCTTGGGAAGGACAAGTTGGCAACCTCTAGAGACGGTCCCTACCCCACAGCGGAGTTGAAAATATAGTACGTCTCCCCTTCCCCACCTTTCCTGCTGTGCTGGCCAGTTCTGGGGAAGGAGAATTTGCTTCCTTAGAGGGCGGGATCGTGTCCTCCCACTCTGTTGTGTTTGTCCTCTCCCAAGTGCTTAGCCCAGGGCTTTGCACATGCTAAGCGCTTGATAAATACCAAGAACTCAACCGTACCAAGAACCGTAATAGATTGGTTTCCACTGAGCCTCGCAGCTTCTGAAGGTTTGCAGCCCATAATAGTGATTGGGGTACTTGCTAAACAGCTTACTATGTGCTAGGCCCCGGGGCAGGTAACAGTGCAATCGGATCTAGTCTCTGCTCGTCCAGGGACTTGCTTTCGCAAAGGAAGAACGGGTTTTTAATTCCCACTTTATGAACGAGGACACGGAAGCCCAGAGAAGGTAAGTGACTTGCCCGAGATCGCTTGTCATTCAGTCGATCGTATTTGTTGAGCGCTTACTGTGTGCAGAGCACTGTACTAAGCGCTTGGGAAGTCCCAGTTGGCAACATATAGAGACGGTCCCTACCCAACAACGGGCTCACGGTCTAGAAGGCCGGAGACAGAGCCAGGATTAGAATCTGGAGGTCCCCCGACCCCCCAGGCCTCAGCAGATGAGGAAACTGAGGCCCGGAGAAGGTAAATAACTTAACCAAAAGGTCACACAGCCAGGTGAGTGGTAGAGGCGGGATTGGAACCCGGGTTTTTCGACTCCCAGGCCCGGGCAGATGAGGAAACTGAGGCCCAGAGAAGGTAAATGACTTACCCAAAAGGTCACACAGCCAGATATGTGGTAGAGCTGGGATTGGAACCCGGGTCTTTTGACGCCCAGGCCCGGGCAGATGAAGAAACTGAGGCCCGGAGAAGGTAAATGACTTACCCAAAAGGTCACACAGCCAGGTGTGTGGTAGAGCCGGGATTGGAACCCGGTCTTTCGACTCCCAGGCCCCGGGCAGATGAGGAAACTGAGGCCCGGAGAAGGTAAATAACTTAACCAAAAGGTCACACAGCCAGGTGTGTGGTAGAGCTGAGATTGGAACCCGGGTCTTTCGACTCCCAGGCCCGGGCAGATGAGGAAACTGAGGCCCGGAGAAGGCAAATGACTTACCCAAAAGGTCACACAGCCAGGTGTGGGGTACAGCCGGAATTGGAACCCGGGTCTTTTGACGCCCGGGCCCGGGCAGATGAGGAAACTGAGGCCCGGAGAAGGCAAATGACTTACCCAAAAGGTCACACAGCCAGGTATGTGGTAGAGCCGGGATTGGAACCCGGGTCTTTCGACTCCCAGGCCCCAGGCAGATGAGGAAACTGAGGCCCAGAGAAGGTAAATAACTTAACCAAAAGGTCACACAGCCAGCTGTGTGGTAGAGCTGGGATTGGAACCCGGGTCTTTTGACTCCTGGGCCTGGGCAGATGAGGAAACTGAGGCCCGGAGAAGGTAAATGACTTACCCGAGGGCTCCTGCCGCCCGGGCCCAGCCCCTTTCCCCAAGGCCTTGCTACTTCTCAGGCCTTCTCGGCTGAATTGTCACCAGAAGGCTTAGACCCCGAGCCCCTTCCCGTGAGGGACTTCTAGACTGTGAGCCCACTGCTGGGTAGGGACCGTCTCTAGATGTTGCCAAGTTGGACTTCCCCAGCGCTTAGTCCAGTGCTCTGCACACAGTAAGCGCTCAATAAATTTGATTGAGGGAGAGGAGGAGTCCCACGGGGGGGTCAGTGAGGTCCAGCTGTAGGGGCACCACGGGAAATTCCTTCTGCGGGATGCCGGGAAACAGGGCCTCCGTTTCCTCATGTGTCAAGTGTGGATTGGAGATCCGGTCGGCTGGCGGGGTGGGGAGGGAGGCCGCGGGCCGGGCCCGGCCCGGCGTGGAGGACTTACCGGACCCCATGAGCGCACAGATGAGCACCATGGAGTTGTACTTGATTTCGGGGGCGCTGCGCTCCTCCGCCAGCAGCCTGTGCAGGATCTGAACCAGCTGCGCGTTTTCCAGGTCTTTCTCGGCGGTGCCTACGAAGGGAAGCCACGTCGCGTGAGGCGGGAGGAGCCGCCCCGGACCCCCCCCTTGGAGAGCCTTCCCCGTTGGCGAAGAAAAGTCGGCGTCATCGCGGCATTCGGAAGTGCTTACTATGTGCCAATCGCTGCACGTGGTAGCCCACGCAGGGCTCAAGGTCTAAGAGAAGCAGCGCGGCTCAGTGGAAAGAGCCCAGGCTTGGGAATCAGAGGTCACAGGTTCAAATCCCAGCTCTGCCAATTAATAATAATAATGGTATTTATTAGGCGCTTACTATGTGCAAAGCACTTGTTCTAAGCGTGCTGGGAATTGTCAGCTGTGTGACCTTGGGCAAGTCAGCTTCTCTGTGCCTCAGTGACCTCGTCTGTAAAATGGGGATTAAGACTGTGAGCCCCACGGGGGACAACCTGATCACCTTGTATCCTCCCCAGTGCTTAGAACAGTGCTTTGCGCATAGTAAGCGCTTAATACATGCCATTATTATTATTATTATTATTATTATTATGTGCCAATCGCTGCACTAAGCATTGGGGTAGCCCGTGAGGGGCTCAACATCTAAGAGAAGCAGCGCGGCTCAGTGGAAAGAGCCCGGGCTTGGGAGTCAGAGGTTACGGGTTCAAATCCCAGCTCTGCCAACCAATAATAATAATAATAAAGATGGTATTTATTAGGCGCTTACTATGTGCAAAACACTTGTTCTAAGCGCACTGGGAATTGTCAGCTGTGTGACCTTGGGCAACTCACTTAGCTTCTCTGTGCCTCAGTGACCTCATCAGTAAAATGGGGATTAAGACTGTGTGCCCCACGGGGGACAACCTGATCACCTTGTATCCTCCCCAGCGCTTAGAACAGTGCTTTGCACATAGTAAGCGCTTAATACATGACATCATCATTATTATTATTATGTGTCAATCACTGCACTAAGCATTGGGGTAGCCCGTGAGGGGCTCAAGGTCTAAGAGAAGCAGCACGGCTCAGTGGAAAGAGCCCGGGCTTGGGAGTCAGAGGTCATGGGTTCAAATCCCAGCTCTGCCAATTAATAATAATAATGATGATGGTATTTATTAGGCGCTTACTATTTGCAAAGCACTCTTCTAAGCGCTGGCAATTGTCAGCTGTGTGACCTTGGGCAAGTCACTTAGCTTCTCTGGGCCTCAGTTCCCTCATCTGGAAAATGGGGATTAAGACTGTGAGCCCCACGGGGGACAACGTGATCACCTTGTATCCTCCCCATCACTTAAAACAGTGCTTTGCACATAGTAAGCGCTGAACAAATGCCATCATTATTATTATTAAGAGGGAGACAAGGGATCGAATCCCCATTTCACCAATCAGGGAACTGAGGCACGGAGAAAGTAAGTGACTTGCCCAAGGTCTCGTAGCAGGGAAGCGGTGGCATCTGTTGCCCTGTGGAGTCTGGCACTAGTTTGGATAATAATAATAATAATAATAATAATAATAATAATAATAATAATGGTATCTGTTAAGCGCTTACTATGTGCAAAGTACGGTTCTAAGCGCTGGGGAATACAAGGTGAGTAGATTGTCCCATGTGGGGCTCACAGTTTTAATCCCCATTTTACAGATGAGGTAACTGAGGCCCAGAGAAGTTAAGTGGCTTGCTCAAGGTCACCAGCTGACAAGCGGCAGAGCCGGGATACAAGGTGATGAGATTGTCCCACGTGGGGCTCACAGTTTTAATCCCCATTTTACAGATGAGGTAACAGAGGCCCAGAGCAGTTAAGTGGCTTGCTGAAGGTCACCAGCTGACAAATGGCGGAGCCGGGATTCGAACCCGTGACCTATCTGGGTGGAACAGGAGGTCTGGGGAAGCGGGAGGGAAGGGGCAGGAAGAGCAAGGTCTCCGGGGGGAGGGCGGGGGCGGCTCCCCTTGTTCTCAGCCCCTCGCCCCCGGCGCAAGCAGGGAAAGCGGGCTTGGGCCCGAGGCCCAGACTCGGGGCGCTCACCTAATTCCAGAGCCGCTATGAGCGCCAAGGCCACCAGCGCCTCATTCTGCATGATCACGTGCTCGCTCGTCGCCATGGTGACGAGATGCTGGACGCCGCCACTCTGCACAATGGTTTTGATCACCTCCTGAAACGAACATCATCATCATCATCATCATCATCAATCGTATTTATTGAGCGCTTAGTATGTGCGGAGCACTGGACTAAGCGCTTGGGAAGTACAAACTGGCAACAGAAAGAGACAGTCCCTACCCAACAGTGGGCTCACAGTCTAAAACAGAGAACGCGGCGCCGTCAAAGCCTCGGTCACGCTCCGGCTGGGGCCGGGGGCCGAGCCGTCGCCCACGAGGATCCGTCCCGGGAGAGAGTGGGAATGCCGGGGAGCCGTTTGGGCGTTCGGCGGGTTTTATCCAAGACGGCCACTTCACCGCCCGCTGTGGAAAAATGGCATTTTGGCTGAGAAGCCGCCCAGGACGTAGTCCGAAGGAGGGGGGACCCCAAAACCTGGCAGGGGAGAAGGGGGAGACACCACTGGCTTCACAAGGAAAGAATCACACAACTCCTTTTTCCTTCCCCAAGGCACGTTATCCGCCCGGGCCTGGCAGTCGGAAGGTCAAGGATTTTAATTCCGGCTCCGCCACTTGTCTGCTGTGTGACCTTGGGTGAGTCCCTTCTCTTCCCTGTGCCTCAGTCACCTCATCTGTAAAGTGGGGGTTGAGGCTATGAGCCTCAACTGTGGGACAGGGGCCGAGTCCAACCTGATCTGCTTGTAAAATAATAATAATAATGATGGCATTTATTAAGCGCTTGCTATGTGCAAAGCAATGTTCTAAGCGCTGGGGTAATAATGATGATAATCATAATGATGGTATTTGTTAAGCGCTTACTATATGCAAAGCAATGTTCTAAGTGCTGGGGTAATAATGATAATAATCATAATGATGGTATTTGTTAAGCGCTTACTATGTGCAAAGCACTGTTCTAAGCGCTGGGGAGGTTACAAGGTGATCGGGTTGTCCCTCGGGGGGCTCACAGTTTAAATCCCCATTTTACAGATGAGGTAACTGAGGCCCAGAGAAGTTAAGTGACTTACCCAAAGTCACACAGCTGACAAGTGGCGGAGCCAGGATTTGAACCCATGACCTCTGACTCCAAAGCCCGGGCTCTTTCCACTGAGCCACGCTGCTTCTCTACCCCTGTGCTTAGACTGTGAGCCCGTTGTTGGGTAGGGACCGTCTCTAGATGTTGCCAACTTGTACTTCCCAAGCGCTTAGTACAGTGCTCTGCACACAGTAAGCGCTAAATAGAGAAGCAGCATGGCTTGGTGGAAAGAGCCCGGGCTTTGGAGTCAGAGGTCATGGGTTCAAATTCCAGCTCTGCCAATTGTCAGCTGTGTGACTTTGGGCAAGTCACTTCACTTCTCTGGGCCTCAGTTACCCCATCTGTAAAATGGGGATGAAGACTGTGAGCCCCCCTTGGGACAACCTGATCACCTTGTAACCTCCCCAGCGCTTAGAACAGTGCTTTGCACATAGTAAGTGCTTAATAAATTCCATTATTACTATTATTATTATTATTAGAACAGTGCTTTGCACATAGTAAGCGCTTAATAAATTCCATAATTATTATTATTATTAGAACAGTGCTTTGCACATAGTAAGTGCTTAATAAATTCCATCATTATTATTATTATTAGAACAGTGCTTTGCACATAGTAAGCGCTTAATAAATTCTATAATTATTATTATTATTAGAACAGTGCTTTGCACATAGTAAGCGCTTAATAAATGCCATTATTAATAAATACGATTGAATGAATGAATAAATACTGTGCCGGCACATAAGCAGCGCTTAGCAAATGTCACAGTAAGTCGGAGGGCTAATTATGATAATAGTGGAATACGGTTTGGGCGCTTACTATAACTGTGGTCCTTGTTAAGCACGCACTATGGGTCGAGCACTAACTGAGCATGTACTTGTACTTCCCAAGCGCTTAGTACAGTGCTCTGCACACAGTAGGCGTTCAATAAATACGATTGATTGATTGAGCATGGGGTAGATCCAAGATAATCAGGTTGTCCCCTGTGGGCCTCACAGTCTCCCTCCCCATTTCGCAGATGAGGTAACCGAGGCAAGGAAAAGTGAAGTGACTTGTTCACAGTCACACAGCAGACAAGCAGCGGGGCCGGGATTAGACCCTACGGTCTTTGGACTCCCGGACCCAAGCGCTTAGTCCAGGGCTCTGCACACAGTAGGCGCTCAGTAAATACGACTGAATGAATGAATGAACCCGGGCTCTATCTACTCGGCCAGGCTGGTAGAATTTGAACGCGGACCCCGAATCAGAGGCAAGGAACCGGATGCCTGAAGGATGACAATTAGAAGCGTACAATCCGAGTGGAAAACAGTTAAGTTCCTGTTCCCTTCAGGGAGTGAGCTCGTTGTGGGCAGGGAATGTGTCTGTTGTTCATTCCTTCAATCAGTATTTATTGAGCGCTATATGTTGCCAATTTGTACTTCCCAAGCGCTTAGTACAGTGCTCTGCACATAGTAAGCGCTCAATAAATACGATTGATGATGATGACTAAGCTCTTGGGAAGTCCAAGTCGGCAACATCTAGAGACGGTCCCTACCCAACAGCGGGCTCACGGTCTAGAAGGGGGAGATGGAGAACAAAACAGATTCACAGAATAAAATAAATAGAATAAATATGTACAAATAAAATAAATAGAGTAATAAATGCGTACAAACATATATACAGGTGCTGTGGGGAGGGGAAAGAGGTAAGGCGAGGGGGAGAGGAAGGAGGGGGCTCAGTCTGTTGTATCGTCCTCTCCCAAGAGCTTAGTACAGTGCTTTGCACACAGAACAGCACGGCTCAGTGGAAAGAGCCCGGGCTTGGGAGCCAGAGGTCATGGGTTCGAATCCCGGCTCCGCCACTTAGCTGTGTGACCCTGGGCAAGCCACTTCACTTCTCTGGGCCTCAGTTACCTCATCTGGAAAATGGGGATTAAGACCGTGAGCCCCACGTGGGACAACCTGATCACCTTGTATCCCCCCCCCCAGCGCTTAGAACAGTGATTCGCACATAGTAAGCACTTAACAAATGCCATTATTATTATTATTAGAAAGCGCTCAATAAATATGACAATGAACAATGGAGGATACAAGCAAACACTCACCGAATCATGGGAACCAGAGGGAAAACAGAAACAAGCGGCAATGATAATGTCATAATTGTGCTTCCAACTTGTACTTCCCAAGTGCGTAGTACAGTGCTCTGCACATAGTAAGCGCTCAATAAATACGATTGAATGAATGAATAAATACGATTGAATGAATGAATACGATTGAATGAATGAATGAATACGATTGAATGAATGAACTGTGGTATCTGTTAGGTGCTTACAATGGGCGGAGCACTTAGCTTCTCTGGAAACTTCTCCAGAGCTCAGTACAATGCTTGGCTCATAGAGATATCCTCACAGATACCCCGATCGATCACTCAGTGGTATTCATCTAGTGCTCGCTTGGAACAGTGCAAGACACAGAGTAAGTGCTTAAAAAAAAATCATTTTTGTTATTAAGTAGTTCCCGGAGAAGCTTCGAAAGGAGACTGGGGCAACCTCTGGAGACGATGGAGTGGAATGGGAGAGTTTCAAAAAAAGGGGTCAAAGAGGATTCTGAAGTTAGCATTTCAAATATTCCTCTGTGGGGCCATTTTTTTTTTTAAAAGCATTTATTAAGTGCTTACTATGTGCAAAGCACTGTTCTAAGCGCTGGGGAGGTCACAAGGTCGTCAGGTTGTCCCACATGGGGCTCACGTTCAGGTGTCCGTCTTTCAAATGCTAATAGTAATAGCATTTATTTAGCACTTACTATGTACAAAGCACTGTTCTAAGCGCTGGGGAGGTTACAAGGTCATCAGGTTGTCCCACATGGGGCTCACGTTCGGGTGTCCGTCTTTCAAATGCTAATAATAATAGCATTTATTAAGCACTTACTATGTACAAAGCACTGTTCTAAGTGCTGGGGAGGTTACAAGGTCATCAGGTTGTCCCAAATGGCGCTCACGTTCGGGTGTCCGTCTTTCAAATGCTAATAATAATAGCATTTATTAAGCACTTACTAAGTACAATGCACTGTTCTAAGCTCTGGGGAGGTTACAAGGTCATCAGGTTGTCCCACATGGGGCTCACGTTCAGGTGTCCATCTCTCAAATGCTAATAATAATAGCCTTTATTAAGCACTTACTATGTACAAAGCACTGTTCTAAGCGCTGGGGAGGTTACATGGTCATCAGGTTGTCCCACATGGGGCTCACGTTCAGGTGTCCGTCTTTCAAATGCTAATAATAATAGCATTTATTAAGCACTTACTACGTACAAAGCACTGTTCTAAGCGCTGGGGAGGTCACAAGGTCATCAGGTTGTCCCACATGGGGCTCACGTTCGGGTGTCCGTCTTTCAAATGCTAATAGTAATAGCATTTATTTAGCACTTACTATGTACAAAGCACTGTTCTAAGCGCTGGGGAGGTTACAAGGTCATCAGGTTGTCCCACATGGGGCTCACGTTCAGGTGTCCGTCTTTCAAATGCTAATAATAATAGCCTTTTTTAAGCACTTACTATGTACAAAGCACTGTTCTAAGCGCTGGGGAGGTTACAAGGTCATCAGCTTGTCCCACATGGCGCTCACGTTCAGGTGTCCGTCTTTCAAATGCTAATAATAATGGCATTTATTAAGCACGTACTATGTACAAAGCACTGTTCTAAGCGCTGGGAGAGTTGGTAGGCCCGTTCCCTGCCCATGAGAAGCTTACAGGCTAGAGATGGAGGTTCTGTGGTTGGTCACCGTCCCCCCCGCTGCTGAGTGATGCTCAGGGTGGGACGGGGGATTAGCCGGGGGGCCGTACTTAGGGTCGAGGATGGGTGACCCCAAAAGTCTCGCCCACCGGCCGGTCATCTCTGAACCAAAGGCCCCCTCTGCCACCTGTGTCCCGGTTCACGGCGTGCCCCGCGGGCCCCGCTTCCGCCCCCCCAAACAAGCCTCCGGCCCCCGCGGGAACTCACTTTGGATTTGCTGTGCCGTATGAGGGCCGAGAGCAGCCTGTTGGATTCTCCCATGACGCCGGCATGCTCCTTGGCTTCACACCATTCCACCAGGCGCTCCACCAACATCTCGTTCCTCCCCAGCTGCTCCGCAGCTTCTGCTGCGGGAAACCGAGGGCAACGGCGCGGACGGGTTGGTGGGGAACGCCACCGGCCCGCCACGACCCGCCTTCGGAGACCGCACGTCCGGGCCGCTCTCCTGGGAAGCCGGCGGCTACTGAAGGCTCCGGCCAACCGGGGGGAGGCCGTTTCGGGAAGGGTTTGGGATGAAACGCAAAGGCCAATCCAAGCTAGCCCGGCCCACGGCCTCCCCCTGGCCCGGAATGCCCTCCCTCCGCACAGCCACACAATGTAAAAATGTACGTTTTAAGATGATTAGATGTGACTTCTAGACTGTGAGCGCCCGCTGTTGGGTAGGGACCGTCTCTATATGTTGCAAACTTGTACTTCCCAAGCGCTTAGTACAGTGCTCTGCACACAATAAGCGCTCAATAAATATGATTGAATGAATGAATGAACATCCGCCAAGCTAGCTCTCTTCCTCCCTTCAAAGCTCACCTCCTCCAGAAGGCATTCCCACACTGAGCCCCCTCTTTCCTCTCCTCCCCCTCCCCACAGCACCTGTATATATGTTTGTACAGATTTACTACTCTATTTCACTTGTATCTATTTCCTATTCTCTATATTTTATTAATGATGTGTATCTAGCCATCATTCTATTTATTCTGATGGTACTGACACCTGTCCACTTGTACTACTCTATTTTACTTGTACATATTTCCTATTCTATTTATTTTCTTAATGATGTGTATCTAGCCATCATTCTATTTATTCTGATGGTACCGACACCTGTCTACTTGTACTACTCTATTTTACTTGTACATATTTCCTATTCCATATATTTTATTAATGATGTATATCTAGCCATCATTCTATTTATTCTGATGGTACCAACACCTGTCCACTTGTACTACTCTATTTTACTTGTACATATTTCCTATTCTATTTATTTTATTAATGATGTGTATCTAGCCATCATTCTATTTATTCTGATGGTACCAACACCCGTCTACTTGTACTACTCTATTTTACTTGTACCTATTTCCTATTCTATATATTTTATTAATGATGTGTATCTAGCCATCATTCTATTTATTCTGATGGTACCGACACCCGTCTACTTGTACCACTCTATTTTACTTGTACATATTTCCTATTCTATATATCTTATTAAAGATGTGTATCTAGCCATCATTCTATTTATTCTGATGGTACCGACACCCGTCTACTTGTACCACTCTATTTTACTTGTACATATTTCCTATTCTATATATCTTATTAAAGATGTGTATCTAGCCATCATTCTATTTATTCTGATGGTACCGACACCCGTCTAGTTGTACTACTCTATTTTACTTGTACATATTTCCTATTCTATATATTTTATTAATGATGTGTATCTAGCCATCATTCTATTTATTCTGATGGTACCGACACCTGTCTACTTGTACTACTCTATTTTACTTGTACATATTTCCTATTCTATTTATTTTCTTAATGATGTGTATCTAGCTATCATTCTATTTATTCTGATGGTACCGACAACTGTCCACTTGTACTACTCTATTTTACTTGTACATATTTCCTATTCCATATATTTTATTAATGATGTGCATCTAGCCATCATTCTATTTATTCTGATGGTACCGACACCTGTCCACTTGTACTACTCTATTTTACTTGTACATATTTCCTATTCTATTTATTTTCTTAATGATGTGTATCTAGCCATCATTCTATTTATTCTGATAATAATGATGGCATTTATTAAGCGCTTACTATGTGCCAAGCACTGTTCTAAGCACTGGGGAGGTTACAAGGTGATCAAGTTGTCCCACGGGGAGCTCACAGTCTTCATCCCCATTTTGCCGATGAGGAAACTGAGGCCCAGAGAAGTCAAGTGCCGTGCCCAAAGTCACACAGCTGACAATTGGCAGAGCCGGGATTTGAACCCATGGCCTCTGACTCCAAAGCCCGGGCTCTTTTCCATTGAGCCACACTGCTTCTCCATTCTGATGGCACCGACCCCTGTCTATGTGTTTTGTTTTGTTGTCTACCCTTCTAGGCTGTGAGCCCGTTGTTGGGCAGGGACCGTGTCTAGAAGTTGCCCAACCGCTTAGTACGGTGCTCTGCACACAGTAAGCGCTCAATAAATACGACTGAATGAATGAATGAATGAAAGGATGGGCTCAGTTGACTCGCTGCTTGGCTTTGTGGTGGCCAGAACTCGGTCAATCCTGAATAGACTTGGTCGCCCGGTGAGGCCAAAAAGGGCACGGATGAGACGGGGGGAAAACGCAGGCCCCCGGCCATCATTAGCCCAACACGGACTCCGCCGGCCCCGGCAGACCGTGGACTGCAGCATTTGCTCTGAGAGACCCCCTCGCCCCGCAATCAATCAATCAATTGTATTTATCGAGCGCTTACTGTGTGCAGAGCGCTGTACTAAGCACTTGGGAAGTACAAGTTGGCAATATTTTTATTTGTGCATATCTATTCTATTTATTTGATTTTGTTAGTCTGTTTGGTTTTGTTCTCCGTCTCCCCCTTTTAGACTGTGAGCCCACTGTTGGGTAGGGGCTGTCTCTATATGTTGCCAATTTGGACTTCCCAAGCGCTTAGTACAGTGCTCTGCACATAGTAAGCGCTCAATAAACACGATTGATGATGATGATGGCATGGCTGCTGCTTTTTTACCTTTAGCGTCTATCAACATCCTCAACGTTCCCAGAAGCTTGAACTGAACCGGGGGCATCTCCGACTTCAGGAATTTCAACACGGCTTCGGCCACGCCGGCTGCGAGCATCTTGGCTTTGTTCACGACTGTGTGGGGGGAGGGAGATGACGATCAAGAACCGACGTGGGGAATGAAGCCCGCGCTCCCGGGATCGGAAACCAGCGGGAACCTGAAGTTCTGCTCCTCCAACCCCAGCGCCCTACGGCCTTTTGGCAATTGGAGCATTTATCCTTAATAAATAATAATAATAATGGCATTTCTTAAGCGCTTACTATGTGCAAAGCACTGTTCTAATCGCTGGGGAGGTTACAAGGTGATCAGGCTGTCCCATGGGGGGGCTCACAGTCTTAATCCCCATTTTACAGATGAGGTCACTGAGGCCCAGAGACTTGCCCAAAGTCACACAGCTGACAATTGCCCGCTGTTGGGTAGGGACCGGCTCTATATGTTGCCAACCTGGACTTCCCAAGCGCTTAGTCCAGCGCTCTGCACACAGTAAGCGCTCAATAAATACGATTGAATGAACTGGCCGAGCCGGGATTTGAACCCATGACCTCTGACTCCAAAGCCCGGGCTCCTTCCCCTGAGCCACGCTGCTTCTCTACAAAAACACTTCCGATGGCATTTATTAAGCGCTTACTATGCGCAAAGCACCGTTCTAAGTGCTGGGGAGGTTACAAGGTGATCAGGCTGTCCCACCGGGGGCTCACGTTTAATCCCCATTTTCCAGATGAGGTCACTGGGGCCCAGAGAAGTGAAGTGACTTGCCCGAAGTCACCCAGCTGGCAAGTGGCGGAGCCAGGATTCGAACCCATGACCTCTGACTCCAAAGCCCGGGCTCTTTCCACTGAGCCACGCGGCTTCTCGTCATTTTTGTGATGACATCTCCACCGGGAGACCTTTCCCGACGAAGCCCTCTTGTCCCCGATTTCCTCTCCCTTCTGTGACCTTTGGGCACTTGGTATCTGCCCCGTCCTCAGCCCCACTGCCCTTATCGTCATCAATCGTATTTATTGAGCGCTTACTGTGTGCAGAGCACTGTACTAAGCGCTTGGGAAGTCCAAATTGGCAACATCTAGAGACAGTCCCTCCCCAACAGTGGGCTCACAGTCTAAAAGGGGGAGACGGAGAACAAAACCAAACACACTAACAAAATAAAATAAATAGAATAGATATGTACAAAACAAAACCAAACATACTAACAAAATCAAATAAATAGAATAGATATGTACAAGTAAAATATCTATGTGCCTGTATATTATAAATTATTTATATTAATGCCCGTCTTCTAGAATGCGAGCCCGTTGTTGGGTAGGGACTGTCTCTACCTGTTGCCGAACTGCTCTTCCCAAGCGCTTAGTACAGTGCTCTGCACACAGTAAGCGCTCGATAAATACGACTGAATGACTCTGTAAAATGAGGATTAAGACGGTGAGCCCCACAGGGGACCGGGACTGCATCCGACCGATGCCTGTTAGCTTATTTTGACGTCCGTCTCCCCGTTTTTAGACCGTGAGCCCACTGTGGGCAGGGACCGTCTCCCTTTGTTGCTGAACTGTACTTTCCAAGCGCTCGGTACAGTGCTCGGCCCATTGTAAGCGCTCAATAAATACGACCGTGAACGAATGAGAAGCAGCGGGGCTCCGTGGAAAGAGCCCGGGCTTTGGAGTCAGAGGTCACGGGTTCAAATCCTGCCTCCGCCAATTGTCAGCTGGGTGACTTTGGGCAAGTCAAGTCTTTTAGACTGTGAGCCCACTGTTGGGTAGGGACTGTCTCTATGTGTTGCCAATTTGTACTTCCCAAGCGCTTAGTACAGTGCTCTGCACATAGTAAGCGCTCAATAAATACGATTGATGATGATGATGATGAAGCCGCTTCACTTCTCTGGGCCTCAGTGACCTCATCTGTAAAACGGGGGGGTAAGACTGTGAGCCCCCACCCCCCCGTGGGACAACCTCATCACCTTGTATCCCCTCCCAGCGCTTAGAACAGTGCTTCGCACATAGTAAGCGCTTAACAGATGCCATTATCATTATTATGTATATATGCTTGTACATATTTATTACTCTATTTTATTTGTACATATTTATTTTACGTACAAATAAAATTTGTACATTTAATACAATTTGTACATTTAATAAAATTCGTATATTTTAATTTGTTAATATGTTTTGTTTTGTTCTCTGCCTCCCCCTTCTAGACTGTGAGCCCACTGTTGGGTAGGGACTGCCTCTATGTGTTGCCAATTTGTACTTCCCAAGCGCTTAGTACAGTGCTCTGCACATAGTAAGCGCTCAATAAATACGATTGATGATGATGATGATGAAGTCACTTCACTTCTCTGGGCCTCAGTGACCTCATCTGTAAAATGGGGGGGTAAGACTGTGAGCCCCACCGTGGGACAACCTCATCACCTTGTATCCCCCCCTGCGCTTAGAACAGTGCTTTGCACATAGTAAGCGCTTAACAGATGCCATTATCATTATTATGTATATATGCTTGTACATATTTATTACTCTATTTTATTTGTACATATTTATTTTACGTGCAAATAAAATTTGTACATTTAATACAATCTGTACATTTAATAAAATTCGTATATTTTAATTTGTTAATATGTTTTGTTTTGTTCTCTGCCTCCCCCTTCTAGACTGTGAGCCCACTGTTGGGTAGGGACTGTCTCTATGTGTTGCCAATTTGTACTTCCCAAGCGCTTAGTACAGTGCTCTGCACATAGTAAGCGCTCAATAAATACGACTGATGATGATGATGATGAAGCCACTTCACTTCTCTGGGCCTCAGTGACCTCATCTGTAAAACGGGGGGGTAAGACTGTGAGCCCACCTGTGGGACAACCTCATCACCTTGTACCCCCTCCCAGCGCTTAGAACAGTGCTTCGCACATAGTAAGCGCTTAACGGATGCCATTATCATTATTATTATGTATATATGCTTGTACATATTTATTACTCTATTTTATTTGTACATATTTATTATATGTACAAATAAAATTTGTACATTTAATAAAATTCGTATATTTTAATTTGTTAATATGTTTTGTTTTGTTCTCTGCCTCCCCCTTCTAGACTGTGAGCCCACTGTTGGGTAGGGACTGCCTCTATGTGTTGCCAATTTGTACTTCCCAAGCGCTTAGTACAGTGCTCTGCACATAGTAAGCGCTCAATAAATACGATTGATGATGATGATGATGATGAAGCCACTTCACTTCTCTGGGCCTCAGTGACCTCATCTGTAAAATGGGGGGGTAAGACTGTGAGCCCCACCGTGGGACAACCTCATCACCTTGTATCCCCCCCTGCGCTTAGAACAGTGCTTCGCACATAGTAAGCGCTTAACGGATGCCATTATCATTATTATTATGTATATATGTTTGTACATATTTATTACTCTATTTTATTTGTACATATTTATTTTACGTGCAAATACAATTTGTACATTTAATACAATTTGTACATTTAATAAAACTTGTGTATTTTAATTTGTTAATAATAATAATAATGGCATTTATTAAGCGCTTACTATGTGCAAAGCACTGTTCTAAGCGCTGAGCACTGTTCTAAGCGCTGGCACTGTTCTAAGCGCTGATACGTTTTGTTTTGTTGTCTGCCTCCCCCTTCTAGACTGTAAGCCCGCTGCCGGGTAGGGTCCGTCTCTCCGTGTTGCCGACTTGGACTTCCCAAGCGCTCAGTCCAGTGCTCCGCACGCAGTAAGCGCTCAATAAATACGACAACGAATGAATGAACGGATGATTACAACTTCGATCGGCCCCAGCGCTTCGTTCGGCGCTCGGCCCGTAGCAAACACCACGAGAAACAGAGCGGCGTCCTTACCCGGGATGGCCAGATTCCGGAGCGCGCTGAGCGCGGCGTGCTGTACGGTCACGTTCCCGTCTTCCACGTGGCGGTCGAGGAGGATCATAAGCCTTTGCACGATTCCGCTCTCCACCATGTGGATGCAGTTGCCGTCTGAGCGAGACGAGGAATTCGTTCCCTTCCATCCCCCCCCCCGCGCCGTCCCCGTCCTTGCCGGAAAGGCCTCATTCATTCATTCATCCATCCATCCATTCATTCATTGAGCGCTTACTGCGTGCGGAGCACTGCGCTAAGCGCTTGGGAAGTCCAAGTTGGCAACGTGTGGAGACGGTCCCTACCCAACGAAGGCCTCACACGAGGCCGGCGGCCGGCAGCGGACCTGGATTCCCGGCCTCCGGCCACCGTCCCGCCCCAATATCCCCCCCATCTTACCCCCTTCCCTTCCCCACAGCACCTGTATATACGTTTGTACATATGTATTAATCTATTTATTTATTTTACTTGTACATATCTATTCTATTTATTTTATTTTGTTAATATGTTAATATGCCCCTTCCTCCCTCTCCCCCTCATCCCCCTCTCCATCCCCCCATCTTACCTCCTTCCCTTCCCCACAGCACCTGTATATACGTTTGTACATATGTATTAATCTATTTATTTATTTTACTTGTACATATCTATTCTATTTATTTTATTTTGTTAATATGTTAATATGCCCCTTCCTCCCTCTCCCCCTCATCCCCCTCTCCATCCCCCCATCTTACCTCCTTCCCTTCCCCACAGCACCTGTATATACGTTTGTACATATTTATTAATCTATTTATTTTACTTGTACCTATCTATTCTATTTATTTTATTTTGTTAATATGTTAATATGCCCCTTCCTCCCTCTCCCCCTCATCCCCCTCTCCATCCCCCCATCTTACATCCTTCCCTTCCCCACAGCACCTGTATATATGTTTGTACATATTTATTACTCTATTTATTTTACTTGTACCTATCTATTCTATTTATTTTGTTAATATGTTAATATGCCCCTTCCTCCCTCTCCCCCTCATCCCCCTCTCCATCCCCCCATCTTACCTCCTTCCCTTCCCCACAGCACCTGTATATATGTTTGTACATATTTATTACTCTATTTATTTTACTTGTACCTATCTATTCTATTTATTTTATTTTGTTAATATGTTAATATGCCCCTTCCTCCCTCTCCCCCTCGTCCCCCTCTCCATCCCCCCCATCTTACCTCCTTCCCTTCCCCACAGCACCTGTATATATGTTTGTACATATTTATTACTCTATTTATTTTACTTGTACATATCTATTCTATTTATTTGATTTTGTTAGTATGCTTGGTTTGGTTCTCTGTCTCCCCCTTTTAGACTGTGAGCCCACTGTTGGGGAGGGACTGTCTCTAGATGTTGCCAATTTGGACTTCCCAAGCGCTCAGTACAGTGCTCTGCACATAGTAAGCGCTCAATAAATACGATTGATGATGATGATGAAATGGGGACACCGGGAATCGGTGGAGGGGCGACTAACGGGGGCGGCTCCAAAGAGCAAGGACCTGTGGTCATCTCCCATCACTCGATCCGTGACTTAATAGTATTTATTTGGTGTGTGTGGGGGGGTGGTATTTGTTAACCTCCCCAGCGCTTAGAACAGTGCTTTGCACATAGTAAGCGCTTAATAAATGCCATCATTATTAGTATTAAGGGCTTACCATGTGCGATTGACTGAATGAATGAATGAATTAATTAATGATGGCATTTATTAAGCGCTTACTATGTGCAAAGCACTGTTCTAAGCACTGGGGGAGATACAAGGTGATCAGATTGTCCCCCGGGGGGGGCTCACAGTCTTCATCCCCATTTTACAGATGAGGCAACTGAGGCCCAGAGAAGTGAAGTGACTGGCCCAAAGTCACCCAGCTGACAAGTGGCGGAGCCGGGATTTGAACCCATGACCTCGGACTCCCAAGCCCGGGCTCTTTCCATTGAGCCACGCTGCTTGAAAATGAAAATATGCCAGGCGCTGTACTAAGCGCTGGGGCTCTGTACTATGTGTTAGGGGGCTTGCTCTGGGGCAGAGCAGTGTACTTAGCGCTTGGGCGAATGTGGGAGATAGTGAGTACCTCAAGAAACCATTTTGGGTCCTCATGCCAATCACTGGTACTTGCAGAGCGCAGAGAAGCAGAGTGGTCTAGCGGGTAGAGCCGGGACTCAAAAGGTCTGGGTTCTAATCCCGGCTCCGCCACTTGTCTGCCGTGTGACCTTGGGCCAATCACGTCCCTCCTCTGGGCCTCAGTGGCCTCATCTGTAAATGGGGATTGATTGCGAGCCCCTGGAGGGACGGGGAATGGATCCAACCTAATTAGCTTGCATCTACCCCGGCGCGTAGTACAGTGCCTGGCACAGAGTAAGCGCCTAACAAATACCATAAAAACAAAAAACAGAGTACTGCTCTGCCCCTTAATAATAATAATAATGATAGCATTTATTAAGCGCTTACTATGTGCAAAGCACTGTTCTAAGCGCTGGAATAATAATGATGGCATTTGTTAAGCGCTATGTGCAGAGAGCACTGTTCTAAGCGCTGGGGGGAATACAAGGTGATCAAGTTGTCCCACATGGGGCTTACAGTCTTAATCCCCATTTTCCAGATGAGGGTACTGAGGCTCAGAGAAGTGAAGTGACTTGCCCAAGGTCACACAGCAGACATGTGGCGGAGCCGGAATTCGAACCCATGACCTCTGACTCCAAAGCCCTGGCTCTTTCCACCGAGCCACGCTGTCTGCTGTGTGACTTTGGGCAAGTCACTTAACTTCTCTGTGCCTCACTTACCTCGTCTGTCAAATGGGGATGGAGACCGGGAGCCCCCAGTGGGACAACCTGATCACCTTGTGACCACCCCAGCGCTTAGAACAGTGTTTTGCACATAGTAAGCGCTTAATGCCATCATCATCTTAGCGTTTGGGGATGCCAAAGTCAGAAAACACCCGTTGGTGGGTAGGGACCGTCTCTATATGTTGCCAACTTGGATTCCCCAAGCGCTTAGTACAGTGCTCTGCACACAGTAAGCGCTCAATAAATACGACTGAATGAAAACACACACACACACACACACACACACACATACATACATACATACATATATATATATATATATATATATATATATCTATCTATCTCCGGAGGCTGTCTCTGGATAGTCATCCCTGCGAGGTGCCCGGAGAGAGGGGCGATCCGAGGACAACTCTAGACTGGAAGTTCATTGTGGGCAGGGCTTTGTGGTTATGCCGTCCTCTCGGAAGCGCTCAGCCCAGTGCTCTGCACACGGTGAGCGCTCAATAAATACGACTGAATGAAAACACACACACACACACACACACACACACACATGCACATCTCCGGAGGCTGTCTCTGGATAGTCATCCCCCCGAGGTGCCCGGAGAGAGGGGCGATCCGAGGACAACCTCTAGACTGGAAGTTCATTGTGGGCAGGGGTTTGTGGTTATGCCGTCCTCTCGGAAGCGCTCAGCCCAGTGCTCTGCACACGGTGAGCGCTCAATAAATACGACTGAATGAAAACACACACACACACGCACATCTCCGGAGGCTGTCTCTGGACAGTCATCCCCCCGAGGTGCCCGGAGAGAGGGGCGATCCGAGGACAACCTCTAGACTGGAAGTTCATTGTGGGCAGGGCTTTGTGGTTATGCCGTCCTCTCCGAAGCGCTCAGCCCAGTGCTCTGCACACGGTGAGCGCTCAATAAATACGACTGGATGAAAACACACACACACACACACACACACACGCACATCTCCGGAGGCTGTCTCTGGACAGTCACCCCCACGAGGTGCCCAGAGAGAGGGGCGATCCGAGGACAACCTCTAGACTGGAAGTTCACTGTGGGCAGGGCTTTGTGGTTATGCCGTCCTCTCCGAAGCGCTCAGCCCAGTGCTCTGCACACGGTGAGCGCTCAATAAATACAACTGAATGAAAACACACACACACACGCACATCTCCGGAGGCTGTCTCTGGACAGTCATCCCCCCGAGGTGCCCGGAGAGAGGGGCGATCCGAGGACAACCTCTAGACTGGAAGTTCATTGTGGGCAGGGCTTTGTGGTTATGCCGTCCTCTCCGAAGCGCTCAGCCCAGTGCTCTGCACACGGTGAGCGCTCAATAAATACGACTGGATGAAAACACACACACACACACACACACACACGCACATCTCCGGAGGCTGTCTCTGGACAGTCACCCCCACGAGGTGCCCAGAGAGAGGGGCGATCCGAGGACAACCTCTAGACTGGAAGTTCACTGTGGGCAGGGCTTTGTGGTTATGCCGTCCTCTCCGAAGCGCTCAGCCCAGTGCTCTGCACACGGTGAGCGCTCAATAAATACGACTGAATGAAAACACACACACACACGCACATCTCCGGAGGCTGTCTCTGGACAGTCATCCCCCCGAGGTGCCCGGAGAGAGGGGCGATCCGAGGACAACCTCTAGACTGGAAGTTCATTGTGGGCAGGGCTTTGTGGTTATGCCGTCCTCTCCGAAGCGCTCAGCCCAGTGCTCTGCACACGGTGAGCGCTCAATAAATACGACTGGATGAAAACACACACACACACCCACACGCACGCACATCTCCGGAGGCTGTCTCTGGACAGTCATCCCCCCGAGGTGCCCGGAGAGAGGGGCGATCCGAGGACAACCTCTAGACTGGAAGTTCACTGTGGGCAGGGCTTTGTGGTTATGCCGTCCTCTCGGAAGCGCCCAGCCCAGTGCTCTGCACACGGTGAGCGCTCAATAAATACGACTGGATGAAAACACACACACACACACACACACACGCACATCTCCGGAGGCTGTCTCTGGACAGTCATCCCCACGAGGTGCCCGGAGAGAGGGGCGATCCGAGGACAACCTCTAGACTGGAAGTTCACTGTGGGCAGGGCTTTGTGGTTATGCCGTCCTCTCCGAAGCGCCCAGCCCAGTGCTCTGCACACGGTGAGCGCTCAATAAATACGACTGAATGAAAACACACACACACACACACGCACATCTCCGGAGGCTGTCTCTGGACAGTCACCCCCCCGAGGTGCCCGGAGAGAGGGGCGATCCGAGGACAACCTCTAGACTGGAAGTTCATTGTGGGCAGGGGTTTGTGGTTATGCCGTCCTCTCGGAAGCGCCCAGCCCAGTGCCCTGCACACGGTGAGCGCTCAATAAATCGGACCGGCTGAGCGGCGGGGCTCGGGGGGACGCTCCCTGGGTCCGGCGGGGAAGAGGCCGGACGCCGACGGGGAGGGAAGATGGCACCCGCGCCCACGGGCCTTACCGTTCCTGGCGAAGTTGGCGATGGCTAAGGCGCCCGCCAGCTGCAGCTGGTGGTTGTTGGAAGGGATCCAGGACAGAACCCTTTGGAAGACGCCGCCCTTACCGCCTTCGAACAACTTCTGCATGGACTCGTCTGCATGGGGGAGAACGGAGCCGAGGAGAAGCCGGTGAGAGACGCGCACCGTCCCCACCCTCCCAGCTCCCTCCCTGACTGCCATCTCCAACTGTGCTCCTTCCCCGCTGCTATAATAATAATAATAATAATGGCATTAATTAAGCGCTTACTACTCCCTGTTCTAAGCGCTGGGGAGGTCACAAGGTGATCAGGTTGTCCCACGGGGGGCTCACAGTCTTCATCCCCATTTTACAGATGAGGGAACTGAGGGCCAGAGTAGTTAAGTGGCTTGCCCAAGGTCACCCAGCTAAGTGGCAGAGCAGGGATTCGAACCCGTGACCTCTGACTCCCAAGCCCGGGCTCCTTCCACTGAGCCACACTGCCTCTCGGCGTGTACTTCACTCTGCTGCCCGGATCATTTGTCCGTAAAAAAGTTCGGGCCGTTATTTCCCAATTCCTCAGGAAAACCCGGGATCTTCCCATCCACCTCCGCATCAAAAAGAAATTCCTCACGGTCCATCCCCTGGCCCCCTCTTACCTCACCTCACTACACTCCCGCCCCAAACAGCGTGAGCAGCAGCGTGGCTCATTGGAAAGAGCCCGGGCTTTGGAGTCGGAGGTCACGGGTTCAAATCCCGCCTCCGCCAATTGTCAGCTGCGTGACTCTGGGCATTCATTCATCGTATTTTTTTTTTTTTTGAGCGCTTACTGTGTGCAGAGCACTGTACTGGGCGCTTGGGAAGTCCAAGTTGGCAACATCTAGAGACGGTCCCTACCCAACAGCGGGCTCACAGTCTAGAAGGGGGAGGCAGACAGCACAACAAAACATAGGAACAAAATAAAATAAATGGAATAAATAGGTACAAGTAAAATAAACAAGCTTGTTAAGCGCTTACTATGTGCCAAGCACTGTTCTAAGCGCTGAGCACTGCTCTGAGATACTACGATGATGATGATGGTGCTGTGAGCCCGCTGTTGGGTAGGGACCGTCTCTAGATGTTGCCCATTTGTGCTTCCCAAGTGCTTAGTACAGTGCTCACGGAAAGCGCTCAGTAAATACGATTGAATGAATGAATGGGCAAGTCACTTCACTTCTCTGGGCCTCACTTCCCTCATCTGGAGAATGGGGATTAAGACTGGGAGCCCCCTCAGTGGGACAACCTCATCACCTTGTAACCTCCCCGGCGCTTAGAACAGTGCTTTGCACATAGTAAGCGCTTAATAAATGCCACCACCATCATCATGAGAAGCAGCGTGGCTCAGCGGAAAGATCCCGGGCTTTGGAGTCAGAGGTCATGGGTTCAAATCCCGGCTCCGCCACTTGTCGCTGTGTGACTTCGGGCAAGTCACTTCACTTCTCTGAGCCTCAGTTACCTCATCTGTGAAATGGGGATGAAGACTGTGAGCCCTATGTGGGACAACCTGATCACCTTGTAACCCCTCCAGCGCTTAGAACAGTGCTTTGCACGTAGTAAGCGCTTAATAAATGCCATCATTATTATTATTATTATCATCACACGCATGCCCAAAGTCACACAGCTGAGAAGTGGCGGAGCCAGGATTTGAACCCACGACCCCGGACTCCCAAGCCCGCGCTCTTTCCACTGAGCCACGCGGCTTCTTTGACTGTCAGCCCCTTGTGGTATTGGATCTACCCCTGAATACAGTGCTCAGTGGCTCTGCACACAGTAAGCGCTCAATAAATACGTTTGATTGATTAATTGAGCCCACTGTTGGGTAGGGACCGTCTCGATATGTTGCCAACTTGTACTTCCCATGCGCTTAGTACAGTGCTCTGCACACAGTAAGCGCTCAATAAATACGACTGATTGATTGATTGATTAATGGACTGATCACGGCTCTTATCAGATCCCAGTCAGAACGACCTGGATTCTAAACCTGGCTCCCCGACGTGACCGCTCTGTGACCTTGGGCAGGTAATAATAATAATAATAATAGTAATTTTGGTATTTGTTAAGCGCTTACTATGTGCCAAGCACTGTTCTAAGCGCTGGGGGAGATACAAGGCAATCAGGTTGTCCCACGTGGGGCTCACCGTTTTAATCCCCGTTTTCCAGATGAGGGAACTGAGGCCCAGAGAAGTGAAGTGACTCGCCCAAAGTCACCCGGCTGATAAGTGGCGGAGCCGAGAAACTCACTTCGCTTCTCCGTGCCTCAGTTCCCTCATCCGTAAAACGGGCATTAAGACTGTGAGCCCCATGTGGGACGGGGACTTTATCCGTTTGTTGTAGTATTGTTAGACTGCACTCTCCCAGGTGCTTAGTACAGTGCTCGGCACACAGTAAGCGCTCAATAAATACGACTGATTGATTGATTGATTAATGGACTGATCACGGCTCTTATCAGATCCCAGTCAGAACAACCTGGATTCTAAGCCTGGCTCCCCGACGTGACCGCTGTGTGACCTTGGGCAGGAAATAATAATAATAATTTCGGTATTTGTTAAGCGCTTACTATGTGCCAAGCACTGTTCTAAGCGCTGGGGGACATACAAGGCAATCAGGTTGTCCCACGTGGGGCTCACCGTTTTAATCCCCGTTTTCCAGATGAGGGACTGAGGCCCAGAGAAGTGAAGTGACTCGCCCAAAGTCACCCGGCTGATAAGTGGCGGAGCCGGGAATCTCACTTCGCTTCTCCGTGCCTCAGTTCCCTCATCCGTAAAACGGGCATTAACACTGTGAGCCCCATGTGGGACGGGGACTTTATCCGTTTGTTGTAGTATTGTTAGACTGCACTCTCCCAGGTGCTTAGTACAGTGCTCTGCACACAGTAAGCGCTCAATAAATACGACATTGATTAATGGACTGATCACGGCTCTTATCAGATCCCAGTCAGAACGACCTGGATTCTAAACCTGGCTTCCCGACGTGACCGCTCTGTGACCTTGGGCAGGAAATAATAATAATAATTTTGGTATTTGTTAAGCGCTTACTATGTGCCAAGCACTGTTCTAAGCGCTGCGGGAGATACAAGGCAATCAGGTTGTCCCACGTGGGGCTCACCGTTTTAATCCCCGTTTTCCAGATGAGGGAACCGAGGCCCAGAGAAGTGAAGTGACTCGCCCAAAGTCACCCGGCTGATAAGCGGCGGAGCCGGGAATCTCACTTCGCTTCTCCGTGCCTCAGTTCCCTCATCTGTAAAACGGGCATTAAGACTGTGAGCCCCGTGTGGGACGGGGACTTTATCCGTTTATTCTGCACTCTCCCAAGTGCTTAGTACAGTGCTCGGCACATAAATGCTTAAAAAATATGACTGACAGACTGATGGGGACCGATTTGCTTGTCTCCACCCCAGCGCTCAGGACAGTGCCTGGCACACAGTAAGCGCTCGACAAATAGGACAATTATTACCGTTCCGGCTACTCTTACTAGCCCAGCCCACTCACCTCCAAGAAGCAGTAAAACCATGAGGTCAGAAGCGGTTTTGAGCTCCGCGACGTCGTCCTCTTTGTCGCTGTCCACCTTCTGCTGGACGGTGTCTAATAGACAGTCCACCAGGCCCGCTTCGACCAGCTGCAGCTTAATCACATCTGTACGGGCACACGGGGAAGAAACGTGAGCCGACGGGATGGGGGGGGTAAGGACCGTCTCTAGATGTTGCCAACTTGGACTTCCCAAGCGCTTCGTACAGTGCTCTGCGCACAGGAAGCGCTCAGTAAATACGATTGAATGAATGAGCGAATACTGGCATTTCACGTCCAGCACTGGCTTTGGAACCGCTAAGAGAAAAGACAAGAAGGGAGTTGCCCAGGGTGACGGAACGGACGGGTGGAAGAGCCGGGATTAGAACTCGGGTCCTTGGCCCATGTTCGATCCACTAGGCCGTGCTTTAGGGCTTTGGAGAAGCAGCGTGGCTCAGTGGAAAGAGCCCGGGCTTTGGAGTCAGAGGCCATGGGTTCAAATCCCGGCTCTGCCAGTCAGCTGTGGGACTTTGGGCAAGTCACTTCACTTCTCTGGGCCTCGGTGACCTCATCTGTAAAAATGGGGATGAAGACTGTGAGCCCCCCCGTGGGACAACCTGATCGCCTTGTAACCTCCCCAGAGCTTAGAACGGTGCTTTGCACGTAGTAAGCGCTTAACAAATGCCATCATTATTATTATTATTCTCTTTTAGACTGTGAGCCCACTGTTGGGTAGGGACTGTCTCTATGTGATGCCAATTTGTACTTCCCAAGCGCTTAGTACAGTGCTCTGCACATAGTAAGCGCTCAATAAATACGATTGATGATGGGCCTCAGTTACCTCATCTGTCAAATGAGGAATAAGGCTGTGAGCCCCCCATGGCACAACCTGATCACCTTGTACCCTCCCCAGCGCTTAGAACGGTGCTTTGCACATAGTAAGCGCTTAATAAATGCCATCATCATCATTATTATTATTATTATTCTTGTTATTTTCCTTGGTGAGCGAATCCCCAGGCTGCCTGCCCTGCGGGGGCCTTTGGGGAAGTGCTCGCCGCTCCCACTCCCTTCCCCCTCCTCTGCCCCGCAAGGGAAGCTTAGGGGGGAACGGACTGGCCCGACCTCCCTCACATCCAAGCCATGACCAAAACCTGCCAGTCTCAGCTCCGCAACATTGCCAAGATCCGCCCTTTCCTCTCCATCCCAACCGCTCCCCTGCTCGTTCAAGCTCTCATCCTATCCCGTCTGGACTGACTGCATCAGCCTTCTCTCTGATCTCCCATCCTCGTGTCTCTCTCCACTTCAATCCATACTTCATGCTGCTGCCCGGATTATCTTTGTCCAGAAACGCTCTGGGCATATCACTCCCCTCCTCAAAAATCTCCAGTGGCTCCCAATCAATCTGCGCATCAGGCAGAAACTCCTCACCCTGGGCTTCAAGGCTGTCCATCCATCCCCTCGCCCCTTCCTACCTCCCCTCCCTTCTCTCCTTCTCCATCCCAGCCCGCACCCTCCGCTCCTCCGCCGCTAATCTCCTCATCGTGCCTCGTCGTGAAATGGAGGAGGTGTCACTTGACGTAGCTGGCGATTTTCTACCTCTTCCAGTAGAGCGGCTGAGGAAAGACACGGTGAAGGAAAGGGCTACTGCGTTTCTCACCGTTTTCTGCCAAAGGAGCCAAAACTTCAAAAATCATCTCCTTCTTGTCGTGCTCGCCTTGCTTCTTGAACAGTTTTACCAGCTCCTCGGCAATGTTGGTGTACGCAAACTGCTCTTTGCTTGACTCTGCAAAATACGGAGGAGAGACGGTGGCTATCAAAGGCGAACCGAGCGGGCCAGATCAATCAATCAATCAATCAATCGCATTTATTGAGCGCTTACTGGGTGCAGAGCACTGGACTAAGTGCTTGGGAAGTACAAGTTGGCAACATATAGAGACGGTCCCTACCCAACAGTGGGCTCACAGTCTAAAAGGGGATGAACACTTACAATAATAATGATGATAACAGCGGTATTGGTTAAGCATTCGCCGTGTGCCGGCCACTGTACTGAGCGCTTAGTACAGGCAAATCGGGTTGGAGACGGTCCCTGTCCCACGTGGGGCTCAGAGTCAATCAATCAATCAATCAATTGTATTTATTGAGCACTTACTGTGTGCAGAGCACTGTGCTAAGCGCTTGGGAAGTACAAGTTGGCAACATATCATCATCATCAATCGTATTTATTGAGCGCTTACTATGTGCAGAGCACTGTACTAAGCGCTTGGGAAGTACAAGTTGGCAACATATAGAGACAGTCCCTACCCAACAGTGGGCTCACAGTCTAAAAGAGTCCCAACCCCCATTTTACAGATGAGGTCGCTGAGGCAGAGAGAAGTGAAGCGACTTGCCCAAAGTCACACATCAGCGTGGCTCGGTGGAAAGAGGCCGGGCTTGGGGAGGGTCATGGGTTCTAATCCCGGCTCCGCCACTTGTCAGCTGGGTGACTGTGGGCAAGTCACTTCACTTCTCTGGGCCTCAGTGACCTCATCTGTAAAATGGGGATTAATCAATCAATCAGTCGTATTTATTGAGTGCTTCCTGTGTGCAGAGCACTGTACTAAGCACTTGGGGAGTACAAGTTGGCAACATCTAGAGACGGTCCCTACCCAACAGTGGGCTCACAGTCTGAAAGGGGGAGACAGAGAACAAAACCAAACATGCTAACAAAATAAAATAAATAGAATAGATATGTACAAGTAAAATAGAGTAATAAATATGTACAGACATATATACATATATACAGGTATATATATATATATATATATACAGATTAAGACTGTGAACCCCCCATGGGACAACCTCATTGCCTTGTATCTACCCCAGTGCTTAGAACAGTGCTTGGCACATAGTAAGCGCTTAACAAATACCATTATTAGTATGGTTATCATGACATCAGACAAGTGGCGGAGCCAGGATTAGAGCTCACAAACTTTTGACTCCCAAGTTGTGCTCTATCCACTACTCCGTGCTGCTCCGCTGTGAGCCCTCTTTCGAGACAGAAACAAGCCACGTGGCTCAGTGGAAAGAGCCCGGGCTTTGGAGTCAGAGGTCACGGGTTCAAATCCCGGCTCCGCCCCTTCATCATCATCAGTCGTATTTATTGAGCGCTTACTATGTGCAGAGCACTGTACTAAGCGCTTGGGAAGTACAAATTGGCAACATCTAGAGACAGTCCCTACCCAACAGTGGGCTCACAGTCTCAAAGGGGGAGACAGAGAACAAAACCAAACATACTAACAAAATAAAATAAATAGAATAGATATGTACAAGTAAAATAAATAGATAAATAGAGTAATAAATATGTACAAACATATATACAGGTGCTGTGGGGAAGGGAAGGAGGTAAGATGGGGGGATGGAGGGGGGACGAGGGGGAGAGGAAGGAAGGGGCTTGTCAGCTGGGTGACTTTGGGCCAGTCACTTCACTTTTCTGTGCCTCGGTTCCCTCATCTGTAAAACGGGGATTAAGACTGCGAGCCCCCCGTGGGACGACCTGATCACCTTGTAACCTCCCCAGCGCTTAGAACAGTGCTTTTGTACATAGTAAGCGCTTAATAAATGCCATTATTATTATTATTATTATTATTAGACAGTTTCGGGCTCTTCACAATCTGAGCCCGCAAGGCCAACCTGAATGCGATTTGGGTTCCGTTGCCGATTCACCTCCTATTTTCCCCTCCTGGGGGTTAGAGAAAAGAAAGTCCCAACTCCCGACATCATTCCGGGTCCTTCGCGGAGCTGCTGGGCCACCTCGCCCTCTCCCCCCCATCCGTCTCCGTCTCCCGGCAACCAGGAATGACGCTGTCCTGCAATTCCCAAATACTGCCGCCTCCGCTTTGGAAATCGCAAACATCTGGAGCGGGCACGAGAATGCCGTTTCCTTACCCCCGTTTAAGAAAACTGAAGCCGAAACGGATCAGCAAAAGTGGCTTTTCCTCTTCAGAGGGGTCTCTGAATGCACAGGTGGCGTTTACTGTACCTGTCAGCTATGGTTCAGAATCAATCTATCAATGGTATTTGTTGAACGCCTGCCTAGTCATTCATTCACTCATTCAATCGTGCTTATTGAGCGCTTACTGTGTGCAGAACACTGTTCTAAGGTTTAACAAGTACCATCATTGTTATTATTAACACATGGGGCTTAATTATTATTAATAATAATAATAATCATCATCATCAATCGTATTTATTGAGCGCTTACTATGTGCAGAGCACTGTACTAAGCGCTTGGGAAGTACAAATTGGCAACATATAGAGACAGTCCCTACCCAACAGTGGGCTCACAGTCTAAAAGGGGGAGACAGAGAACAAAACCAAACATACCAACAAAATAAAATAAATAGAATAGATATGTACAAGTAAAATAAATAGAGTAATAAATATGTACAAACATATATACATAAATACAGGTGCTGTGGGGAAGGGAAAGAGGTGAGATGGGGGGGATGGAGAGGGGGACGAGGGGGAGAGGAAGGAAAGGGCTCAGTCTGGGAAGGCCTCCTGGAGGAGGAATAACAATGATGGTATTTGTTAAGCACTTACTATATGCAAAGCACTGTTCTAAGCGCTGGGGAGGTTACAAGGAGATCAGGTTGTCCCACGGGGAGCTCTCAGTTTTAATCCCCATTTTTACAGATGAGGTCACTGAGGCACAGAGAAGTGAAGTCACACAGCTGACAGTTGGTGGAGCCGGCATTTGAACCCATGACCTCTGACTCCGAAGCCTGGGCTCTTTCCACTGAGCCACGCTGGAGACCACTGCTAGAGCTGTCCACTCAATTCAAGAATACATTTCACCGGCACTGTCCCAAGGAATCCTTCCCTCTGGAAAAACCCCATCTCAAGTCTTAAGAAGTTTGTGAAAACAAAAGCCTGTTCTCCCACGTCACGGAGGGACAGCTACAGTGTAGACGGCAGAGCTGTTTCAACGGATTCTTCCCTGATTGTTCTGACTTTAGCTAATGCCGTCTCAAAATCCCTTTCTCTCCCACAATGGCAACGAGTCCCAAATAGCCCCGAGGAGCCCCGGAGCCCCGTGTTCTCGGGGAACGATTCTGTCAGAGGCTGGTGAACCTTCCTAGGAGATCCAAGGGTTGGAAGAAATCCTGTGAAGGAAGACCGTTCCTAGGAAAACCTCCCAATCCCATTCCATAGCACGCAATATCTCCATTATAATATGGCAGTTTAATGCGAAGAAAACACGAAGGCTATAGAAGCCGGATCTCGTCAAGTTGTCCGTTAAAGATGAGGAATGAAAAATGCCGCCAAACTCAATGTATGCTCTATTTATTTTATTTGTACATATTTACTATTCTATTTCTTTTGTTAATGATGCGCATCTAGCTTTATTTCTATTTATTCTGACGACTTGACACCTGTCCACCTGTTTTGTTTTGTCGTCTGTCTCCCCCCTTCTAGACTGTGAGCCCGTTGTTGGGTAGGGACCGTCTCTATATGTTGCCGACTTGTAGTTCCCAAACACTTAGTACAGTGCTCTGCACACAGTAAGCACTCAATAAATACGATTGATTGATTGTGAGCCCGTTGTTGGGGAGGGACCGTCTCTATGTGTTGCCAACTTGTACTTCCCAAGCGCTTAGTACAGTGCTCTGCACACAGTAAGCGCTCAATAAATACGATTGATTGATTGATTGTGAGCCCGTTGTTGGGTAGGGACCGTCTCTATGTGTTGCCGACCTGTACTTCCCAAGTGCTTAGTACAGTGCTGTGCACACAGTAAGCGCTCAATAAATACGATTGATTGATTGTGAGCCCGTTGTTGGGTAGGGACCGTCTCTATGTGTTGCCGACCTGTACTTCCCAAGCGCTTAGTACAGTGCTCTGCACACAGTAAGCGCTCAATAAATACGACTGAATGAACGAATGAACTTTCTCAGACATGAGCAAATCACCCACACCCCACAGCAAAACGCTAAACTCATTGAGGGTGGGGAATGTGTCTGTTAAAGTATAATATCATACTCTCCCAAGTGCTTAGTACGCTGCTCGGCACCCAGTAAGCGCTCAATAAATACCACTGATTACTCGATGGACGGATAAATTGCGCCGACGACATCTTTTCACCCCGCGGCTCAGGACTTACCGAGTTCCGCTAAATTGCCAAAAGCAACGAGGCACATTTCCGTGAGGGCGGAGTTCTGGTAATGGACGCCCAATAATTTCACTAACGTCGGAATGACGCCCATATTGATGAGCTGAGCCTGCAAGGAATCTGCAAAAGAGAAAAGACCAGTGTAGGATCAGGGTGAGCGGCCGCCCAAACCGCCAACGGCGGTTTCGACAAAGCGCCGGGGCGGTCAGTGGGTCACCTCCGGCAAAAATGGAGAGTTTCCTCGTTTTTTGGTGTTTTTTTTTAAGGATCCGATTCTGTCTAATCTACCAAAACGTCACCCTGCCTCGGTTTCCCCCAGTGACCAACGGAGCCAAAAGACCAAAACGGTTCGCCCGCTGCACCTCACGGGCCAAGCTACGGCACAGTCTGAGGAACGAGGGGGCTTTGAAAGAGCTGAAAGATTATTTCAGGAGGCGTCATGAATAAACACGCATGGACGCGAGAGAGGGTGGAGGAGCCGTATGGTGATACGGGAAATCAAGGAGACGCTGAAAAGCTTAAGAAAAAAAGCAGGTTTAGACAAAAAAAAGAACAGGAAAAGGACAGTTTCCGTGACCTCCTGACGAATGGAAAAGATGAAGAAGTCATTGTTCCTATGGGTCTGGCTGAAGAAGGCCATTTCCTGCGACTGTTTAGACACCCTGCTTGAAAAGAAAGTGGTTTATTTGCCAGCACTGCTCCCCGGAATACTTCCCACATTACCAAGAGCGTTAAATAATAATGATGGCATTTGTTAAGTGCTTACTATGTGCAAAGCGCTGTTCTAAGCGCTGCGGGGGTGGGGGGGGGGGGATACAGTGAGATCAAGCTGTCCCCCGTGGGGCTCACAGTCTTAATCCCCATTTTTACAGATGAGGTCACTGAGGCTCAGAGAAGCGAAGTGACTTGCCCAAGGTCACACAGCAGACTTGTGGCGGAGCAGGATTCGAACCCATGACCCCCGACTCCAAAGCCCGGGCTCTTTCCACTGAGCCGCGCTGTTAAATGTCTGGGGTGGCAGAGGGAGAGAGATACAAGCATCCTAGGAGGCGGAAAGGCAGGTAAGCAGAGATGGGCTCAGCAAGCAGTGTGGCCTAGCGGATAGAGCCCGGGCCTGGAATTCAGAAGGACCTGGGTTCTAATCCCCCCTCTCCCACGTTTGTCTGCTGAGTGACTCTGGACAGCTCACTTCACT
This sequence comes from Tachyglossus aculeatus, assembly GCF_015852505.1. Classification (NCBI taxonomy): domain Eukaryota; kingdom Metazoa; phylum Chordata; class Mammalia; order Monotremata; family Tachyglossidae; genus Tachyglossus; species Tachyglossus aculeatus. The sequence continues at coordinate 11,241,397 of NC_052097.1, read as the reverse complement.
GAGCCTCAGTTTCCTCACCTGTCAAAATGGGGATTAAGACGGTGAGCCCCGAGCGGGACGTGGACTGTGTCCAACCTGATTAACTTGTATTCATTCACGCAATCGTATTTATTGAGTGCTTACTGCACTAAGTGCTTGTATCCACCCTAGCGTTTAGTACACTGCCTGGCGCATGGTAAGCACTTAACAAGCACTGTATATATGTTTGTGCATATTTATTACTCTATTTATTTTACTTGTACATATCTATTCTATTTATTTCATTTTGTTAGTATGTTTGGTTTTGCTCTCGGTCTCCCCGTTTTAGACTGTGAGCCCACTGTTGGGTAGGGACTGTCTCTATATGTTGCCAACTTGGACTTCCCAAGCGCTTAGTACAGTGTTCTGCACACATTAAGCGCTCAATAAATACGATTGATTGATTGATTGATTAACAAATACCACGGGGCCTTTTTTTCTAGACAATGAACGGGTTTCCGAGGGTAAGCATTGGCCCCATTCCAACCAGGGCCAGGGTGGACACTCCTCTGCCCGAGAGAAGGAAGCGAGAGGTGCTGGGTTTTAATCCTGGCTCCGCCACTTGCCTGCTAGGCGATCTTGGGCCGGTCACAACTTAATAACATAGTAATAATAATGATGGCATTTATTAAGCGCTTACCACGTGCACTGTTCTAAGTGCTGGGGAGGTTACAAAGGAGATCAGGTTGTCCCACGGGGGGCTCACAGTCTTCATCCCCATTTTACAGATGAGGGAACTGAGGCCCAGAGAAGTCAAGTAGCGTGGCTCAGTGGAAAGAACCCGGGCTTTGGAGTCAGAGGTCATGGGTTCAAATCCCAACTCCGCCAATAATAATAATAATAATGATGGCATTTATTAAGCGCTTACTATGTGCAAAGCAGTGTTCTAAGCACTGGGGAGGTTACAAGGTGATCAGGTTGTCCCACGGGGTGCTCACAGTTTTAATCTCCATTTTACAGATGAGGTAACTGAGCCCCAGAGAAGTGAAGTGACTTGCCCAAAGTCACACAACTGACTTTTGGCAGAGCCGGGATTTGAACCCATGACCTCTGACTCCAAAGCCTGTGCTCTTTCCACTGAGCCACACTCTTAATTGTCAGCTGGGTGACTTTGACTCCAAAGCCCGGGCTCTTTCAGAGCAGCAGCGTGGCTCAGTGGAAAGAGCATGGGCTTCGGAGTCAGAGGTCATGGGTTCAAATCCCGGCTTCACCAGTTGTCAGCTGTGTGACTTTGGGCAAGTCACTTAACTTCTCTGTGCCTCAGTTACCTCCTCTGTAAAATGGGGATTGACTATGAGCCCCACGAGGGACAACCTGATCACCTTGTACCTCCCCAGCGTTAGAACAGGGCTTTGCACAGAGTAAGTGCTTAATAAATGCCATTATTATTTCCACTGAGCCACGCTGCTTCCACCATGAGAAGCAGTGTGGCCTAGTGGCTAGAGCCTGGGCCCGGGAGCCAGAAGGACCTGGGTTCTAATCCCGCCTCTGCCACTCGTCTGCTGGGTGATCTTGGGCAAGTCGCCTCACTTCTCTCATCTGTAAAATGGGGATTAAGGCTGTGGGCCCCACGTGGGACGGCGACTGTGTCCAACCTGATTAGCTTGTATCTACCCCAGCGCTTAATATAGTGCCTGGCACATAACGCTTAACAAATACACTTTTTTAAAAAAGTGGGTCATCAAGCTGCCCAGGAATTATACTAATTTGCTCTACTCTACTTGTAGGCTAAGCATACTAATTCTAGGTTTAAAAATTAGGCTGCTATGTATTAAGTTATTTATTCATTCAATCGTATTTATTGAGCGCTTACTGTGTGCAGAGCACTGTAGTAAGCGCTTGGGAAGTACAGTGGACACACACGCGTTTATATTCTTAATCAAATGCGTGAAAAAAAATCCAACCAAAACTCAGCCATGATTCAAATGAAGCCCCCCTAAGTGCGGGAAAGAAAACAAGCAAAAATGCCAGGAAAGGTCTCAACAGACCACGTGATTACAACGAGGAATCAATCAATTGTATTTATCGAGCGCTTACTGTGTGCAGAGCACTGTACTAAGCGCTTGGGAAGTCCAAGTTGGCAACATATAGAGACGGTCCCTACCCAACAGTGGGCTTACAGTCTGAAAGACTGAGGAATGCCCCAGATTTCCCAATATGCTCTTAATTTCAAAACAGACATTTTTGGGGAAGTGACTATGAATTAGCCCACATACTTAACTCCAATCAATCGAAGATATGTTTGGAGCGCTTACTGTATGCAGAGCACTGTACTAAGCACTTTGGGAGAGGAGTGCATTACAACAGAGCCGGCCCACCCTGCTGCGTTGATTGGGCTTTTTAAGATTCAGGGGAGGCCGGTATCGTATTTTCAAGAGTCCAAATCATCCGAAGATGATGTCTTGGACGTTTTTATAAATCAATACGGCTGCCACGTGTGTGTATTTCTCCTTGTAAATTACGTAGCTGCATATCTACACCTCCACAAACTTTTCCTGAAACGTCTACAGGACTGGAATCTTCCCTGCAGCGGCTAAACATGGAGTCTTGGACAGAAACTGCCAGTATTTCCACAGGTCTCAGGAGTGGAATTTAACCCTCGTAAAAATGTGTTTTCCCTACAAAGAAAATATTGCAGGGAGAGGGTCCTTGCTGAGAGGAAATACCCCCTCCTCCCCAGCCCCCCCGCCTTACCTCCTTTCCCTCCCCACAGCACCTGGATATCTATATTATTATATAATATATTATATAATATGCTAGTTAAATAAATATAATATATTATATACTAATATTTAATAATATTTAAATAAATACATAGAGTAATAAATACGTACAAACATATAATCTACGTATACGTTTATATACATTTATGTATAGATCATCATCAATCGGATTTATTGAGCGCTTACTGTGTGCAGAGCACTGTACTAAGCGCTTGGGAAGTACAAATTGGCAACGTATAGAGACAGTCCCTACCCAACAGTGGGCTCACAGTCTAAAATAAGTCTAAAATGTATAGATGTACATATATACATATATATACATGTGTATATACGTTTGTACATATTTATTACTCTATTTATTTAAATATTAAATATTGTTATATAATAATGCTTACACACATTCATGCTTATCTTTGTACATATTTATTACTCTATTTATTTATTTTACTTATACATATTTATTCTATTTATTTTATTTTGTTAATATGTTTTGTTGTCTGTCTCCCCCTTCTAGACTGTGAGCCCACTGTTGGGTAGGGACCATCTCTATATGTTGCCAACTTGGACTTCCCAAGCGCTTAGTACAGTGTTCTGCACACAGTAAGTGCTCAATAAATATGATTGAATGAATGAATGAATGAATGAAATGGGAGACTCGGGTTAAAACATACAAGCGTGACTAAGTGAATCCAGATTTTCTTTTTCAATTTTGAAATTATACTTCAAAGGGCAAAATGCTACTTGGCTCGGTGGAAAGAGCCCGGGCTTTGGAGTCCGAGGTCATGGGTTCAAATCCCGGCTCCGCCACTCGTCAGCTGTGTGACTTGGGGCAAGTCACTTCACTTCATCATCAGTCGTATTTATTGAGCGCTTACTATGTGCGGAGCACTGTACTAAGCGCTTGGGAAGTACAAATTGGCAACATATAGAGACAGTCCCTACCCAACAGTGGGCTCACAGTCTAAAAGACTTCACTTCACTGGGCCTCAGTTCCCTCATCTGGAAAATGGGGATGAAGACTGTGAGCCCCGCTGTGGGACAACCTGATCACCTTGTAACCTCCCCAGCGCTTAGAACAGTGCTTTTGCACGTAGTAAGCGCTTAATAAATGCCATCATTATTATTATTATTATTGTGAGGGTGAGTTCCCTGCATTCAACAGAATTCTCCCCCTGGCCCCTTTATAAGGGTAATAATTAGGGGATTTGCTAACACCTATTGTGTGCTAAACGCTGAGATAAGTACATGTTTATGAGCTAAAGAATTAAAGAACTCAGATGAAAGAACAGTATTAGCAGTGAGGTCAGAAGGACACTTTAACTTGGCTAACTGCTCAAATCGACCAGAAAACCCAGGAGGATTGTTAGAAAAGAATTCCTTCTTTCTACTGCTAAGGTTTTTTCATGGTTTCACAATCCTAAAAGCTGAGATAAGTACATGTTTATGAGCTCAGGCTAAAGAATTAAAGAACTCAGATGAAAGAACAGTATTAGCAGTGAGGTCAGAAGGACACTCTAACTTGGCTATTTGGTCAAATCGACCAGAAAACCCAGCAGGATTGTTAGAAAAGTATTCCTTCTTCCTAATGCTAAGGCTTTTTCATGGTTTCACAATCCTTCTCTCCATAATAATAATAATAATAATAATAAAACCATATTATAATAAGTATAATAAGTATATAATTATTATTAGGGTATTTGTTAAGCACTTACTCTGTGCAAAGCACTGTTCTAAGCGCTGGGGAGGTTGCAAGGTGATCAGGTTGGCCCACCGGGGTGGGCTCACAGTTTTAATCCCCATTTGACAGATGAGGGAACTGAGGCCCAGAGAAGTGCAGCGACTTGCCCAAAGTCACACAGCTGACAGTTGGCTGTTTGGTTTTGTTCTCTGTCTCCCCCTTCTAGACTGTGAGCCCGCTCTTGGGTAGGGACCGTCTCTATATGTTGCCAACTTGTACTTCCCAGGCGCTTAGTACAGTGCTCCGCACACAGTAAGCGCTCAATAAATGCGATTGATTGATTGATTGACCATTTCGAGAGAGCAGTAATAATAATAACAATGATGATGATGGCATTTATTAAACACTTACTATGTGCAGAGCACTGTTCTAAGCGCTGGGGAGGTTACAAGGTGATCAGGTTGTCCCACGGGGGGGCTCACAGTCTTCATCCCCATTTGACAGATGAGGGAACTGAGGCCCAGAGAAGTGAAGTGACTTGCCCAAAGTCACACAGCTGACAATTGGCAGTGCCAGGATTTGAACCCATGACCTCTGCCTCCAAAGCCCGGGCTCTTTCCACTGAGCCACGCTGCTTCTCCGTGTTCTTTTGACCGCTTTTAATCGAGTAATACGACAGCCAGAAAAGCCCCGCCTAAATTATTCTGTTCCACGAATAAGAGACAAAATTCAGGCTTCCTATGAAAAAGAAATCTGCTACTAAACAAAGACTCCCTAATTTTCCAAGGCCAGACTAGAACTGGATTTCTTTCTCAATCAATCAATCGGTGGTATTTATGGCATGCTTACTGTGTGCAGACCACTTTACTAAGTGCTTGGGAGAGTCCAGCGCTTAGTACAGCGCCTGGCACATAGTAGGCGCTTAACAAATACCATAAAAATAATTATTACTATTACAATAAAGTTAGCCCCATGTGGGACAGGGAATGTGTCCAACCTGATTCGACCGTTTCCTCATCTGTAAAAATAATAATAATGATGGCATTTATTAAACACTATGTGCAAAGCACTGGGCCTGTTCTCCTTCCTACTATCCTATTTCAGTGTTTAGAACAGTGCTTGACACATAATAAGCCTTTAACAAATACCACCGTTATTATTATTATAACAATAATATTATATAGGCTTATTTGCTAATAAGCCTTTAGCAAATACCACTGTTGTTATTATTATTACAATAGAGTTGATAGGATCCTTCCAAAAAGCCCCAACTAAAGTGGTTATTTTAGACACACGCAACTACCTGGGGAATTTTAATAACTGAAAATACTATAGCGGTTGAGGATGACCTGGAGATAACCATCAAATTTAAATGCAGTAGACAAGAGTCTCCATCTCAAAATACCAAAAGGGGCCGTTTCACTTCATTGCTGAATATTTTTCTCCATAGTTAAGGCAAGGATCTCTGGGGGTGTGGCTCATTTTTGATACACACTATTATTTCTTTTTTTTCTTCTTTGTCTTCTTTCTTTCTTTCTTTCTTTCTTTTTTTCTTTCTTTCTTTCTCTCTCTCTCTCTCCCTCCCTCCCTCTCTCTTTCTTTTTCTTCTAGATTGTGTAGGGACCGTCTCTCTATGTTGCCAACTTGTACTTCCCAAGTGCTTGGTACAGTGCTCTGCACACAATAAGCGCTCAATAAATACGATTGAATGAATGAATGAATGAATGAACCTGATCACCTTGTATCCTCCCCAGTGCTTAGAACAGTGCTTGGCACATAGTAAGCACTTAACAAACACCATCATTATTATGAGAAGCAGCGTGGCTCAGTGGCAAGAGCCCGGGCTTTGGAGTCAGAGGTCATGGGTTCCAATCCCGGCTCCATCACTTGTCAGCTGGGAGACTTTGGGCAAGTCACTTCGCTTCTCCAGGCCTCAGTTCCCTCATCTGTGTAAAATGGGGGATGAAGACTGTGAGCCCCATGTGGGACAACCTGATGACCCTGAATCTCCCCCAGTGCTTAGAACAGTGCTGGACACTTAGTAAGCGCTTAACAAATACCATCATTATTATGAGAAGCAGTGTGGCTCAGTGGAAAGAGCCCGGGTTTGGGAGTCAGAGGTCGTGGGTTCTAATCCCGGCTCCGCCACTTGTCAGCTGGGTGACCTTGGGCAAATCACTTCGCTTCTCCAGGCCTCAGTTCCCTTACCTGGAAAATGGGGATGAAGACTGTGAGCCCCTCGTGGGACAACCTGATGACCCTGAATCTCCCCCAGTGCTTAGAATAGTGCTTGGCACAGAGTAAGCGCTTAACCAATATCGTCATTATTATTATTATTATTACATTGGATTCTCCCAAGTGCTTAGTACAGTGCTCTGCATATAGTAAGCGCTCAGTAAATACCATTGATTGCTGGATTTAATTATAAAAAGCAGTATAGTCATAATAATAATAATAATTATAATTATTATTATTATATTCACTGCCCAATCTGACACTGTATTAGGAATCCAATGGTTTGACAGCGCTCCCTCTGCTGGCAACATTGTGCTTTACAACCATTGCTTATTCATTCATTCATTCAATCGTATTTATTGAGCGCTTACTGTGTGCAGAGCACTGTACTAAGCGCTTGGGAAGTCCAAGTTGGCGACATATAATAGACGGTCCCTACCCAACAGCGGGCTCACAGTCTAGAAGGGGGAGACAGACAACAAAACAAAACATGTGGACTGGTGTCAAGTTGCCAGAACAACCCAAAAATAGTTATAGTGAGCAGGGAGAATAATAATAATAATAATAACAGAATTTGTTGAACACTTAGTATGTGTCAAGCACTGTTCTAAGCGCTGTGGTGGAGAAGCAGCGTGGCTCAGTGGAAAGAGCCCGGGCTTTGGAGTCAGAGGTCATGGGTTCTAATCCCGGCTCTGCTGCTTGTCAGCAGGGTGACTTTGGGCAAGTCAATTCACTTCTCTGAAGCAGCGTGGCTCAGTGAAAAGAGCCCGGGCTTTGGAGTCAGAGGTCATGGGTTCAAATCCCAGCTCCACCACTTGTCAGCTGTATGACTTTGGGCAAGTTACTTCACTTTTCTGTGCCTCAGTTACCTCATCTGTAAAATGGGAATTAAGACTATGAGCCCTCCGTGGGACAACCTGATCACCTTGTAACCTCCCCAGCGCTTAGAACAGTGCTTTGCACATAGTAAGCGCTTAATAAATGCCATTATTATTATCATTATTATTATTATTCTCTGGGCCTCACTTCCCTCATCTGTAAAACGGGGATGAAGACTGTGAGCCCCCAGTGGGACAACCTGATCACCTTGTATCCCCCCCAAGCGCTTAGAACAGTGCTTCGCACATAGTAAGCGCTTAACAAATGCCATCATTATTATACAGGCTAATGAGTTTGGACACAGTCTCTGTGCAACATGGGGCTCACAGTCTTCATCCCCATTTTACAGCAGAACGTATTTTCCATGACTCTGGCAGGCTGCCAATGGAAGCCCTCATTCATTCAATCGTATTTATTGAGCGCTTACTGCGTGCAAAGCACTGTACTAAGCGCTTGGGAGAGGACAATACAACAACAAACATATAATCCCACCATATAATCTACTTTTAACCTAAAATGCCACTTCTCCCCTGATACAAATCCGGTAATCCTGGCGCTGCCACTTGTCGGCTGTGTGACTCTGGGCAGGTCACTTCACTTCTCTGTGCCTCAGTTCCCTCATCTGTAAAATGGGGATTAAAACTGTGAGCCCCCCGTGGGCCAACCTGATCACCCTGTAACCTCCCCAGTGTTTAGAACAGTGCTTTGCACATAGTAAGTGCTTAAATACCATCATCATCATCTACTTCAGCGCTTGGTACTGTGCTTTGTACATAATAAGCACTTAAATTCGGTTTTTTTCTTTCTTAAAGGAGGATGAAAAAGCTGGGGGCATAGCAAGTCCAGCAGGGCATCAGGAAAGAAATGGAAAAATACAGAGAAGTGAAACACTGCTGAAATAAAACACTCAATACGGAAGAATTTCCTCACCGAACAGACCCCGCAAAACAGCTCCCGCTTTGAGATCCCGCAAAATAGTTCCCGTTCCTAAATCCCGCCGCTTTCTAGCAGATGCTTTTGGAAGCGGCATTCTTGGGACTTCATAATTTCTTGGGACCTTAAGGCTATTTGGTGCACTGGAACACTTTTTTGTGGAGTGGCCCTTTAGCGGCCTGAAGGAGTTTGTGTGGCTTCTTGGGTACCAAGCGGGGCTCTGAATTCTTTAGACCCTCCAGAGGTTGGAATAATTCATCCAGAGAAGCGGCGTGGCTCAGTGGAAAGAGCCCGGGCTTTGGGGTCAGAGGTCGTGGGTTCAAATCCCGGCTCCACCACTTGTCAGCTGGGTGACTTGGGGCAAATCACTTCACTTCTCTGGGCCTCAGTTCCCTCATCTGGAAAATGGGGATTAAGGCTGTGAGCCCCCAGTGGGACAACCTGATCACCTTGTAACCTCCTCAGCACATAATAAAATGCCATCATTATTATCCAGGCCACAGTGAGCAGACACTGCCGGAACCATTAACACCAAGAGAAGTGCTAATTAGCGAAATAACCAAGAATCAGAAAATCCCGGGCCAATTACTCTCTGAATAATCAAGATGACTGGGAATGGATGGACAAGGCATGCTCCGGTCAGGGAAGACTTTGGGAAAGAGAACCTGCGAGAAGGAAATGGTACCAGCTGACAGTGGTAGTAAATAAGGGCTGAAGAGAAACAGTTGCGAATTAATTTTGTGAAGCAAATAGGTAAATCTCGATTGGTCAACTAGGCAGAAGACAGGAAAACGACATCTCAGTACTTAGCTACATTCATGAAGAAGTTTGACAGACTCCTCCCTCTTCTCTCTCTCTCTTTCCTTCCATCCGTCTCCTTCTCTCCCTCCCCTTCCATCCCTTTTCTTCCCTTCCTAACTCTCCCTCCAGCTCTCTTTATCCCCTTCCATGCCTTTCCTTCCGTCCCTCCCCCCTTCTCTTCCACCCCTCTCCCTCCCCTTCCATCCCTCTCCCTTTCTATCCCTTTCCTTCCCTCCTTCTCTCCTTCCCTCTCCCACCCTTCCTTCCCTCACTTTCCCCTTCCACCCCTTTCCTTCCCTCGTCCCTCTCCCTCCCCTTCCATCCCTCTCCCTTCCTATCCCTTTCCTTCCCTCCTTCCCCCTTCCTCCCTCTTTCTCTCCTTTCACCCCTCTCCCTCCCTTCCTTCCCTCACTTTCCCCTTCCACCCCTTTCCTTCCCTCGTCCCTCTCCCTTCCTATCCATTTCCTTCCCTCCTTCTCTCTCCTTCCACCCCCTCCCTCCCTTCCTTCCCTCTCTTTCCCCTTCCACCCCTTTCCTTCCCTCCGTCCCTCTCCCTTCCTATCCCTTTCCTTCCCTCCTTTTCTTCCTCCCTTTCTCTGTTCCACCCCTCTCCCTCCCTTCCTTCCCTCTTTCCTCTTCCACCCCTTTCCTTCCCTCATCCCTCTCCCTTCCTATCCATTTCCTTCCCTCCTTCTCTCTCCTTTCCTTCCTCCCTTTCTCTCCTTCCACCCCTCTCCCTCCCTTCCTTCCCTCTCTTTCCCCTTCCACCCCTTTCCTTCCGTCTGTCCCTCTCCCTTCCCATCCCTTTCCTTCCTTCCTTCTCTCTCCTTCCCTTCCTCCCTCTTTCTCTCCTTCCACCCCTTTCCCTCCCTTCCTTCCCTCTCTTTCCCCTTCCACCTCTTTCCTTCCCTCCATCCCTCTCCCTTCCTATCCCTTTCCTTCCCTCCTTCCCTTCCTCCCTCTTTCTCTCCTTCCACCCCTTTCCCTCCCTTCCTTCCCTCTCTTTCCCCTTCCACCTCTTTCCTTCCCTCCATCCCTCTCCCTTCCTATCCCTTTCCTTCCCTCCTTCTCTTCCTCCCTCTTTCTCTCCTTCCACCCCTCTCCCTCCCTTCCTTCCCTCTCTTTCCCCTTCCACCTCTTTCCTCCCCTCCCTCCCTCTCCCTTTCCTTCCTCCCTCTTTCTCTCCTTCCACCCCTCTCCCTCCCTTCCCTCACTCCCTCTCCTCTTCCATCCCGCTCCCTAACCTCTGTCTCTCTCACTAGGCCTGGCTCCTGGTAGTTTGGTTCCCTTTCCCCTCCCCTCCACCAGTGCAATAGTGACTCTTCCCAGTGCTGGTCCAGGTCCCTGGATCTGTCCCTTTCTGTCACTGCCCCGACTCCCCCTACACTAGCCCCTCATCCTGGGACTAATTTCAGGGTGTGGGGAGAGAGAGACACACACAGAGAAAGAGAGAGACTCTGTCCATACCAGGACAGAAGGCAGATTACTGTCAACATGGATGCCCTCTGGCTAATCTTAATGGCAACTTCCCCTAGATCAGAAAATAGAACTAGTTTACATACAGTACCATATGACCAAAAAAGAACTGTTAGCACAACTGTATTACAAGGGCCACGTGAGAGTCACATGAACTAGCTTAACGCAACCCTTTCAAAATTCGCTCATTTGAAAATGGAAAACATTTTTGCCGACAGGGCATTTTTTTTTTCAGGGAAACCTTTCTCTTAGGCAAAAATACTCCAGCCGTAACGGATACGTTTAGCAGCAGATGTACCCAAAATTAATTAAGAGAGGGATTCCCTGGCGGCATTTTAATATTTTGTGAATCGGCCGACCGAGTGCTTTTTTCTTTTTAATCCGTCAACGCGGAGTAACCCCATCGATGTAAATAGAGTTTATTTCCAGGGGGCCGTTTTGAATTTGGGAAGCCGTACTTTCTCTCTCACAGATCCCCCCGCAACCCCCAACGCCTTTTTCCGCCCCGCATCTGAACCGTCGGTGGTCCGCGGTGGCCCGCTCTTCCAAATCCTTTGCTCCCGCCCTGGGTAGGATGTGTTTTTGGGAATTCCTCCCCCAGACAGAAAGCGAGAGCGTTCCCATTTGTTTACCATTCTCATTGCTATAGTTCATCAGCATGCCACAAAAGACAGTCAAGAGCTTCTCATTGGCGGTTTCTGTTACACTGCCCAGTGACCTTAAATGGTCAATTACAATCTGTGCCCCGCCAGCCTGGTCAACTGCACGCCTGCCCTCATCTGGAAAACAAAGAGTTAAATGGAAAATGAAAACCAAAATCAAAACGCGCACCTTGACGCGACAAGCACAAAACGCAACGGGGAATGCCGGCAACTTTCAACGAGGAGATTCACACGATGCTCCGACAGACTCCGGACCTCGCCTTAGTAAATCAACGGAGGATGTGGCGAGGGAACTGGGAATTTTTTTCATTCTTAATGGTATCTGTTAAGCACCTACTAAGTGCCAGGCACTGTACTGAGCGCTGGGGCCTCTACACAAAACGCAACGGGGAATCCCGGCAACTTTCAACGAGGAGATTCACACGATGCTCCGACAGACTCTGGCCCTCGCCTTAGTAAATCAACGGAGGATGTGGCGAGGGAACTGGGAATTTTTTTCATTCTTAATGGTATCTGTTAAGCACCTACTAAGTGCCAGGCACTGTACTGAGCGCTGGGGCCTCTACACAAAACGCAACGGGGAATCCTGGCAACTTCTTTCAATGAGAAGATTCACAGGATGCTCGGACAGACTCCGGACCTCACCTTATTAAATCAACGGAGGACGTGGCGAGGGAACTGGGAATTTTTTTCAGTCTTAATGGTATCTGTTAAGCACCTACTAAGTGCCAGGCACTGTACTGAGCGCTGGGGCCTCTACACAAAATGCAACGGGGAATCCCGGCAACTTCTTTCAATGAGGAGATTCACACGATGCTCGGACAGACCCCGGACCTCGCCTTAGTAAACCAACGGAGGACGTGGCGAGGGAACTGGGAATTTTTTTCAGTCTTAATGGTATCTGTTAAGCACCTACTAAGTGCCAGGCACTGTACTGAGCGCTGGGGCCTCTACCAGCAGATCGGGTTGGACACAGGGCACGTCCCAGGTGGGCCTCATGGCCTTAATCCCCATTTTACAGATGAGGGGACTGAGGCCCAGAGAAGTGAAGTGACTTGTCCAAGGTGACGCAGCTGACAAGCGGGTTAGAACCCAGGTCCTTCTGATTCCCAGGCTTGGGCTCTACCCACTAGGCCACACTGCTTCTTTACCCTCCTCTTCCTAGCCCCAAAGCATAATCCAGTGCTTAGAACAGTGCTTTGCACATAGTAAGCGCTTAATAAATGCCATTATTATTATTATTATTATTATTAATGATTTAACGGAGGGAGGCGGGGGAAAGGTGTGGACAAGAGGCGCCCCCCTCCCTATCCCACTCTGCTCCCCCCATTTTAATAATGATAATAATAATAATCATCAGCACTGTGCTAGTTAAGTGCTTACTACGTGCCGAGCACTGTACTAAGCACTGGGGAAGATGCAAGACAAGTCAGGCTGTCCCACGTAATAATAATAAGAATGAGGGCATTTATTAAGCGCTTACTATGTGCCAAGCACTGTTCTAAGCGCTGGGGTAGATACAAGGTAATCAGGGTGTCCCATGTGGGGCTCACAGTCTTCATCCCCATTTCACAGATGAGGTAACTGAGGCACAGAGAAGTTAAATAATAATAATAACGGCATTTATTAAGCGCTTACTATGTGCCAAGCACTGTTCTAAGCGCTGGGGTAGATACAAGGTAATCAGGGTGTCCCATGTGGGGCTCACAGTCTTCATCCCCATTTCACAGATGAGGTAACTGAGGCACAGAGAAGGTAAATAATAATAATAACGGCATTTATTAAGCGCTTACTATGTGCAAAGCACTGTTCTAAGCGTTGGGGTAGATACAAGGTAATCAGGGTGTCCCATGTGGGGCTCACAGTCTTCATCCCCATTTCACAGATGAGGTAACTGAGGCACAGAGAAGGTAAATAATAATAATAACGGCATTTATTAAGCGCTTACTATGTGCCAAGCACTGTTCTAAGCGCTGGGGAGGATACAAGGTGATCAGGTTGTCCCACGGGCGGTTCACGTCTTAAATCCCTATTTTATAGATGAGGTAACTGAGGCCCGGAGAAGTGAAGTGTCTTGCCCAAAGTCACCCAGCTGACGAGTGGCAGAGCCGGGATTTGAACCCATGACCTCTGACTCCAAAGCCTGGGCTCTATCCACTGAGCCACGCTGCTTCTCTGTGTGACTCTGGGCAAGTCACTTTGCTTCTCTGGGCCTCAGTTCCCTCATCTGTAAAATGGGAGTTAAGACTGTGAGCCCCCCGTGGGACAACCTGATCCCCTTGTAACCTCCCCAGCGCTTAGAACAGTGCTTTGCACATAGTAAATAAATGCCTGCCTACTTGTTTTGCTGCCCATCTCCCCGCTTCTAGACTGTGACCCCACTGTTGGGTAGGGACCGTCTCTATCCGTTGCCGACTTGTACTTCCCAAGCACTCAGTACAGTGCTCTGCACACAGTAAGCGCTCAATAAATACGAATGAACGGACGCAAAGGGGGAAGAGGAGGAGGAAGGGAGAAGAGGGAGGAAGGAGACGGCGGCTAGAGGACACTGACCTCACCCGAGCATCTAGCGCAGCGCTCTGCGCTCCCTGAAGGAACTCAAGAAATGAACAGGGAATATGCCTGTTTACTGTTATTCTGTGCTCTCCCAAGCGCTTAGTACAGTGCTCTGCACACAGTAAGTGTGTTCTGATGACTTGATACCTGTCCACATGTTTGGTTTTGTTGTGTGCCTCCCCCTTCTAGACTGTGAGTCCATTGTTGGGTAGGGAGCATCTCTCTATGTAGACAACTTGGACTTCCCAAGCGCTTAGTACAGTGCTCTGCACACAGTAAGCGCTCAATAAATATGACTGACTGACTGAATGAATAAATATGACAATGAACAAACATATCAAGCTTCCCTGCTGAGCCAACTGAGCCCACTCTTCTAGACTGTGAGCCCACTGTTGGGTAGGGACCGTCTCTATATGTTGCAACTTGTACTTCCCAAGCGCTTAGTACAGTGCTCTGCACACAGTAAGCGCTCAATAAATATGACTGACTGACTGAATGAATAAATATGACAATGAACAAACATATCAAGCTTCCCTGCTGAGCCAACTGAGCCCACTCTTCTAGACTGTGAGCCCACTGTTGGGTAGGGACCGTCTCTATATGTTGCAACTTGTGCTTCCCAAGCGCTTAGTACAGTGCTCTGCACACAGTAAGCGCTCAATAAATATGACTGACTGAATGAATGAATAAATATGACAATGAACAAACACACCAAGCTTCCCTGCTGAGCCAACTGAGCCCACTCTTCTAGACTGTGAGCCCACTGTTGGGTAGGGACCGTCTCTATATGTTGCAACTTGTACTTCCCAAGCGCTTAGTACAGTGCTCTGCACACAGTAAGCGCTCAATAGATATGACTGACTGAATGAATGAATAAATATGACAATGAACAAACACACCAAGCTTCCCTGCTGAGCCAACTGAGCCCACTCTTCTAGACTGTAAGCCCGTTGTTGGGTAGGGACCGTCTCTATATGTTGCAACTTGTACTTCCCAAGCGCTTAGTACAGTGCTCTGCACACAGTAAGCACTCAATAAATATGACTGACTGACTGAATGAATAAATATGACAATAAACAAACATATTAAGCTTCCCTGCTGAGCCAATTGAGCCCACTCTTCTAGACTGTGAGCCCACTGTTGGGTAGGGACCGTCTCTATATGTTGCAACTTGTACTTCCCAAGCGCTTAGTACAGTGCTCTGCACACAGGAAGCGCTCAATAAATACAACTGGATGAATGAATGAATGAATTCCCCACCTCCACGGGGGCTTCTCTTCTCCGCCCTGAGATGGGGGGCTTGCCCCAAGGGAAGCAGTGTGGCCTAGTGGCTTCTCTGTGCCTCGGTTTCTTTTTCCTCAACTGCAAAATGGGGATTCAATACCTGATCTCTCTCCTACTTAACCTGTGAGCCCCCAGTGGGACTTGATATAATAATGATGGCATTTATTAAGCGCTTACTATGTGCCAAGCACTGTTGTAAGCACTGGGGAGGTTACAAGGTGATCAGGTTGTCCCACGGGGGGCTCACAGCCTTCATCCCCATTTTTACAGATGAGGGAACTGAGGCCCAGAGAAGTGAAGTGACTTGCCCAAAGTCACCCAGCTGACAATTGGCAGAGCTGGGATTCGAACCTATGACCTCTGACTCCAAAGCCCGGGCTCTTTTCCACTGAGCCACGCTGCTTCTCTTGATGATTGTATATCTACCCCAGCGCTTAGTAGAGCGCTTGGCACATAGCACAAAGACCACAGTTAGTGTATTATTTATCTACAAATACCACAATTAGTGTATTATTTGTCTATCACCTCCAGGACAGGTGGCCTAGTGGAGAGACCCTGGGCCTAATAATAATAATAATAATGATGGCATTTATTAAGCAATTACTATGTGCAAAGCACTGTTCTAAGTGCTGGGGAGGTTACAAGGTCATCAGGTTGTCCCACGGGGGGCTCACAGTCTTCATCCCCATTTCTACAGATGTGGGAACTGAGGCCCAGAGAAGTGAAGTGACTTGCCCACAGTCACCCAGCTGACAATTGGCAGAGCTGGGATTCGAACCCATGACCTCTGACTCCAAAGCCCGGGCTCTTTTCCACTGAGCCACGCTGCTTCTCTAAGAGAACCAAGACCCAGATTCTAATCCCGGCTCTGCCCCTCGCCTGCTGTGAGACCTTAGGCAAGTCACCGAACCTCTCTGGGCCTCCCTTTCCTCAGCTGGAGAATGAGGGAAAAAATGCCTTTTCTCCCTCCCTCTTAGACAGAGAGCCCTGTGTGGGACAGGGACTGTTTCATATATATGTTTGTACATATTTATTACTCTATTTATTGATTTATTTATTTTACTTGTACATATTTATTCTATTTATTTTATTTTGTTAATATGCTTGGTTTTGTTCTCTGTCTCCCCCTTCTAGACTGTGAGCCCACTGCTGGGTAGCGACTGTCTCTATATGTTGCCAACTTGTACTTCCCAAGCGCTTAGTACAGTGCTCTGCACACAGTAAGCGCTCAATAAATACGATTGATTTTTTGATGACATTTATTAAGCGCTCACTAGGTGCAAAGTACTATTCTAAGCGCTGGGGAGGTTACAAGGTGATCAGGTTGTCCCACGGGGGGCTCACAGTCTTAATCCCCATTTTGATAATAATAATAATGATGGCATTTATTAAGAGCTTACTATGTGCAAAGCCCTGTTCTAAGCGCTGGGGGGGTTACAAGGTGATCAGGTTGTCCCACGGGGGGCTCACAGTCTTAATCCCCATTTTCCAGATGAGGGAACTGAGGCCCAGAGAAGTTAAGTGGCTTGCCCAAAGTCACCCAGCTGACAACTGGCTTAGTACAGTGTGTCAGAACACGTCAGAACACACTTACTGTGTGCAGAGCACTGTACTAAGTGCTTGGGAGAGCACAATGTAACAGTAAACAGACATATTCCCTGGTCATTTCAAGCGCTCAGTACAGTGCTCTGCACACAGTGAGCGCTCAATAAATACGACCGAATGAATTGGCGGGGCCGGGATTAGACCCCGTGACCTCTGACTCCAAAGCCCGGGCTCTTTCCACTGAGCCACGCAGATGAGGTAACTGAGGCCCAGAGAAGTGAAGTGGCTTGTCCAAAGTCACACAGCTGACAAGTGGCGGAGCCGGGATTAGAACCCATGACCTTTGGACTCCCAGCCCCGGGCTCTTTCCACTCCGCCACGCTTTCCCGTGCTGTTTCATTTAAGCCCACTCTCTTGAACAACAGCAATAACGATGGTATTTGTTAAGCGCTTACTATGTGCCGAGCGCTCTTCTGAGCGCTGGCAGAGATACAAGGTGATCAGATTGTCCCACGGGGGGCTCACGGTCTTCATCCCCATTTCACAGATGAGGTCACTGAGGCCCAGAGAAGCGAAGCGACGCTTCTTGAATCATTCATTCATTCATTCAATCGTATTTGGAGCGCTTACTGTGTGCAGAGCACTGTACTAAGCGCTTGGGAAGTCCAAGTTGGCAACATACAGAGGCAGTCCCTACCCAACAGTGGGCTCACAGTCTAGAAGGCATTCGTTCACTCACATGGCTTTAATTACCTGTGATTACCTCTGTAATTACTCTATTTTACTTGTACATATTTATTCTATTTATTTTATTCTATTAATATGCAATAGAATAGTATAAATAATTTCTATTTATTTTATTTTGTTAATACGTTTTGCTTCGTTGTCCGTCTCCCCCTTCTAGACTGTGAGCCCGCTGTCGGGTAGGGACCGTCTCTAGATGTTGCCGACCTGGACTTCCCAAGCGCTTAGTCCAGTGCTCTGCACACAGTAAGCGCTCAATAAATACGACTGAATGAACGAATGAAAATTACCACCTCTATGTGGATGATAGAATGCCAGGCACTGTACTAAGCGCTGGGGTAGATACAAGCTTACCTTGGTACCCTGTAACCTCCCTAGGGCTTAGAATCAATCAATTGTATTTACTGAGCGCTTACAGTGTGTAGAGCACTGTACTAAGCGCTTGGGAAGTGCAAGTTGGCAACACATAGAGACGGTCCCTACCCAACAGTGGGCTCACAGTCTAGAAGGGGGGGACAGAGAACAAAACAAAACATACTGACAAAATAAAATAAATAGAATAGATATGTACAAGTAAAATAAATAGAGTAATAAATACGTACAAACATATATACATATATACAGGTGCTGTGGGGAAGGGAAGGAGGTAAGGTGGGAGGGATGGAGAGGGGGAGGAGGGGCAGAGGGAGGAGGCGCTCAGTCTGGGAAGGCCTCCTGGAGGAGGTGAGCTCTCAGTAGGGCCTCGAAGGGAGGAAGAGAGCTAGCTTGGCGGATGGGCGGAGGGGGGGGCATTCCAGGCCAGGGGGTGTATGGCGGACGTGTAGCGGGCCAAAAGCGAGGAAAATGGGGGAGCTGGATGTTCCCCAATACTGCAGGTGCCACATCCAATTTTTCTTCATCAAACCGAGTAACTAAGCAGAAGCCATCAAGAGGCCAAAATTCAAGGGTTCTACTAAAGCGGCAGCAAGCCGAGACTAGATAATCATAATGATGATGGCATTTGTTAAGCGCTTACTATGTGCAAAGCACTGTTCTAAGCGCTGGGGAGGATGCAAGCTGCTGAGGGGGGCTCACAGTCTTAATCCCCATTTTCCTAGAGGTCATCTCTCTAGACTCTAAGCTCACTTTGGGCAGGGAACCTAAGTATCACCTTGGTTATACTGTTCTCTCCCAAGTGCTTAGTACAGTCCCGCTCTGCCACTTGTCTGCTGTGTGCCCCTGGGCAAGTCACTTCACTTCATAATAATAATAATGATGATGATGATGATGATGATGGTATTTGTTAAGCGCTTCCTATGCGCCATGCACTGTTCTAAGCGATGGCTCCATCTTCACGCCTCCTAAAGATGATTTCTTCCTTTGTCATGGGCAGCCATTGACTGAAAACGTTGGTCTGTGGGGTGTGAGGAAACCAATCCAATAATCTGTTTTTACCGCCCAACTCCTCCTCTAAACTCCTTGTGGGCAGGGGTCCCATCGACCAACTCTGTTGGAGTGGACCCTCCCGAGCGTTTGGTACGGGGCTCTCCGCAAAGCAAGCGAGCGCTCAGTACATAGCAGAGATCAATCGATAACCATCGACAGATAAGCAGTATGGCATGGGGTTAGGGCACGGGCCTGGGAGTAACAAGGTTTGCTGCCATTTGTCTGCTGCGTGACCTTGGGCGAGTCACGTCACTCCTCTGTGCCTCAGTTCCCCCAGAGCACTGTACTAAGCGCTTGGGAAGTCCAAGTTGGCAACATATAGAGACGGTCCCTGCCCAACAGCGGGCTCACAGTCTAGAAGGGGGAGACAGACAACAAAACCAAACATATTAACGAAATAAAATAAATAGGATAGATATGTACAAGTAAAATAAATAGAGTAATAAATATGTACAAACATATATACATATATAGAGCGCTCAGGACAGTGCCTAGCAATCAAGCAAGCAAAGTAAGTGCTGAACAAATCCATTCATTCATTCATTCAATCGTATTTATTGAGCGCTTACTGTGTGCAGAGCACCGTACTAAGCGCTTGGGAACTCCAAAGTTGGCAACATATACAGTCCCTACCCAACAGTGGGCTCACAGTCTAGAAGGGGGAGACAGAGAACAAAACCAAACATATTAACAGAATAAAATAAATAGGATAGATATGTACAGGTAAAATAAATAGAGTAATAAATATGTACAAACATATATATATATATATAGCGCTCAGGACAGTGCCTAGCAATCAAGCAAGCAAAGTAAGTGCTGAATAAATTCATTCATTCATTCAATCGTATTTATTGAGCGCTTACTGTGGGCAGAGCACTGTACTAAGCGCTTGGGAAGTACAAGTTGGCAACATCTAGAGACGGTCCCTACTCAGCGGCAGGCTCGCAGTCGAGAAGGGGGAGACAGACAACAAAACAGAACACGTGGACAGGTGTCAAGTTGTCAGAACAAACAGAATTAAAGCTAAATGCCCATCATTAACAAAATATAGTAGATTTACTTTACTTGCACATACTTATTATTCTATTTATTTCCCCCTTTTTTTTGTTGGTATTTGTTAAGCGCTTACTATGTGCCAAGCACTATTCTAAGCGCTGTCAAAGCCCTACTTGTAGACTGTGAGCCCACTGTTGGGTAGGGCCCGTCTCTATATGTTGCCAACTTGGGCTTCCCAAGCGCTCAGTACAGTGCTCTGCACCCAGGAAGTGCTCAATAAATACGATTGAATGAATGAATGAATACTGAGAGCTCACCTCCTCCAGGAGGCCTTCCCAGACTGAGCCCCCTCCTTCCTGTCCCCCTCCCCATCCCCCCGCATTACCTCCTTCCCCTCCCCACAGCACCTGTATATATGTATATATGTTTGTACATATTTATTACTCTATTTATTTTACTTGTATATATTTATCCTATTTACCTTATTTTGTTAATATGTTTTGTTGTCTGTCTTCCCCTTCTAGACTGGGGGCCTGCTGTTGGATAGGGACCATCTCTATATGTTGCCAACTTGTACTTCTCAAGTGCTTAGTACAGTGCTCTGCACACTAAGCGCTCAATAAATACGATTGAATGAATTGAACGAATGAATAAAAAAAGTAATACATATCTTGTTGGGGACGTTTATTCTTTTGCACTAAACTCAGACACTTAAAGTCCAAATGCCCTCCTTAATAATAATAATAATAGCATTTATTAAGCGCTTACTCTGTGCAAAGCACTGTTCTAAGCGCTGGCAGTAATTCCTCCTACGAGTTGTCCCATTTAAATTCGGCAAAATGGTTCCCGTCACCCGCTGAGGCAAACCAGGAAGATCTGAGGCCTAGAAGGGAGGAATTTCCAAAAGTCCTTTCACAGGGTTGCCGACTGGGCTACAGCTTGCCTTCCTGTCGTTTTTGAGCTCTGACCCCGTCCTCCTGGTAGCCAAAATATTGACTGTGGTATTTGTTCGGCACTTACTACGTGCCAGGAATTGTACTAAGCGTCGGGGTAGATTCCGGTTCATCAGGTTGGAAGCAACCTTTGCCCCACGTGGGGCTCACAGTCTAAGTAGGAGGGAGATCGGGTACTTAAACCCCCATTTTACGGATGAGGAGACTGAGGCACACAGAAGGGAAGTGATTTGCCCAAGGTCACACAGCAGACAAGGGGCAGAGGCAGGATTAGAACCCAGGTCCTCTGAGTCCCAGGCCTGTGACCTCTCCACTAGGCCATGCTGCTTCTCTGTATTTATTTTACTTGTACATATTTGCTCTCTATTTATTTTATTAACGACGTGCACATAGCTACAATTCTATTTCTCTGTATTTATTTTACTTGTACACATCTACTCTCTATTTTATTAATGATGTGCATATAGCTATAATTCTATTTATTCTGACAGCTTTGACACCCGTCTACATGTTTGGTTCTGTTGTCTGTCTCCCCCTTCTAGACTATGAGCCCGTTGTTGGGTAGGGACCCAACTTCCACTTCCCAAGCGCTTAGTACAGTGCTCTGCACACAGTAGGCGCTCAATAAATACGACAATGAACTGAATGAATGAATAAAAAAAGTAATACATATCTTGTTGGGGACATTTATTCTTTTGCACTAAACTCAGACACTTAAAGTCCAAATGCCCTCCTTAATAATAATAATAATAGCATTTATTAAGCGCTTACTCTGTGCAAAGCACTGTTCTAAGCGCTGGCAGTAATTCCTCCTACGAGTTGTCCCATTTAAATTCGGCAAAATGGTTCCCGTCACCCGCTGAGGCAAACCAGGAAGATCTGAGGCCTAGAAGGGAGGAATTTCCAAAAGTCCTTTCACAGGGTTGCCGACCGGGCTACAGCTTGCCTTCCTGCCATTTTTCAGCTTTATTTTATTAATGACGTGCATATAGCTATAATTCTATTTATTCTGACAGTTTTGACACCTGTCTAGATGTTTGGTTTTGTTGTCTGTCTCCCCCTTCTAGACCGTGAGCCCGTTGTTGGGTTGGCAATTTTCTATATGTTGCCGACTTCCACTTCCCAAGCGCTTAGTACAGTGCTCTGCACACAGTAAGTGCCCAATAAATACGACGGAATAAATGAATATTGCTACTTCCCCAAAGCATCTCTGACTCTTCCGTTCCAATTTCCCGTTCTTCTTTCGGTCCTATTTTCTGGTCCGAGAATCACGTGAGCCCGTCGTCGGGTAGGGACCGTCTCTATATGTGGCCAACTTGGACTTCCCAAGCGCTTAGTACAGTGCTCTGCACACAGTGAGCGCTCACTAAATACGACAAGGAATGAATACCATTTTTCAAGACTGTGAGCCCGTTGTTGGGCAGGGAATAGACTGTCTCTGTTGCCGAGCTGTACTTTCCAAGCGCTCAGTACAGTGCTCTGCACACAGTAAGTGCTCAGTAAAGTGACTTTGGGCAGGTCACTTCTCTTTGGGCAAGTCACTTCTCTGGGCCTCAGTTACCTCATCTGTAAAACGGGGATTAAGACTGTGAGCCCCCTTGGGCCACCCTGATCACCTTGTAACCTCCCCAGCGCTGCACATAGTAAGCGCTTAATAAATGCCATTATTAGTAGTATTATTAATAATAAATACGATTGAATGAATGAATGAATGAAGCGTATGACATTGAGTATTTTGGGCTATGGAAAAGGGTACAAGGGTGGGAATATTACTTTTTGCTGGAATGCTATTTGGAGCCTTTTCAATAGATAAAACCATAGCTCTGCCCGCGCTGAAAGATTTCTGGAAGCAAAGGAATGAAAAGGGAGCACAGGCTTTTTTTATTTGATGAAAGACTTGTCCTGGCTTGACTCGTTCATCTCTACATGAAAGACGAAATGGGAGGCTAAAAAAAACCCCAAAAAACCCCTTATTCGTCTCCAAAGTTCCCTCTGGTCCTCTCAGGAAGCAAATCCTGCGGCTCTGGTGTGAAAATGTCTTAAAAATGGCACAGACCCGTCTAGAATCTGGAATATCCCTGACCTTAAAATCTGACTTTCCTTCCTAGGTGTCCACTAGAAGCAGAGTGGCCCAATGGAAAGCGCACAGGTCGGGGGGTTGGAGGACCTGAGTTCAAATCCCGGCCCTGCTGTGTGTCCCTGGGTATGTCACTTCTCTGGGCCTCAACTACCTCATCTGTAAAACGGAGATTAAGCCCCATGTGGGACGTGGACTACGCCCAACCTGACTAGCTTCTATCTACCCCAATGCTCAGTACAGTGCTTATCATACCCTAAGCACTTGATACCAAAATTATTATTACTATTATTATTCATTATTATTACATACTATTATACTTTTAGACTGTGAGCCCACTGTTGGGTAGGGACTGTCTTTATATGTTGCCAACTTGTACTTCCCAAGCGCTTAGTACAGTGCTCTGCACACAGTAAGTGCTCAAGAAATACAATTGATTGATTGATTGATTGATTGATTATACTATTATTATTGAGAAGCAGCATGGCTCAGTGGAAAGAGCCTGGGCTTTGGAGTCAGAGGTCAGGGGTTCAAATCCCAGCTCTGCCACTTGTCAGCTGTGTGACTTTGGGCAAGTCACTTCACTTCTCTGGGCCTCAGTTACCTCATCTGCAAAATGGGGATTAAGACTGTGAGCCCCACATGGGACAACCTGATCACCTTGCATCTTCCCCAGCGCTTAGAACGGTGCTTTGCACACGGTAAGCGCTTAACAAATACCAAAATAATAATGATTATTATTACAATGTAACAATAAACATGCTTTGCACATAGTAAGTGCTTAGCAAATACCATCATTATCATTATTATTATAAATAGACAAATCCCCTGCCCGCAAAGACCTTACAGTCTAGCAGGGGAGACAGATATTAATATGAATAAATTACGAGATATGGATATAAGTGCTGTGGGGCGGGGGGGGGGGCGTGAATGGGGGGGCGTGAATAAAGGGAGCAAGTCCAGGCGACGCAGAAGGCAGTCGGAAAAGAGGAAAGGGGGGCTTAGTGAGGCCTCTTTTCCAAAGTTACAGGCGAGAGGAGCTTTCCCGGGAATTTTAACCGGGATTGGACCGCCAGGTGAAACCGTTTACTACCTGAAAATTCAAAATCAGCCTCCGCAAGCTTAGTGGCAACCCCCACGGGCTCTGATCCACGCGGCGAAAACAGAACCGGCTAAAAATATCTCGACGCTTCAGGAATGGATTCCCGTTTAATCAGAGGCGCTATTTTCACCCACTCGTCATTTATTGCCCTCGTTTCATTGCTCTCCTTAGAAAACCCGGGAAGAGCTCGAGGCGAGCCATAGAAACGCGGCAACGTCCGCCCGGCAGACGCAACGCGCGTCTCACCCGGGGGGGACCGTAGCTCGGGGAGAGAACGGAAAACCGTTTGGAAAACCTCGAAAACGTCCTCGGCGTCCGCCCCTTCTCACGGCAAGGAGCCGCAGAAACGACTCGGCGTCGCGGGTGGCGAGGTTCGCGGCCCCCGGGAGCCGACTGAGCCACGGCTGGTACCCCCAAGTGAAGGCTTATCGCCTCGTGATCGGACCCCGAAAGCGCACGCTTCCCCTCGTCGGGCGCTCTCACTCTGGAGAGGATCTTTGGCGGCTCCGACGCCCAACCGCCAGCCTAAACGGGGAAGTGAAGCGTTCCCGGCACGGAGCCGGACGGGGCTTCTCCGTGCCGGTCCCGTGAGGAAGAGACACAAAACGGCGTGGGGCGGTCCGAAGCGGCCACGTCGACCTGAAATGGAAGCTTCCCCGATCCCTGGGTGGGGAATTTGGGGACGATTCGGAACGGCTGGTCAACCGCGGGAGAAATCCACGGAGCCCCGAGCGCCGGCGGAGGGAACCGACCTCTAAGTCGGGCCAACATCCAGCCCGTGTCCTCCACGCTTACACCGCGTCCCGCTCGTCGGGAACACGAACCCCACGGGGGCACAGGGCTCACGGCCTCCACTTCACCAATCCATCCATTTTTAACCCGGAGAAGGAGCTCTCCGCGAACCCCAGTCGCCCCACTCAGTCCGCGGACCCTGCCCCGGGGCGGTAAAAAATAAGAATTTCCCAGGGGAGAGGAGCCTCAGGGAAAGCCGGAGAGTCTTCCCGACCAAAGTCAACCGGCAAATCTAAACGATCGCTGCTCCCTGTGACTCTGTGGGTCAGGATTCGGAGGAAATCATCATCAATCGTATTTATTGAGCGCTTACGGTGTGCAGAGCACTGTACTAAGCGCTTGGGAAGTACAATCTGGCGACATACAGAGACAGTCCCTACCCAACAGTGGGCTCACAGTCTCAAAGGGGGAGACAGAGAACAAAACCAAACATACTAACGAAATAAAATAAATAATCTTGACTCGCGGGAGAAAGCTAAGGGATTCTGTGGCTTTCAGCCGACGAGACGGGGAAGCCCAGAGAGGGGACGGCGACCACGTCGGAAGGGAGGGGGGCCGGGGGAAACCGACGTTGAGGGCCGAACCGAGGCGGCGACGCTCGCGACGGCGGTCGAACGGTGGGATGCCGTGTCCCGAAGCGGGGCCGGGAGGAGCCTCCCGATCCTACCCGGGGTCAGAATTGCGGGGGCGTGGAAGGGTGGACAGCCTGGGTCGCGGCCTCCCGGGAATATCTAAGGATCTGAGAGCGGCGGTACGGCCTGCCGGGGCCTAGAGTGGGTCCGCTTTGTTGTCCAGCCTCAGACCCGAGGTCCGAGCGGGGCTGCCCGGCAGCAAGGAGTGAAAATCCCTGGCACCCCCGGGATGGGACCGGCACCGAGCCGGGTGGGACGAGGCGGCGGAGGAATGGCTTCGGCTTCCCTTTCGGCGCCTCAACAGCGGGCCCGGTTCGTCCCGGCTGCGTCCCCCTCGCCCCCGACACGCGGCGCCAAGCCCCCCGTCTGCCGAGGCAGGGGGGAGCCGGACTTACGGCTGTCGTAGCAGATGTTCCCCAGGGCCCGGCCCGTTTGAAGCAGCACTTCCTGATCCTTGCAGTTCAACAGCTGCACGAGCGGGCGGATGAGACCGGCGTCCACGCAGGGGATCCGCATGAATTCTGCCAACGATGAGGGAGGCGGGGCGGTTAGGGTCGGGCGACGCATTTGCTGCGCGCCCACCGTGGGCAGGGCGCGGGATCGAGCGCTCTTCTAGAGACCGTCTCTATCTGTTGCCAACTTGGACTTCCCAAGCGCTTAGTACAGTGCTCTGCACACAGTAAGCGCTCAGTAAATACGATTGATTGATTGAGTGGTGTACGGCGGAATAATAGAACAGACACACTCCCTGCCCTCGACGAGCTCATGGTTCGGAGCGGGGAAGACAGACCTTGATAGAAA
Source organism: Tachyglossus aculeatus (assembly GCF_015852505.1). Lineage (NCBI taxonomy): Eukaryota > Metazoa > Chordata > Mammalia > Monotremata > Tachyglossidae > Tachyglossus > Tachyglossus aculeatus. The sequence goes on along the minus strand of NC_052097.1, from coordinate 11,215,085 downwards.
TAACTGAATTACAGACATTCATCCATTCAATCGTATTTATTGAGCGCTTACTGTGTGCAGAGCACTGGACTAAGCGCCTGGGAAGTACAAGTTGGGTGAGCCCGCTGTTGGGTCTCTATATGTTGCCAAATTGGACTTCCCAAGCGCTTAGTACAGTGCTCTGCACACAGTAAGTGCTCAATAAATACGATTGAATGAATGAATGAATGAATGAACATACAGAGACGGTCCCTACCTGACAATGGGCAGATACGGACATGAGGGCTGTGGTTGAAAGGGAGAGAAGCTGCGTGGTTCAGTGGAAAGAGCCCGGGCTTGGGAGCCAGAGGTCATGGGTTCTAATCCTGCCTCTGCCACTTGTCAGCTATGTGACTCTGGGCAAGTCACTTCACTTCTCTGGGCCTCAGTTCCCTCATCTGTAAAATGGGGATTAAGAGTGAGCGCTCCACGTGGGACAACCTGATCACCTTGTATCCTCCCCAGCGCTCAGAACAGTGCTTTGCACATAGTAAGCGCTTAACAAATGCCATCATTATTATTCCCTGTGCCTCAGTGACCTCATCTGTAAAACGGGGATTAAGAGTGTGAGCCCCATGTGGGACAACCTGATCACCTTGTATCCTCCCCAGCGCTCAGAACAGTGCTTTGCACACAGTAAGCGCTTAACAAATGCCATCATTATTATTATCTGTGCCTCAGTGACCTCATCTGTAAAACGGGGATGAAGAGTGTGAGCCCCACGTGGGACCACCTGATCACCTTGTATCCTCCCCAGAGCTCAGAACAGTGCTTTGCACATAGTAAGCGCTTAACAAATGCCATCATTATTATGCCCTGTGCCTCAGTTACCTCATCTGTAAAACGGAGATTAAGAGTGTGAGCCCCACGTGGGACCACCTGATCACCTTGTGTCCTTCCCAGCGCTTGGTACAGTGCTTTGCACATAGTAAGCGCTTAACAAATGCCATCATTATTATTCCCTGTGCCTCAGTTACCTCATCTGTAAAACGGAGATTAAGAGTGTGAGCCCCACGTGGGACCACCTGATCACCTTGTGTCCTTCCCAGCGCTTGGTACAGTGCTTTGCACATAGTAAGCACTTAACAAATGCCATCATTATTATTCTCAGTGCCTCAATTACCTCATCTGTAAAACGGGGATTAAGAGTGTGAGCCCCACGTGGGACAACCTGATCACCTTGTATCCTCCCCAGCGCTCAGAACAGTGCTTTGCACATAGTAAGCGCTTAACAAATGCCATCATTATTATTCCCTGTGCCTCAGTGACCTCATCTGTAAAACGGGGATTAAGAGTGTGAGCCCCCCGTGGGACCACCTGATCACCTTGTGTCCTTCCCAGCGCTTAGTACAGTGCTTTGCACATAGTAAGCGCTTAACAAATGCCATCATTATTATTCTCAGTGCCTCAGTGACCTCATCTGTAAAACGGGGATGAAGAGTGTGAGCCCCCCGTGGGACCACCTGATCACCTTGTGTCCTCCCCAGCGCTCAGAACAGTGCTTTGCACATAGTAAGCGCTTAACAAATGCCATCATTATTATTCCCTGTGCCTCAGTTACCTCATCTGTAAAACGGGGATTAAGAGTGTGAGCCCCCCGTGGGACCACCTGATCACCTTGTGTCCTTCTCAGCGCTTAGTACAGTGCTTTGCACATAGTAAGCGCTTAACAAATGCCATCATTATTATTCTCAGTGCCTCAGTGACCTCATCTGTAAAACGGGGAGGAAGAGTGTGAGCCCCACGTGGGACCACCTGATCACCTTGTATCCTCCCCAGAGCTCAGAACAGTGCTTTGCACATAGTAAGCGCTTAACAAATGCCATCATTATTATTCCCTGTGCCTCAGTGACCTCATCTGTAAAACGGGGATTAAGAGTGTGAGCCCCCCGTGGGACCACCTGATCACCTTGTGTCCTTCTCAGCGCTTAGTACAGTGCTTTGCACATAGTAAGCGCTTAACAAATGCCAGCATTATTATTCTCAGTGCCTCAGTGACCTCATCTGTAAAACGGGGAGGAAGAGTGTGAGCCCCACGTGGGACCACCTGATCACCTTGTATCCTCCCCAGAGCTCAGAACAGTGCTTTGCACATAGTAAGCGCTTAACAAATGCCATCATTATTATTCCCTGTGCCTCAGTGACCTCATCTGTAAAACGGGGATTAAGAGTGTGAGCCCCCCGTGGGACCACCTGATCACCTTGTGTCCTTCTCAGCGCTTAGTACAGTGCTTTGCACATAGTAAGCGCTTAACAAATGCCAGCATTATTATTCTCAGTGCCTCAGTGACCTCATCTGTAAAACGGGGATGAAGAGTGTGAGCCCCACGTGGGACCACCTGATCACCTTGTATCCTCCCCAGAGCTCAGAACAGTGCTTTGCACATAGTAAGCGCTTAACAAATGCCATCCTTATTATTCCCTGTGCCTCAGTTACCTCATCTGTAAAACGGGGATTAAGAGTGTGAGCCCCACGTGGGACCACCTGATCACCTTGTGTCCTTCCCAGTGCTTGGTACAGTGCTTTGCACATAGTAAGCACTTAACAAATGCCATCATTATTATTCCCTGTGCCTCAGTTACCTCATCTGTAAAACGGAGATTAAGAGTGTGAGCCCCCCATGGGACCACCTGATCACCTTGTGTCCTTCCCAGCGCTTGGTACAGTGCTTTGCACATAGTAAGCGCTTAACAAATGCCATCATTATTATTCCCTGTGCCTCAGTTACCTCATCTGTAAAACGGAGATTAAGAGTGTGAGCCCCCTATGGGACCACCTGATCACCTTGTGTCCTCCCCAGCGCTCAGAACAGTGCTTTGCACATAGTAAGCGCTTAACAAATGCCATCATTATTATTCCCTGTGCCTCAGTTACCTCATCTGTAAAACGGGGATTAAGAGTGTGAGCCCCACGTGGGACCACCTGATCACCTTGTATCCTCCCCAGCGCTTAGTACAGTGCTTGGCACATAGTAAGTGCTTAACAATTTTATTATTATTATCTACCAAAGGGAAGCCGAGATAAGTGGGAATAAATGGAACCCACGGCCCACAGATACGGAAGGAATTCTGGCAGGGAAGACTTTGGCGCCAAACCTCACCGTTTTTGGCGACTTCTGCTATGATGTTGGCTACTTTAGCTGTGCAGGGCAGCTGGGGCACCAACGTGGTGGCAAAGACTTGAAGGATCCCGCTTTCTTGGAGCTTCTCGCTCGTCTCTGCATCTGAAAGAGAGGGAGCGCAAAGAGCGTTGTCGTGACGATCTGCAGCGCTGCACTGGCTGTGTTCCTCCGGCGTCCACACAAACACAAACACGGCCCACCCCTTCAGGGGGAAGAGGGGGACAACTGAGCTTTCATTCCCACTCTTCACCTGGTCCTTCCTCTTTATTCCCCATCTCCGTCAATCCCTGGCATTGTGAGCCCACTGTTGGGTAGGGACTGTCTCTATATGTTGCCAATTTGTACTTCCCAAGCGCTTAGTAAGCGCTCAATAAATACGATTGATGATGATGATGACGACTAACCAGCCACTGAGTGGCAGAGCACTGTACTAAGCACTCCTTTCGGCGGACGCAGCTACACAAAGGTGGGATTTGTTCAGCGCCTATTATGTGCCAACTGCTGGACTCATTACTGCGGGGCTCTAATCCCGGCTCCGCCACTTGTCAGCTGTGTGACTTTGGGCGAGTCACTTCACTTCTCTGGGCCTCAGTTCCCTCCCCTGTAAAATGGGGATGAAGACTGTGAGCCCCCCGTGGGACAGCCTGATCACCCTGGAACCTCCCCAGCGCTTAGAACAGTGCTTAGTAAGCGCTTAATAAATGCCATTATTATTATTATGATTATTATGATTATTACAGCGCTGTAGGCAAAGGAGAAACACGGAAGCAGCGTGGCTCAGTGGAAAGAGCCTGGGCTTTGGAGTCAGAGGTCATGGGTTCGAATCCCAGCTCCGCCAACTGTCAGCTGTGTGACTTTGGGCAAGTCACTTCACTTCTCTGGGCCTCAGTTCCCTCCTCTGTAAAATGGGGATGAAGACTGTGAGCTCCCCGTGGAACAACCTGATCACCTTGGAACCTCCCCAGCGCTTAGAACAGTGCTTAGTAAGCGCTTAATAAATGCTGTTATTATTATTATGATGATGATGATTATTACAGCGCTTGTAGGCAAAGGAGAAACACGGAAGCAGTGTGGCTCAGTGGAAAGAGCACAGGCTTTGCAGTCAGAGGTCATGGGTTCGAATCCCAGCTCCGCCAACTGTCAGCTGTGTGACTTTGGGCGAGTCACTTCACTTCTCTGGGCCTCAGTTCCCTCCCCTGTAAAATGGGGATGAAGACTGTGAGCTCCCCGTGGGACAACCTGATCACCTTGGAACCTCCCCAGCGCTTAGAACAGTGCTTAGTAAGCGCTTAATAAATGCCGTTATTATTATTATGATGATGATGATTATTACAGCGCTGTAGGCAAAGGAGAAACACAGAAGCAGCGTGGCTCGGTGGAAAGAGCCCGGGCTTTGGAGTCAGAGGTCATGGGTTCGAATCCCAGCTCCGCCAACTGTCAGCTGTGTGACTTTGGGCAAGTCACTTCACTTCTCTGGGCCTCAGTTCCCTCACCTGTAAAATGGGGATGAAGACTGTGAGCCCCCCGTGGGACAGCCTGATCACCTTGGAACCTCCCCAGCGCTTAGAACAGTGCTTAGTAAGCGCTTAATAAATGCCATTATTATTATGATGATGATGATTATTACAGCGCTGTAGGCAAAGGAGAAACACAGAAGATGCATGGCTCAGTGGAAAGAGCACAGGCTTTGGAGACAGAGGTCATGGGTTCGAATCCCAGCTCCGCCAACTGTCAGCTGTGTGACTTTGGGCAAGTCACTTCACTTCTCTGCGCCTCAGTTCCCTCCTCTGTAAAATGGGGATGAAGACTGTGAGCTCCCCGTGGAACAACCTGATCACCTTGGAACCTCCCCAGCACTTAGAACAGTGCTTAGTAAGCGCTTAATAAATGCCGTTATTATTATTATTATGATGATTATTACAGCGCTGTACGCAAAGGAGAAACACAGAAGCAGCGTGGCTCAGTGGAAAGAGCACGGGCTTTGGAGTCAGAGGTCATGGGTTCGAATCCCAGCTCCGCCAACTGTCAGCTGTGTGACTTTGGGCAAGTCACTTCACTTCTCTGGGCCTCAGTTCCCTCCTCTGTAAAATGGGGATGAAGACTGTGAGCACCCCCGTGGGACAGCCTGATCACCTTGTAACCTCCCCGGCGCTTAGAACAGTGCTTTGCACATAGTAAGCGCTTAATAAATGCCAATATTATTATTATTATTATTATCATTATTATTATTATTATTATTGCGCTGTAGGCAAAGGAGAAACACGACTGAACGAATGACGGTGGGATTTCGCTCGGCCGCGGCCGACACGGGCTTACTGTTTTGCGCCAGGGCTTGGAGGACGCAGTCCAGACATTCTTCCAGGCTCCCGTCTGGGTTGTCTGTGGACGCCAACTTCAGCTTCTTCAAGGCGTCGCCGAGATCCTCTGCCGGGCGACACAAAGGACCAAGGAAAAATAAATCCATCTCTCCGGAACACGGCTTCATCGCGGACATCGTGAAATCCATTCATTCCGTCGTATTTACTGAGCCTCACTGCGTGCGGAGCACTGCGCTAAGCGCTTGGGAAGTCCAAGTTGGCAACATATAGAGACGGTCCCTACCGGCTCACAGTCTAGAAATTCATTCATTCGCATTTATTCATTCATTCAATCGTATTTATTGAGCGCTTACTGTGTGCAGAGCACTGCACTAAGCGCTTGGGAAGTACAAGTCGGCAACATATACAGACGGTCCCTACCCAGCAACGGGCTCACAGTCTAGAAATTCATTCATTCGTATTTATTCATTCATTCAATCGTATTTATTGAGCGCTTACTGTGGGCAGAGCACTGCACTAAGCGCTTGGGAAGTCCAAGTCGGCAACATATAGAGACGGTCCCTACCCAGCAACGGGCTCACAGTCTAGAAATTCATTCATTCCTATTTATTCATTCATTGATTCAGTCGTATTTATTGAGCGCTTACTGTGTGCAGAGCACTGCACTAAGCGCTTGGGAAGTCCAAGTTGGCAACATATAGAGACGGTCCCTACCCAACAGCGGGCTCACAGTCTAGAAATTCATTCATTCATTCAATCGCATTTATTGAGCGCTTACTGTGTGCAGAGCACTGTACTAAGCGCTTGGGAAGTACAAATCGGCAACATATTGAGACGGTCCCTACCCAGCAATGGCCTCACAGTCTAGAAATTCATTCACTCAGTCAATCGTATTTATTGAGCGCTTACTGTGTGCAGAGCACTGCACTAAGCACTTGGGAAGTCCAAGTTGGCAACATATAGAGACGGTCCCTACCCAACAGCGGGCTCACAGCCTAGAAATTCATTCATTCGTATTTATTCATTCATTCATTGATTCAATCGTATTTATTGAGCGCTTACTGTGTGCAGAGCACTGGACTAAGCGCTTGGGAAGTTCAAGTTGGCAACATATAGAGACGGTCCCTACCCAACAGCAGGCTCACAGTCTAGAAGGGGGAGACAGACAACAAGACAGGACATATTCACAAAATAAAATCAATAGAATAAATATGTACAAGTAAATAGAGTAATAAACCCGTACAAACATATATACATATATACAGGTGCTGTGGGGAGGGGAAGGAGGTAAGACGGCGGGGATGGGGAGGGGGACGAGGGGGAGAGAAGTACAAATCGGCAACATCTAGAGCCGGGCCCTACCCAACAGTGGGCTCACAGTCTAGAACGGGGAGACAGACAACAAAACAAAGCATATTCACAAAAGAAAATGAATAGAATAAATATGTACATCATCATCATCATCATCAATCATATTTATTGAGCGCTTACTATGTGCAGAGCACTGTACTAAGCGCTTGGGAAGTACAAATTGGCAACATATAGAGACAGTCCCTACCCAACAGTGGGCTCACAGTCTAAAAGGGGGAGACAGAGAACAAAACCAAACATACTAACAAAATAAAATAAATAGAATAGATATGTACAAATAAAATAGAGTACTAAATACGTACAAACATATATACATATATACAGGTGCTGTGGGGAAGGGAAGGAGGTAAGATGGGGGGATGGAGAGGGGGACGAGGGGGAGAGGAAGGAAGGGGCTCAGTCAAGTCAAATAAAGAGTAATAAATGTGTACAAACATATATACACATATACAGAAATGATAATAACACTAATAATAGTATGAGAAGCAGTGTGACTCAGTGGAAAGAGCCCGGGCTTGGGAGTCCGAGGTCATAGGTTCAAATTCCGGCTCCACCAACTGTCAGCTGGGGGACTTTGGGCAAGTCACTTCACTTCTCTGGGCCTCAGTTCCCTCATCTGGAAAATGGGGATGAAGACTGTGAGCCCCCCGTGGGACAACCTGATCACCTTGTATCCTCCCCAGTGCTTAGAACAGTGCTTTGCACATAGTAAGCGCTTAACAAATGCCATTATTATTATTATTATCATTATTATTCTCTGGGCCTTAGTCTCACCTCATCTCTCCCTCCTCCCCCTCTCCATCCTCCCCACCTTACCTCCTTCCCTTCCCCACAGCACCTATATATATGTATATATGTTTGTGCAGATTTATTACTCTATTTATTTATTTATTTTACTTGTACATATCTATTCTATTTATTTTATTTTGTTAATATGTTCTGTTTTGTTGTCTGTCTCCCCCTTCTAGACTGATGAGCCCACTGTTGGGTAGGGACTGTCTCTACATGTTGCCAACCTGTACTTCCCAAGCGCTTAGTACAGTGCTCTGCACACAGTAAGCGCTCAATAAATACAACTGATTGACTGATCTGTGAAATGGAGCCCCGCGGGGGACAAGAACTGGGTCCAACCTATTTATATAGCGCACTCCTGGCTCCATCGCAGGACTTAATAAATACCATTATTTTTTATGACCGGAAGACAATCGCCCAGAACCTCTGTGCATTACAACTAACAGCAAAAATGACTTTTTAGCTCTGCCTGCCTTAGAAGTGTCTCCGGATGTACAAAACAAGAAAAAGGGGTTGAAATCCGAGTTTTACATCGTAAGCCTTCAGTTCTCCCTGGATGGCCGAGTTTTGTCTGGAAGCTTCCTGCGCTAGAATTCCCGTTACGGGCACAGTCCACGGAGTCGCAGCCGCACCCCAGAAATTCCCGCTGCATCTGATGACTCACCTTAATCGGGATGGATTTGTCCTTTTGCAAAAAGAGGGGTAAATTGGGTTTCCATGCCAACGGGGCCAGGAGCAGGGACGTAATCCAAATCGAGCCCGGCTACAGTGGGAAGCTCTCCCACTCCAGCTAGCACTAATCTAATGACTCTAATCCCACCTTTTGATAACAATAGCGATGAGGGCGTTTATTAAAGCGCTTACTACGCGCAAAGCCCTGTCCTAAGCGCCGGGGCGGTTACATGGTGAGCAGGTTGTCCCACGGGGGGGCTCCCGGTCTTCATCCCCATTTGACAGATGCGGGAACCGAGGCCCAGAGAAGGGAAGTGACTTGCCCCAAGTCGCACGGCTGACAATCGGCGGAGCCGGGATTTGAACCCATGACCTCTGACTCCAAAGCCCGGGCTCTTGCCACTGAGCCTTCCCAGACTGAGCCCCTTCCTTCCTCTCCCCCTCGTCCCCCTCTCCATCCCCCCCATCTTACCTCCTTCCCTTCCCCACAGCACCTGTATATATGTATATATGTTTGTACATATTTTTTACTCTACTTATTTTATTTGTACATATCTATCCTATTTATTTTATTTTGTTAGTATGTTTGGTTTTGTTCTCTGCCTCCCCCTTTTAGACTGTGAGCCCACTGTTGGGTAGGGACTGTCCCTATGTGTTGCCAATTTGTACTTCCCAAGCGCTTAGTACAGTGCTCTGCACATAGTAAGCGCTCAATAAATACGATTGATGATGATGAGCCACGCTGCTTTTCTCCTCATCAGCCTCGTAATAATAATGGTGGTGCTTGTTAAGCGCTTACTAGGTGCAAAGCACTGTTCTAAGCGCTGGAGGGGGGGGGCTACAAAGTGATCAGGTTGTCCCACTTGGGACTCACAGTCTTAATCCCCGTTTTACAGGTGAGGGAACTGAGGCACAGAGAAGTTAAGTGGCTTGCCCAAGGTCACACAGCTGGCGGAGCCGGGATGCTGCCCAGAAGGCAGGACGGGGGTGGAAACAGTCTCTTTGGGACGCGCTGCCCCAGGGTGACCGATAAAATCCCCCCTTTGAGGGCAGGGATTGTGTCTCCTAACTATTCCCGAGCGTTTAGGGCAGTGCTTTACGCACTGTGGGCGCTCATTACATACAGGGGAAGGAGAAAGGAAAGCAGAAGAATCCCAAAACAACTCAAAAAGCCCCTTTTTTGATAGGAAAAACCCAAGATGCCAGAGACGCTCCAGCTAAACCACCGGCTGCTGGTGGAAGTCCAGATACTGTCCAGCGCTTAGCACATAGTAAGCACTTAATAAAATGCCATCATTATTAGAACAGTGCTCCAGCGCTTAGAACAGTCCTTTGCACATAGTAATAATAATAATAATGGCATTTATCAAGCACTTACTATGTGCAAAGCACCGTTCTAAGCGCTGGGGAGATTACAGGGTGATCAGATTGTCCCACGGGCGGGCTCACAGTCTTAATCCTCATTTTACAGATGAGGCAACTGAGGCCCAGAGAAATTAAGTGACTTGCCCAAGGTCACACAGCAGACTTCACTTCTCTGGGCCTCAGTTGCCTCATCTGTAAAACGGGGATTAAGACTGTGAATCCCAAGTGGGACAAGCTGATCGCCTTGTATCCTCCCCAGCGCTTAGAACAGTGCTTGGCACATAGTAAGCGCTTAACAAATATTATTATTATAAATGGTGGAGCCGGCATTTGAATCTATGACTTCTGACTCCAAAGCCCTGGCTCTTTTCCACTGAGTGATGCTGCTTACTAAGCCACGCTGCATAGTAAGCGCTTAATAAATGCCATTATTATTATTATACGGTCAGAGCCTGGGAGGATCGCATCTGTTTTAACCCTACCTCAGCCCGATTTTTAAAAACATCTCCGAGCCCGATTTTCTCGGGGGCCAAAATCCATTTCGCCTCTCCTCTCGCCAGCCGGCGTGGGAAGACTTGCTACATCCGCGTCTTTTGACTCTGATACCATTGTTGGGCAGGGATTGTCTCTCTTTGTTGCCGAACTGTATTTTCCAAGCACGTAGTACAGTGCTGTGCACAAAGTAAGCGCTCATTAAATACGACTGAATGAACAGATGAATGAACCTTCCTTCTGCAAAGGGGCCACCCTAATTTTTAGGCAAGTGACCCGCTTTTGAAGGCAACCGCTCTCTCAGTCCTTGGGCTCAAACTGGGCTTTTAATATCCCCCTCCCGCCCGGCTTATCCACCGAATTGGGATTCATCCGCTGATGAAAATACATTTTACAAAAGGAAGAATCGACAAGATCAGAGGGAGACGCTTGCTGTTCTTCACCATCTCTTCACCTTGCTCCAAAGCTACTAGACTGGTGAAAATACATTTTACAACAGGAAGAATCGACAAGATCAGAGTGAGACGCTTGCTGTTCTTCACCATTTCTTCACCTTGCTCCAAAGTTTCTAGACTGATGAAAATACATTTTACAAAAGGAAGAATCGACAAGATCAGTGAGACGCTTTCTGTTCTTCACCTTGCTCCAGAGCTACTACACTGATGAGAATACATTTTACAAAAGGAAGAATCGACAAGATCAGAGCGAGATGCTTGCTGTTCTTCACCTTGCTCCAGAGCTACTAGACTGATGAAAATACATTTTACGAAAGGAAGAATCAACAAGATCAGAGTGGGACGCTTGCTGTTCTTCACCATTTCTTCACCTTGCTCCAAAGCTACTAGACTGATGAAAATACATTTTAAAAAAGGAAGAATAAACAAAATTAAAGTGAGACGCTTGCTGTTCTTCACCATTTCTCCACCTTGCTCCAAAGCTATTAGACTGATGAAAATACATTTTACAAAAGGAAGAATCGACAAGATCAGTGAGACGCTTTCTGTTCTTCACCTTGCTCCAAAGCTACCAGACTGATGAAAATACATTTTACAAAAGGAAGAATCGACAAGATCAGAGTGAGACGCTTTCTGTTCTTCACCTTGCTCCACAGCTACTAGACTGATGAAAATACATTTTACAAAAGGAAGAATCGACAAGATCAGAGTGAGATGCTTGCCGTTCTTCACCATTTCTTCACCTTGCTCCAAAGCTACTAGACTGATGAAAATACATTTTAAAAAAGGAAGAATAAACAAAATTAAAGTGAGACGCTTGCTGTTCTTCACCATTTCTCCACCTTGCTCCAAAGCTATTAGACTGATGAAAATACATTTTACAAAAGGAAGAATCGACAAGATCAGTGAGACGCTTTCTGTTCTTCACCTTGCTCCAGAGCTACTAGACTGATGAAAACACATTTTATGAAAGGAAGAATCGACAAGATCAGAGTGAGACGCTTTCTGTTCCTCACCTTGCTCCAGAGCTACTAGACTGATGAAAATACATTTTATGAAAGGAAGAATCAACAAAATCAGAGGGAGACGCTTGCTATTCTTCATCATTTCTTCACCTTGCTCCAAAGCTACCAGACTGATGAAAATACATTTTACAAAAGGAAGAATCGACAAGATCAGAGTGAGACGCTTTCTGTTCTTCACCTTGCTCCACAGCTACTAGACTGATGAAAATACATTTTACAAAAGGAAGAATCGACAAGATCAGAGTGAGATGCTTGCCGTTCTTCACCATTTCTTCACCTTGCTCCAAAGCTACTAGACTGATGAAAATACATTTTAAAAAAGGAAGAATAAACAAAATTAAAGTGAGACGCTTGCTGTTCTTCACCATTTCTCCACCTTGCTCCAAAGCTATTAGACTGATGAAAATACATTTTACAAAAGGAAGAATCGACAAGATCAGTGAGACGCTTTCTGTTCTTCACCTTGCTCCAGAGCTACTAGACTGATGAGAATACATTTTACAAAAGGAAGAATCGACAAGATCAGAGTGAGACGCTTGCTGTTCCTCACCTTGCTCCAGAGCTACTAGACTGATGAAAATACATTTTACGAAAGGAAGAATTGACAAAATCAGAGTGAGACGCTTGCTGTTCTTCACCATTTCTTCACCTTGCTCGAAAGCTACCAGACTGATGAAAATACATTTTACAAAAGGAAGAATCGACAAGATCAGAGTGAGACGCTTTCTGTTCTTCATCATTTCTTCACCTTGCTCCAAAGCTACTAGACTGATGAAAATACATTTTACAAAAGGAAGAATCGACAAGATCAGAGTGAGACGCTTGCTGTTCTTCACCATTTCTTCACCTTGCTCCAAAGCTACCAGAATGATGAAAATACATTTTACGAAAGGAAGAATCGACAAAATCAGAGGGAGACGCTTGCTGTTCTTCACCTTGCTCCAGAGCTACTAGACTGATGAAAATACATTTTACATAAGGAAGAATCGACAAGATCAGAGTGAGACGCTTGCTGCTCTTCACCATCTCTTCACCTTGCTCCAAAGCTACTAGACTGATGAAAACACATTTTACAAAAGGAAGAATTGACAAAATCAGAGTGAGATGCTTGCTGTTCTTCACCTTGCTCCAGAGCTACTAGACTGATGAAAATACATTTTACAAAAGGAAGAATCGACAAGATCAGAGTGAGATGCTTGCTGTTCTTCACCATTTCTTCACCTTGCTCCAAAGCTGCCAGACTGATGAAAATACATTTTACAAGCGGAAGAATCGACAAAATCGGAGTGAGACGCTTGCTGTTCTTCACCATTTCTTCACCTTGCTCCAAAGCTACTAGACTGATGACAATACATTTTACAAAAGGAAGAATCGACAAGATCAGAGTGAGACGCTTGCTGTTCTTCACCATTTCTTCACCTTGTTCCAAAGCTACTAGACTGATGAAAATACATTTTACAAAAGGAAGAATCGACAAGATCAGAGTGAGACGCTTGCTGTTCCTCACCTTGCTCCAGAGCTACTAGACTGATGAAAATACAGTTTACGAAAGGAAGAATTGACAAAATCAGAGTGAGACGCTTGCTGTTCTTCACCATTTCTTCACCTTGCTCCAGAGCTACTAGACTGATGAAAATACATTTTACAAAAGGAAGAATCGACAAGATCAGAGGGAGACGCTTGCTGTTCTTCACCATTTCTTCACCTTGCTCCAAAGCTACCAGACTGATGAAAATACATTTTACGAAAGGAAGAATCGACAAAATCAGAGGGAGACGCTTGCTGTTCTTCACCTTGCTCCAGAGCTACTAGACTGATGAAAATACATTTTACGAAAGGAAGAATCGACAAAATCAGAGTGAGACGCTTGCTGTTCTGCCGCTATCCCAATTCAGTGGATAAGCCGGGTGGGAGGGGGAAGAAAAAAAACCGGTTTGAACCCAAGGACTGAGAGAGCTATTTATTGCCTTCAAAAGCGGGTCACTTGCCTAAAAAATTAGGGTGTCCCCTTTGCAGAAGGAAGGTTCATTCACTGATTCAATCGTATTGATGGAGTGCTTACTATTCATTCATTCGTTGATTCAACTGTATTTATTGAGCACTTACTATTCATTCATTCCTTGATTCAATCGTATTTCTTGAGCGCTTACTATTCATTCATTCCTTGATTCAATCTTATTTATTGAGCGCTTACTATTCATTCATTCATTGATTCAATCATATTTATTCATTCATTCAATCGTATTTATTGAGCACTTACTGTGTGCACAGCACTGTCCTACGCGCTTGGAAAATACAATTCGGCAACCAAGAGAGACAATCCCAGCCCAACAATGGGTTCATTCACCCATCCTATCGATCAATCAATTCACCCAATCGCATTTACTGAGCGCTTACTGTGTGCACAGCACTGTACTAAGCGCTTGGGAAGTACAAGTCGGCGGCAGACAGAGACGGTCCCTGCCCAACAACGGGCTCGCAGTCTAGAAGGGGGAGACAAGACGACAAAACAAAACACGTGGACGGGTGTCAAGGTCGTCAGAACAAATAGAAATAAAGCTAAATAAAGCACATCATTAACAAAATAATTAGAAAAGTAAATATGTACCAGTAAAATAGAGTAATAAATCTGTGCAAACATCTATACAGGTGCGGTGGGGAGGAGAAGGAGGGAGGGCGGGTGGGATGGGGAGGAGGAGAGGGAAAAGGGGGCTCAGTTTGGGAAGGGATCTTGTATCTACCCCGGGCGTTTAATACTGTGCCTGGCACATACTAAGCGCTTAACAAATGCCATTTTTTAAAAACGGTATTTATTAAGGGCTTACTGTGTGCACAAGACACTGTACTAAGCGGTTGGGAGCGTCCAACACAACAGGGCTGCTATTCCCTGCCCACCCATGGAGAAGCAGCGGGGCTTAGCGGAAACAGCCCGGGCTTGGGAGTCAGAGGACGTGGGTTCGAATCCCTGCCACTTGTCCGCTGGGTGACCTTGGGCAAGTCTCTGTGCCTCAGTTCCCTCATCTGTAAAATGGGGATTAAAAGTGTGAGCCCCATGTGGGACAACCTGGCTACCTTGTATCGACCCCAGTGCTTAAAACAGTGCTTGGCACATAGTAATATATATGTATTCTATTCATTCATTCAATTGTATTTATTGAGCGCTTACTGTGTGCAGAGCACTGGACTAAGCGCTTGGGAAGTACAAGTTGGCAACATATAGAGACGGTCCCTACCCAACAGTGGGCTCTATTTATTTTATTTTGTTAATATGTCTTGTTTTGTTGTCTGTCTCCCCCTTCTAGACTGTGAGCCCACTGTTGGGTAGGGACCGTCTCTATAGGTTGCCAACTTGGACTTCCCAAGCGCTTAGTACAGTGCTCTGCACACAGTAAGCGCTCGATAAATGATAGAATGAATGAATGAATCCCCCCGCCTTACCTCCTTCCCCTCCCCACAGCACCTGTATATATGTTTGTACATATTTATTACTCTATTTATTTTACTTGTACATATTTATTCTATTTATTTTATTTGGTTTATATGTTCTGTTTTGTTGTCTGTCTCCCCCTTCTAGACTATGAGCCCGCTGTAGGGTAGGGACCGTCTCTAGATGTTGCCAACTTGGACTTCCCAAGCGCTTAGTACAGTGCTCTGCACACAGTAAGCGCTCAATAAATACGATTGAATGAATGAATGAATCCCCCCACCTTACCTCCTTCCCCTCCCCACAGCACCTGTATATATGTATGTTTGTACAGATTTATTAGTTATTTTACTTGTACATATTCTATTTATTTTATTTGGTTAATATGTTTTGTTTTGTTCTCTGTCTCCCCCTTCTAGACTGGGAGCCCGCTGTTGGGCAGGGACCATCTCTATATGTTGCCAACTTGGACTTCCCAAGCGCTTAGTACAGTGCTCTGCACACAGTAAGCACTCAATAAATATGATTGAATGAATGAATCAATCGCCCCGCCTTACCTCCTTCCCCTTCCCACAGCACCTGCATATATATGTATATAAGTTTGTACATATTTACTACTCTATGTATTTATTTATTTTACTTGTACATATTTATTCTATTTATTTTATTTGGTTTATATGTCTTTTGTTGTCTGTCTCCCCCTTCTAGACTGTGAGCCTGCTGTTGGGTAGGGACCATCTCTATATGTTGCAAACTTGGACTTCCCAAGCGCCTAGTCCAGTGCTCTGCACACAGTAAGCGCTCAATAAATACGAACGAATCAACGAACGAATGAATAGTAAGCGCTTAGTAAATGCGATTGAATCAATGAGTGAATGAATAGTAAGCACTCAATAAATACGACTGAATCAATGAATGAATGGGAAGCAGCGTGGCTCAGTGGAAAGAGCCCGGGCTTTGGAGTCAGCGGTCATGGGTTCGAATCCCGACTCCGCCACATGTCTGCTGTGTGACCTTGGGCAAGTCACTTCACTTCTCTGAGCCTCAGTTACTTCATCTGTAAAATGGGGATTAAGCTTGTGAGCCCCAGGTGGGACAACCTGATCACCTTGTATCCCCCCCCCGGCGCTTAGAAGAGGGCTCTGCACATAGTAAGCGCTTAACAAATGCTATTATTATTACTATTATTATTATGAATAGTAAGCGTTTAACAAATACCATAATGATGATTATTTCAGGTGCACAGCTCTTTGGCTGAAATCCCACAGGATTTTCTATCCTTAGGCAGAGATTTATGCAAGTTTAATGCCCTGAGGAGAGAGCCACTGGGCCAGAGAGATAATTGGGCCTTAGGGGGGAGAGGGAGGGAGGGAGGGATGGGGCTAGTGGCCAATGGCTAGTATAAACTCAGCCAGGGGGCCTTGGCTTAGCATGGGGTAGTGGATACAGAAACGCTCTGGGCATGTCGCTCCCCTCCTCAAAAATCTCCAGGGGTTGCCTAGCATTCATTCATTCATTCAACCACATTTATTGAGCGCTTACTGTGTGCACAGCACTGTACGAAGCCCTTGGGAAGTCCAAGTTGGCAACATTCATTCATTCAATCGTATTTATTGAGCGCTTACTGTGTGCACAGCACTGTACGAAGCCCTTGGGAAGTCCACGTTGGCAACATTCATTCATTCATTCGTATTTATTGAGCGCTTACTGTGTGCAGAGCACTGTACGAAGCACTTGTGAAGTCCAAGTTGGCAACATTCATTCATTCATTCATTCATTCAATCGTATTGATTGAGCACTTACTGTGTGCACAGCACTGTATGAAGCGCTTGGGAAGTCCAAGTTGGCAACATTCATTCATTCATTCAATCGTATTGATTGAGCGCTTACTGCGTGCACAGCACTGTACGAAGCCCTTGGGAAGTCCAAGTTGGCACCATTCATTCATTCAATCGCATTTATTGAGCGCTTACTGTGTGCACAGCGCTGTATGAAGCCCTTGGGAAGTCCAAGTTGGCACCATTCATTCATTCAATCGTATTTATTGAGCGCTTACTGTGTGCACAGCACTGTACGAAGCGCTTGGGAAGTCCAAGTTGGCAGCATTCATTCATTCATTCAATCATATTTATTGAGCGCTTACTGTGTGCACAGCGCTGTACGAAGCCCTTGTGAAGTCCAAGTTGGCCCCATTCATTCATTGAAGCGTATTTATTGAGTGCTTACTGCGTGCACAGCACTGTACGAAGCGCTTGGGAAGTTCAAGTTGGCAACATTCATTCATTCAACCGTATTTACTGAGCGCTTACTGCGTGCACAGCACTGTATGAAGCCCTTGGGAAGTCCAAGTTGGCAACATTCATTCATTCAATCGTATTTATTGAGCGCTTACTGTGTGCACAGCACTGTACGAAGTGCTTGGGAAGTACAAGTTGGCAACATTCATTCATTCAATCGTATTTATTAAGCACTTACTGCATGCACAGCACTGTACGAAGCCCTTGTGAAGTCCAAGTTGGCCCCATTCATTCATTCAAGCATATTTATTGAGTGCTTACTGCGTGCACAGCACTGTACGAAGCGCTTGGGAAGTCCAAGTTGGCAACATTCATTCATTCAACCGTATTTACTGAGCGCTTACTGTGTGCACAGCACTGTATGAAGCGCTTGGGAAGTCCAAGTTGGCAACATTCATTCATTCAACCGTATTTACTGAGCGCTTACTGTGTGCACAGCACTGTACGAAGTGCTTGGGAAGTCCAAGTTGGCAACATTCATTCATTCATTCAATCGTGTTTATTGAGCGCTTACTGTGTGCACAGCACTGTACGAAGTTGGCAACATCTAGAGACGGTCCCTACCCAACAGCGGGCTCACAGTCTAGAAGGGGGGAGACAGACAACAAAACAAAACGTACTAACCAAATAAAAGAAATAGAATAAATGTGTACAAATAAAACAGAGTAATAAATATATACAAACATATATACATATATACAGGTGGCTCAGTGGAACATTCATTCAATCGCATTTATTGAGCACTTACTGTGTGCAGAGCACTGTACTGAGCGCTTGGAAAGTACAATTCGGCAACAAATAGGGACAACCCCAACCCAACAACGGGCTTACAGTCTAAAAGACTAGTATTTATTGAGTGCTTACTGTGTGCAGAGCACTGTACTAAGCGCTTGGGAAGTCCAAGTTGGCAACATCTAGAGACGGTCCCTACCCAACAGCGGGCTCACAGTCTAGAAGGGGGAGACAGATGACAAAATAATGGTATTTGTGAAGCGCATACTATGTGCCAAGCCCTGTTCTAAGCACTGGAGCAGATGCAAGGTCATCAGGTTGTCCCACGGGGGGCTCACAGTCTTAATCCCCATTTTACAGATGAGGGAACTGAGGCCTGGAGAATAATAATAAGAATGATGGTAGTTGCTGAGTGCTTACTAGTAGAAGAGCGGCGCGGCTCAGTGGAAAGAGCCCGGGCTTTGGAGTCAGAGGTCATGGGTTCAAATCCTGCCTCCGCCAATTGTCAGCTGGGAATATGTACAAACGTATTTGTACGTATTTATTACTCTATTTATTTTACTTGTACATATCTATTGTATTTATTTTATCTTGTTGATACGTTTGGTTTTGTTCTCTGTCTCCCCCTTCTAGACTGTGAGCCCACTGTCGGGTAGGGACCGTCTCTCTATGTTGCCAACGTGGACTTCCCAAGCGCTTAGTCCAGTGCTCTGCACACAGTAAGCGCTCAATAAATACGATTGATTGATTGATTGATTAAAACAGTGCTCCGCACCGGCTCAACAAACACGACTGAAGGGACTGAAGTGCCCTCTGCAAAATGGGGGTGAAGACTGTGAGCCCCCCGTGGGACAACGCGGTCCCCTTGTATCTTTCCCTGTTGGGTAGGGACCGTCTCTCTATGTTGCCAACTTGGACTTCCCAAGCGCTTAGTCCAGTGCTCTGCACACAGTAAGCGCTCAATAAATACGATTGATTGATTAAAACAGTGCTCCGCACCGGCTCAATAAACACGACTGAATGGACTGACGTGCCCTCTTACTTTTCTCTTCCGTCTGCCTCCCTTTTTTTCCTTCCCCTTATCGCTAGATTTAATTCCCCGCGACCCGGCCCCTCTCCATTTTGGGTTTGGGAAAATTATGGCAAATAGTGGGGCTCCTCTGGGAGTTCAATACAGTCTGTAGTCTTGGTAACTACAAAGTAGCTGCTGTGGATGCAGTTCTGAGTTAAACAGCTGAGTTAATTGCAGGGTAAATGATTTCACCGGGGTCCTGTCTCCCCTGGGTTCGCAAGCCAAATGGGAATACCCAAAGAATACCAGTGAAATAAAAAACAGTGTTGGGTAGGGACTGTCTCTATATGTTTCCAATTTGTACTTCCCAAGCGCTTAGTACAGTGCTCTGCACACCGTAAGCGCTCAATAAATACGATGGACTGATTGGACAATGCACCGTCCACGGTAACAAACGCAAAACCGAGGAAGCAGCGTGGCTCAGTGGCAAGAACCCGGGCTTGCGAGTCGGAGGTCATGGGTTCCAATCCCGGCTCCGCTACTTGTCTGCTGGGTGACCTTGGGCAAGTCGCTTCGCTCCTCTGGGCCTCAGTTCCCTCATCCGGAAAATGGGGATGAAGACTGTGAGCCTCACAGAGGACAGTCTGATGACCTTGCATCTGCCCCAATGCTTAGAACAGTGCTTGGCACACAGTAAGCGCTTCACAAATACCATTATTCTTATTATTAAAGGAGATAAATTAATCAATCAATGACGGTGGTATTTGTTAGAACAGTGCTTTGCACGTAGTAAGCGCTCAATACCATCATTATTATTATTATTATTAGAAGCAGCATGGCTCAGTGGAAAGAGCACGGGATTTGGAGTCAGAGGTCATGGGTTCAAATCCCGGCTCCGCCAATTGTCAGCTGTGTGACATGGGGCAAGTCACTTAACTTCTCTGTGCCTCAGTTCCCTCATCTGTAAAATGAGGATTAAGACTGTGAGCCCCCCGTGGGACAACCTGATCACCTTGTAACCTCTCCAGTGCTTAGAACAGTGCTTTGCACGCAGTAAGCGCTTAATAAATGCCATTATTATTATTATTATTCTTCAGGCCTCAGTTCCCTCATCTGTAAAATGGGGATTAAGACTGTGAGCCCCACGTGGGACAACCTGATTACCTTGCATCTGCTCCAATGCTTAGAACAGTGCTTGGCACATACTAAGCGCTTCACAAATACCATTATTCTTATTATTAAAGGAGATAAATTAATCAATGATGAGGATGACAATGGTATTTGTTAGTGCTTGGCACATAGTAAGCGCTTCACAAATACCATTATTCTTATTATTAAAGGAGATAAATTAATCAATGATGAGGACGACAGTGGTACTTGTTAGAACAGTGCTTGGCACATAGTAAGCGCTTCACAAATACCATTATTCTTATTATTAAAGGAGATAAATTAATCAATGATGAGGATGACAATGGTATTTGTTAATGTTTGACACATAGTAAGTGCTTCACAAATACCATTATTCTTATTATTAAAGGAGACAAATTAATCAATGATGAGGACGACAGTGGTATTTGTTAGAACAGTGCTTGGCACATAGTAAGTGCTTCACAAATACCATTATTCTTATTATTAAAGGATAATAATGGTATTTGTTAGAACAGTGCTTGGAACATAGTAAGCGCTTCACAAATACCATCATTCTTCACAAATACCATTATTCTTATTATTAAAGGAGATTAATCAATGATGATGACAGTGGTATTTGTTAGAACAGTGCTTGGCACATAGTAAGCGCTTCACAAATACCATTATTCTTATTATTAAAGGAGATAAATTAATCAATGATGAGGACGACAGTGGTATTTGTAAGAACAGTGCTGGGCACATAGTAAGCGCTCAACAAATACCATCATTCTTATTATTAAAGGAGATAAATTATTCAATGATGAGGATGACAGTGGTATTTGTTAGAACAGTGCTTGGCACATAGTAAGCACTCAACAAATACCATCATTCTTATTATTAAAGGAGATATAAATTAATCAATAATGAGGATCACAGTGGTATTTGTTAGAACAGTGCTTGGCACATAGTAAGCGCTCAACAAATACCATCATTCTTATTATTAAAGGAGATAAATTAATCAATGATGAGGATGACAGTGGTATTTGTTAGAACACTGCTTGGCACATAGTAAGCGCTCAATACCATCATTATTATTATTATTATTATTCTCCAGGCCTCAGTTCCCTCATCTGTAAAATGGGGATGAAGACTGTGAGCCCCACGTGGGACAACCTGATCACCTTGCATCTGCCCCAATGCTTAGAACAGTGCCTGGCACGTACCAAGCGCTTAACAAATACCATTATTATTATTATTAAAGGAGATAAATTAATCAATCGATGATGATGATGACGACAGTGGTGTTTGCGAAGCCCTTACTATGGGCCGAGTATTGTTGGGGAAAATCCAGTGCGGAGGCTAGAATTAGAGCTAAGTGTGGGGGCTGGATTGTAGTAAAAAGAATAATTACAGTATTTCTGAAGCCAGTGTGTACTTACTCTATTCGATCAATCGTGTTTACTGAGCGCTTACTGTGTGCAGAGCGCTGTGCTACGCACCTGGGACACTACAATGATGCGGAGGTGTACGCAGGATCCCTACTCACAAGGGGTTTACAGTGTACGGGATGGGGAGATGGACATTAAAATGAATTACGGCTATAATAATAATGGCATTTATTAAGCGCTTACTGTGTGCAAAGCACTGTTTTAAGCGCCGAGCACTGCTCTAAGCGCTGTGGGGCTGAGGGTGGGGTGAATAGAGGGTGCAAATCCAAGTGTGAGGGTGACACGGAAGGGACAGGGAGAAGAGGAAAGGGGGGCTTAGGGAAGGCCTATTGGAGGAGATGGGCCTTCAATAATAATAATGATGATAATGATGGCATTTATTAAGCATTTACTATGTGCAAAGCACTGTTCTAAGCGCTTGAAGAGGGGGAACGTCATTGTCTGTTGGACATGAGGAGGGAGGGAATTCCAGGCCGGAGCCGGGACGTGGGTGAGAGGTCGGCGGAGGGATAGAAGAGATGGAGGTAATAATAATAATAATAATGATGGCATTTATTAAGTGCTTACTATGTGCAAAGCACTGTTCTAAGCGCTTGAAGTGCGGGAACGTCATTGTCTGTCGGACATGAGGAGGGAGGGAATTCCAGGCCGGAGCCAGGACGTGGGTGAGAGGTCGGCGGAGGGATAGACGAGATGGAGGTAATAATAATAATGATGGCATTTATTAAGCGCTTATTATGTGAAAAGCACTGTTTTAAGTGCCAAGCACTGTTCTAAACGCTGTGGGGCTGAGGGTGGGGCGAACAGAGGGCGAAAATCCAAGTGCGAGGGTGACACGGAAGGGCCAGGGAGAAGAGGAAAGGGGGGCTTAGGGAAGGCCTCTTGGAGGAGATGGGCCTTCAATAATGATGACAATGATGGCATTTATTAAGCACTTACTATGTGCAAAGCGTTGTTCTAAGCGCTTGAAGAGGGGGAACGTCATTGTCTGTCGGACATGAGGAGGGAGGGAATTCCAGGCCGGAGCCAGGACGTGGGTGAGAGGTCGGCGGAGGGATAGAAGAGATGGAGATAATAATAATAATAATAATAATAATAATAATAATAATAATGGCATTTATTAAGCGCTTATTATGTGAAAAGCACTGTTTAAAGCACTGAGCACTGTTCTAAATGCTGTGGGGCTGAGGGTGGGGTGAACAGAGGGCGAAAATCCAAGTGCGAGGGTGACACGGAAGGGCCAGGGAGAAGAGGAAAGGGGGGCTTAGGGAAGGCCTCTTGGAGGAGATGGGCCTTCAATAAAAATAATGATGACAATGATGGCATTTATTAAGCACTTACTATGTGCAAAGCACTGTTCTAAGCGCTTGAAGAGGGGGAACGTCATTGTCTGTCGGACATGAAGAGGGAGGGAATTCCAGGCCGGAGCCAGGACGTGCGTGAGAGGTCGGTGGAGGGATAGCAGAGATGGAGGTAATAATAATAATAATAATGATGGCATTTATTAAGCGCTTACTATGTGCAAAGCACTGTTCTAAGCGCTGGGGGGATACAAGGTGATCAGGTTGTCCCACAGGGGGCTCACAGTCTTAATCCCCATTTTACAGATGAGGGAACTGAGGCACAAAGAAGTGAAGTGACTTGCCAAAGTCACACAGCTGACAGCGAGCCCGCTGTCGGGTAGGGACCGTCTCTAGATGTTGCCAACTTGGACTTCCCAAGCGCTCAGTACGGTGCTCTGCACACGGTAAGCGCTCAATAAATACGACTGAATGAATGACAGTCGGCAGAGCCGGGATTTGAACCCATGACCCCTGACTCCAAAGCCCGGGCTCTTTTTCGCACCGAGCCACGCTACAGCGTTTCGGTTCTTCCGGGTCTCCGCGGAGCCACGGTGCCCAGAAATTCCGCTGAATGACTGGTTGGGAAGGGGAGAAGGAAAGAAAAGATATTTTTTTCAAAAGCTCCAAAGAGTCTTCTTGCTTTTGTGAGTCTCCAGTGAGCCGGAGACCGAGAAGGAAAGAAAATATATTTTTTTTAAAAAAGCTCCAAAGAGTCTTTGCTTTTGTGAGTCTCCCGTGAGCCGGAGACCGAGTCTGAATTAAGGCCCCGTGGATTCTTCTAGCACTCAGCACAGTGCTTTATACACTAAAATCAATCAATCAATCGTATTTATTGAGCGCTTACTATGTGCAGAGCACTGTACTAAGCGCTTGGGAAGTACAAACTGGCAACACATAGAGACAGTCCCTACCCAACAGTGGGCTCACAGTCTAAAAGGGGGAGACAGAGAACAGAACCAAACATACCAACAAAATAAAATAAATAGGATAGAAATGTACAAGTAAAATAAATAAATAAATAAATAAATAGAGTAATAAATATGTACAACCATATATACATATATACAGGTGCTGTGGGGAAGGGAAGGAGGTAAGACGGGGGGATGGAGAGGGGGACGAGGGGGAGAGCTTAATAAACTATAAGAGCTTAATAAAGAGCTTAATAAACGTTTTGAGCGATTGACTGACGTGTCAGTGGTTAAAATTGAGACTGAAGGCACAGAGGGGGATAAAACAACTAACGCCACGGGGACTGATCATGGAAGTGTTCCATAATCGGGTCTTTTTTTCAATATTCTCTAGGAAACCACCGTCAAAGGGGATTAGGATTTTTCTGGTAGACCGTGAGCCCGCTGTCGGGTAGGGGCCGTCTCTATACGTTGCCGACTTGGACTTCCCAAGCGCTTAGTACAGTGCTCTGCACGCAGTAAGCGCTCAATAAATACGATTGAATGAATGAATGAATGAAGGGTTTGGAGCATCTTGTCGGAGGATCTGCTCTTTCCCGGCCCTTGTCGCTCCGAACTCTGGCAAGAGGAGGTTCGTGGATTTGGGATAGTTGCTCTCACCACTTCAAGACTTACTTATTACTCTATTTATTTATTTACTTATTTTACTTGTACATATTTATTCTATTTATTTTATTTTGTTAGTATGTTTGGTTTTGTTCTCTGTCTCCCCCTTTTAGACTGTGAGCCCACTGTTGGGTAGGGACTGTCTCTATATGTTGCCAACTTGGCCTTCCCAAATGCTTAGTACAGTGCTCTGCACACAGTAAGCGCTCAATAAATACGATTGAATGAAGGAATGAATGAATGGTAAACAGGGCATCTGATTCCACATAATAATTCTGGTATTTGGCGAGTGCTTACTACGTGCTAAGCGCTGGGGTAGACAAAGATCATCAGGTCACACACAGTCCCCGTCCCATATGTGAGCCCCCCGTGGGACGACCTGATCACCTTGTATCCTCCCCAGCGCTTCGCACATAGTAAGCGCTTAACAAATGCCATTACTATACATCTAACCATTCATTCCTTCATCCACTCGTATTTATTGAGCGCTTACTGTGTGCAGAGCACTGTACTAAGCGCTTGGGAAGTCCAAGATGGCAACATCTAGGGACGGCCCCTACCCGACAGCGGGTTCACAGTCTAGAAGGGGGAGACGGACAACAAAACAGAACATATTAACCAAATAAAATAAATAGAATAAATATGGACAAGTAAAATAGAGTAATAAATATGTACAAACTTATATACATATATACAGGTGCTGTGGGGAGGGGAAGGAGGTAAGGCGGGGGCTCCGTCTGGGAAGGGCGACAAACGGGATTCAATCTCCAGTTTACGGACGAGGAAATTTCCAAAACTCATTAAGTGCCACGTCGAAACGCTGTGCCGACAGATACAAGAGAGATAATTACTTCATTTCCGAGCGTACGGAGATTAGGCTATTTTTAAGAGCGATCTGATGAATTCCAGTAGGTGCCACAGTATGTGCCACTGCGCTTTTTTTTTTTAATATGGAGGAAAAAACCAAACCAAGAATAATTGCTCTTTTGTCAAACGGAGAAGCCGCTTGGCCTAGTGGAAAGAACCCAGGCCCGGGAGGCGGAGGACGTGGGTTGTAATCCCAGCTCTGCCGCTTCATTCAATTCAATCGCATTTATTGAGCGCTTACTGTGAGCAGAGCACTGTACTAAGCGCTTGGGAAGTCCAAGTCGGTGACATCTAGAGACGGTCCCTACCCGACAGCGGGCTCACAGTCTAGAAGGGGGAGACAGACAACAAAACATAATCACAAAATAAAATAAATAGAATAAATATGTCCAAATAAAATAAAGAGTAATAAATACGTACAAATATATATACATGTGCTGTGGGGAGGGGAAGGAGGTAGGATGGGGGGGTGGGGAGGTCTGCTGTGTGACCTTGGGCAAATCACTTCACCTCTCTGAGCCTCAGTTGCGTCATCTTTATAATGGGTGTTCAACGCAACTCCCTCCTAGTTAGACTGTGAGCTCCTTGTGGGGCAGGGACTGTATGTTGCCAACTTGCTCTTCCCAAGCGCTTAGTCCAGTGCTCTGCACACAGCAGGCGCTCAATAAATACGATTGAATGAATGAATGACTAGGGACCGTCAAATCCCTATTCAAATCCCGGCTCTGCCACTTGTCATCATCATCATCAATCGTATTTATTGAGCGCTTACTATGTGCAGAGCACTGTACTAAGCGCTTGGGAAGTACAAATTGGCAACATATAGAGACAGTCCCTACCCAACAGTGGGCAGCTGTGTGACTTTAGGCAAATCGCTTCACTTCTCTGTGCCTCAGTTCCCTCATCTGTAAAATGGGGATTAAGACTGTGAGAGCCCCACGTGGGACAACCTGATTACCTTGGATCTACCCTGGCCCTTAGAACAATGCCTGGCACATAGTAAGCGCTTAATAGATACCATAACTATTATTATTAAGCCCCTCCTCCCCCTCCCCATCCCCCCCGCCTTACCTCCTTCCCCTCCCCACAGCACCTGTATATATGTATATATGTTTGTACGCATTTATTACTCTATTTATTCATTTATTTTATTTGCACAAGTTTATTCTATTTATTTGATTTTGTTAACATGTTTTGTTTTGTTGTCTGTCTCCCCCTCCTAGACTGTGAGCCCACTGTCGGGTAGGGACTGTCTCTAGATGTTGCCAACTTGGAGTTCCCAAGCGCTTAGTACAGTGCCCTGCACACAGTAAGCGCTCAATAAATACGATTGAAGGAATGAACGAATGAATGCCAGGCAGTGCTGGGGTGAACACAAAATAAACAGAAGGAATGTAGTCCCGGGCCCCCCTCATCCTGGTGGTGGAAGGACACACACAGAAAGATCAATAAACGGGGAACATTTCAAAACAAAATAATAATAATGATGGCATTTGTTGAGCGCTTACTCTGTGCAAAGCACTGTTCTAAGCGTTGGGGAGGTTACAAGGTGATCAGGTTGTCCCACGGGGGGCTCACAGTCTTCATCCCCATTTTACAGATGAGGGAACTGAGGCCCAGAGAAGTGAAATAATAATAATAATGACAGCATTTATTAAGCGCTTACTAATTACGGTATTTGTTAAGCACTTTTCACTCATTCATTCATTCAATCGTATTTATTGAGCACTTACTGCGTGCAGAGCACCGTACTAAGCGCTTGGGAAGTCCAAGTTGGCAACATCTAGAGCCGGTCCCTACCCAACAGTGGGCTCACAGTCTAGAAGGGGGAGACAGAGAACAAAACCAAACATATTCACAAAATAAAAGAAATAGAATAAATATGTACAAATAAAATAGAGTAATAAATCCATACAAACATATATACAGGTGCTGTGGGGAGGGGAAGGAGGGGGCTCAGTCTGGAAGCCCACTGTTGGGTAGGGGCCGTTTCTATATGTTGCCAACTTGTACTTAACAAGCGCTTAGTACAGTGCTCTGCACACAGTAAGCGCTCAATAAATACAATTGACTGATTGATTGATTGGAAGGCCTCCTGGAGGAGGTGAGCTCTCAGTAGGGCTTTGCACATAGTAAGCGCTTAAAAATTGCCACCATTATTATTATTATTATTACCACCTGCATTATATTCTCCCGAGCATTTAGCCCAGCGCTCTGCAAACAGTAACTGTTCAAAGCTTGTACTTCCCAAGCGCTTAGTCCAGTGCCCTGCACACAGTAAGCGCTCAATCAATACGATTGAATGAATGAATGAAATACATGCACTTGGGAGTCAGGGGTCGTGGGTTCTAATCCTGGCTCCGCCACTTACCAGCTGTGTGACTCTGGGCAGGTCACTTGGCTTCTCTGGGCCTCAGTTCCCTCATCTGTCAAATGGGGATGGAGACTGGGAGCCCCATGTGGGACAACCTGATCACCTGGTATCCACCCCGGCGCTCAGCACATAGTAGAAGCAGAGTGGCCGGGCCAATCTGTGCGGTTCCACTATACCCCTTTCCTCGAGCCTTTCCTAGGCAATCAATCGATGGGACTCATTTATTTATCCAATCATATTTATTGAGCGCTTATCACGCACAGAGCACTGTACTAAGCATTTGGGAGAGTCCAATACACCAATAAGCAGACATTCCCTGCCCGCCATGAGCTTAAAGCCTAGAAGGGGAGACGGCCGTCAATATAAATAAATAAAAGAAAAAATAAATAAAATTAGAGAAGCAGCGTGGCTCAGTGGAAAGAGCCCGGGCTTTGGAGCCAGAGGTCATCATCATCAATCGCATTTATTGAGCGCTTACTGTGTGCAGAGCACTGTACTAAGTGCTTGGGAAGTACAAGTTGGCAACACATAGAGACAGTCCCTACCCAACAGTGGGCTCACAGTCTAAAAGGTCATGGGTTCAAACTCCGGCTCCGCCGATTGTCAGCTGGGTGACTTTGGGCCAGTCACTTCACTTCTCTGGACCTCAGTTCCCTCATCTGTAAAATGGGGATTAAGACTGTGAGCCCCACGTGGGACAACCTGATCACCTTGTAACCTCCCCAGTGCTTAGAACAGTGCTTTGCGCATAGTAAGCGCTTGACAAATGCCATCATTATTATTACAAAAATTGAGATTTTACTGTGGGCGGAGCACTGTACTAACTCCTCGGGAGAGGACAATAGGGTTAGTAGACGCAATTCCAATCCTCAAGGAGCTTACAGTCTAGTCGGGGAGACGGACATTAAAACAGAAATGCGGGAGCTAAAATAGAAAGAGCTACTGTGACAAGCTTTATTCGATTTCCTTCTGAATTTGAGGGACTTTTCAGCTCATCCTCCAAAGGCCAGATTTCACCCTCTAAAAAAACAAAAAAAAAGACAGTGCCATTTCCCAAGGAATCCGAGCCGACAATCACCCGGAAAGCGATGAGAGGAGAAAGTGCACCTTTCCCAGGGGTCCGACAGATCATCATCATCATCAATCGTATTTATTGAGCGCTTACTATGTGCAGAGCACTGTACTAAGCGCTTGGGAAGTACAAATTGGCAACATATAGAGACCAAAACGGGAAACGGACTCCGGCTTCAAGAACCTAAAAAGGGCTTCTCAAGACCGAAGGAGCATTTTCTCTGTCTCCTTCCGAGACCTGGTATATTATAATTCAATTTCGGGGAGAGCCGGGGGAGGCACCGAGAAGGGTCCCCAAATTTCCCGTGTCTGTCTTCCGGGCAATGTGGCTCGGAAAAGCAGGAGACGACGCGGAGGCCTGGTGGATCTTTTCCCTGCTATTGAAAATTCCAGCAGGCCGGAATAACCCAATCACTCAACTCCGTAATTACGTCCAAAACAGGTCTGCTCAGAAGCGATTAGGAAGACGTGGAAAATACCGCCCGCCTCCCATCACCCGGGGAGGTTACAATTTGGAGAAGACTTAAACCCCTCCATCATCTGCTCATTACCACTACTACTAATAACAACAACAAAGTATTATTATGATGTCTCGATTACACTGTGCTAAGCACTGGGGTATACAGGGAAGAGTCAGATCAGACACAGTCCTTTTCCCTCCTCTCGTCGCCGACCTCTCACCCTCGTCCTGTCTCCGGCCTGAAATGTCCTCCCTCCTCAAATCTCAAATCCCCCAGACAATAACTCTCCCCCCATCAAAGCCTTATCGAAGGCCCCCCTCCTCCACGAAGCCTTCCCTGACTAAGCCCCCCTCTCCTCCTTTCCCACTCCCTTCTGCGTCACCCTGACTTGCTCCCTTTATTCATCCCCGCAGCATTTCTGTCCATATTTGTAATTAATTTATTTGTATAAATGTCTGCCTCCCCCCTCTAGACTGTAAACTTGTTGTGGGCAGGGACTGCTTCTATTTATTGTTATACTATACTCTCCCAAGCACTTAGTAAAGTGCTCAATAAATACGATTAAATGCAAGGGGGAACTGATTTTCCACCCTCATTTGATAGAGGAAGAAATGGAGGCACAGAGATGAGCGGATACAACTGAATGAATGAAAGGGAGAACCGGTTTAATCCTTATTTGCTCCCTTTATTCATCTCCACAGCATTTCTGTCCATATCTGTAATTAATTTATTTGTATAAATATCTGCCTCCCCCCTCTAGACTGTAAACTTGTTGTGGGCAGGGACTGGTTCTATTTATTGTTATACTATACTCTCCCAAGCACCTAGTAAAGTGCTCTGTAAACACTCAGTGCTCAATAAATACGATTAAATGAAAGGGGGAACTGATTTTCCACCCTCATTTGATAGAGGATGAAACGGAGGCATAGAGGAGATGAGCGGATACAACTGAACGAATGAAAGGGAGAACCGGTTTAATCCTTATTTGCTCCCTTTATTCATCCCCACAGCATTTCTGTCCATATCTGTAATTAATTTATTGGTGTAAATGTCTGCCTCCCCCTTCTAGACAAATAATAAATATGGCTAAATGAAAAGGGGAACTGATTTTCCACCCTCATTTGATACAGGAAGAAACGGGGGCCCCGAGGAGATGAGCGGATAAACTGAACGAATGAAAGGGAGAACCGGTTTAATCCTTATTTGCTCCCTTTATTCATCCCCACAGCATTTCTGTAGATATCTGTAATTAATTTATTGGTATAAACGTCTGCCTCCCCCCTCTAGACGGTTAATAAATACGATTAAATGAAAGGGGGAACTGATTTTCCACCCTCATTTGATAGAGGAAGAAACGGAGGCCCAGAGGAGATGAGCGGGTACAACTGAACAAATGAAAGGGAGAACCGGTTTAATCCTTAGTTGCTCCCTTTATTCATCCCCACAGCATTTCTGTCCATATCTGTAATTAATTTATTGGTATAAACGTCTGCCTCCCCCCTCTAGACGGTTAATACATACGATGAAATGAAAGGGGGAACTGATTTTCCACCCTCATTTGATAGAGGAAGAAACGGAGGCCCAGAGGAGATGAGCGGGTACAACTGAACGAATGAAAGGGAGAACCGGTTTAATCCTTATTTGCTCCCTTTATTCATCCCCACAGCATTTCTGTTCATATCTGTAATTAATTTATTGGTATAAACGTCTGCCTCCCCCCTCTAGACGGTTAATAAATACAATTAAATGAAAGGGGGAACTGATTTTCCACCCTCATTTGATAGAGGAAGAAACGGAGGCCCAGAGGAGATGTGCGGGTACAACTGAACGAATGAAAGGGAGAACCGGTTTAATCCTTATTTGCTCCCTTTATTCATCCCCACAGCATTTCTGTCCAAATCTGTAATTAATTTATTTGTATAAACGTCTGTCTCCCCCCTCTAGACGGTTAATAAATACGATGAAATGAAAGGGGGAACTGATTTTCCACCCTCATTTGATAGAGGAAGAAACGGAGGCACAGACGAGATGAGCGGATACAACTGAACGAATGAAAGGGAGAACCGGTTTAATCCTTATTTGCTCCCTTTATTCATCCCCACAGCATTTCTGTCCATATCTGTAATTAATTTATTGGTATAAACGTCTGCCTCCCCCCTCTAGATGGTTAATAAATACGATTAAATGAAAGGGGGAACTGATTTTCCACCCTCATTTGATAGAGGAAGAAACGGAGGCACAGACGAGATGAGCGGATACAACTGAACGAATGAAAGGGAGAACCGGTTTAATCCTTATTTGCTCCCTTTATTCATCCCCACAGCATTTCTGTCCATATCTGTAATTAATTTATTTGTATAAACGTCTGCCTCCCCCCTCTAGACGGTTAATAAATACGATTAAATGAAAGGGGGAACTGATTTTCCACCCTCATTTGATAGAGGAAGAAACGGAGGCACAGACGAGATGAGCGGATACAACTGAACGAATGAAAGGGAGAACCGGTTTAATCCTTATTTGCTCCCTTTATTCATCCCCACAGCATTTCTGTCCATATCTGTAATTAATTTATTGGTATAAACGTCTGCCTCCCCCCTCTAGATGGTTAATAAATACGATTAAATGAAAGGGGGAACTGATTTTCCACCCTCATTTGATAGAGGAAGAAACGGAGGCCCAGAGGAGATGAGCGGGTACAACTGAACGAATGAAAGGGAGAACCGGTTTAATCCTTATTTGCTCCCTTTATTCATCCCCACAGCATTTCTGTTCATATCTGTAATTAATTTATTGGTATAAACGTCTGCCTCCCCCCTCTAGACGGTTAATAAATACAATTAAATGAAAGGGGGAACTGATTTTCCACCCTCATTTGATAGAGGAAGAAACGGAGGCCCAGAGGAGATGTGCGGGTACAACTGAACGAATGAAAGGGAGAACCGGTTTAATCCTTATTTGCTCCCTTTATTCATCCCCACAGCATTTCTGTCCAAATCTGTAATTAATTTATTTGTATAAACGTCTGTCTCCCCCCTCTAGACGGTTAATAAATACGATGAAATGAAAGGGGGAACTGATTTTCCACCCTCATTTGATAGAGGAAGAAACGGAGGCACAGACGAGATGAGCGGATACAACTGAACGAATAAAGGGAGAACCGGTTTAATCCTTATTTGCTCCCTTTATTCATCCCCACAGCATTTCTGTCCATATCTGTAATTAATTTATTGGTATAAACGTCTGCCTCCCCCCTCTAGATGGTTAATAAATACGATTAAATGAAAGGGGGAACTGATTTTCCACCCTCATTTGATAGAGGAAGAAACGGAGGCACAGACGAGATGAGCGGATACAACTGAACGAATGAAAGGGAGAACCGGTTTAATCCTTATTTGCTCCCTTTATTCATCCCCACAGCATTTCTGTCCATATCTGTAATTAATTTATTGGTATAAACGTCTGCCTCCCCCCTCTAGACGGTTAATACATACGATGAAATGAAAGGGGGAACTGATTTTCCACCCTCATTTGATAGAGGAAGAAACGGAGGCCCAGAGGAGATGAGCGGGTACAACTGAACGAATGAAAGGGAGAACCGGTTTAATCCTTATTTGCTCCCTTTATTCATCCCCACAGCATTTCTGTTCATATCTGTAATTAATTTATTGGTATAAACGTCTGCCTCCCCCCTCTAGACGGTTAATAAATACAATTAAATGAAAGGGGGAACTGATTTTCCACCCTCATTTGATAGAGGAAGAAACGGAGGCCCAGAGGAGATGTGCGGGTACAACTGAACGAATGAAAGGGAGAACCGGTTTAATCCTTATTTGCTCCCTTTATTCATCCCCACAGCATTTCTGTCCAAATCTGTAATTAATTTATTTGTATAAACGTCTGTCTCCCCCCTCTAGACGGTTAATAAATACGATGAAATGAAAGGGGGAACTGATTTTCCACCCTCATTTGATAGAGGAAGAAACGGAGGCACAGACGAGATGAGCGGATACAACTGAACGAATGAAAGGGAGAACCGGTTTAATCCTTATTTGCTCCCTTTATTCATCCCCACAGCATTTCTGTCCATATCTGTAATTAATTTATTGGTATAAACGTCTGCCTCCCCCCTCTAGATGGTTAATAAATACGATTAAATGAAAGGGGGAACTGATTTTCCACCCTCATTTGATAGAGGAAGAAACGGAGGCACAGACGAGATGAGCGGATACAACTGAACGAATGAAAGGGAGAACCGGTTTAATCCTTATTTGCTCCCTTTATTCATCCCCACAGCATTTCTGTCCATATCTGTAATTAATTTATTGGTATAAACGTCTGCCTCCCCCCTCTAGATGGTTAATAAATACGATTAAATGAAAGGGGGAACTGATTTTCCACCCTCATTTGATAGAGGAAGAAACGGAGGCCCAGAGGAGATGAGCGGGTACAACTGAACGAATGAAAGGGAGAACCGGTTTAATCCTTATTTGCTCCCTTTCTTCATCCCCACAGCATTTCTGTCCATATCCGTAATTAATTTGTATAAGCGTCTGCCTCCCCCCTCTAGACGGTTAATAAATACGATTAAATGAAAGGGGGATCTGATTTTCCACCCTCATTTGATAGAGGAAGAAACGGAGGCCCAGAGGAGATGAGCGGGTACAACTGAACGAATGAAAGGGAGAACCGGTTTAATCCTTATTTGCTCCCTTTATTCATCCCCACAGCATTTCTGTCCATATCTGTAATTAATTTATTTGTATAAACGTCTGCCTCCCCCCTCTAGACGGTTAATAAATACGATGAAATGAAAGGGGGATCTGATTTTCCACCCTCATTTGATAGAGGAAGAAACGGAGGCACAGAGGAGATGAGCAGATACAACTGAACGAATGAAAGGGAGAACCGGTTTAATCCTTATTTGCTCCCTTTATTCATCCCCACAGCATTTCTGTCCATATCTGTAATTAATTTATTGGTATAAACGTCTGCCTCCCCCCTCTAGACGGTTAATAAATACGATGAAATGAAAGGGGGAACTGATTTTCCACCCTCATTTGATAGAGGAAGAAACGGAGGCAGAGAGGAGATGAGCGGGTACAACTGAACGAATGAAAGGGAGAACCGGTTTAATCCTTTGTTGCTCCCTTTATTCATCCCCACAGCATTTCTGTCCATATCTGTAATTAAATTATTTGTATAAACATCTGCCTCCCCCCTCTAGACGGTTAATAAATACGATTAAATGAAAGGGGGAACTGATTTTCCACCCTCATTTGATAGAGAAAGAAACGGAGGCACAGAGAAGATGAGCGGATACAACTGAACGAATGAAAGGGAGAACCGGTTTAATCCTTATTTGCTCCCTTTATTCATCCCCACAGCATTTCTGTCCATATCTGTAATTAATTTATTGGTATAAACGTCTGCCTCCCCCCTCTAGATGGTTAATAAATATGATTAAATGAAAGGGGGAACTGATTTTCCACCCTCATTTGATAGAGGAAGAAACGGAGGCACAGAGGAGATGAGCAGATACAACTGAACGAATGAAAGGGAGAACCGGTTTAATCCTTATTTGCTCCCTTTATTCATCCCCACAGCATTTCTGTCCATATCTGTAATTAATTTATTTGTATAAACATCTGCCTCCCCCCCTAGATGGTTAAGAAATATGATTGAAAGGGGGAACTGATTTTCCACCCTCATTTGATAGAGGAAGAAACGGAGGCCCAGAGGAGATGAGCGGATACAACTGAACGAATGAAAGGGAGAATTGACTTAATCCTTATTTGATAGAGGAGGAAACCGAGGCACAGAGGAGAGAAGCGACTCTCCCAAGGTCACGCAGCAGGCGAGTGGAGGAGCTGGGAGGAGAATGCGGGGTTCTTCCCCCAGCCCGATGCAATGAGATGATTGCTCGGCACGTAGTAAGCGCTTATCAAGTATCATAATTATTATTATCCGTGCCTTTTGCAGAGGTATACTTGGAGGCCTCCCGGACTCAGCGTGACTCCCTCTGAGGCTGGGGAGGGCGGGGGCTGGTTTGCTGGGTGACTCGGGGCAAGTCCCTTCACACCGGGGGAAGCAGCGCGGCTCGGTGGAAAGAGCCCGGGCTTTGGAGTCCGAGGTCCTGGGTTCAAATCCCAGCTCTGCCGCTTATCAGCTGCGCGACCTTGGTCAAGTCACTTAACTTCTCTGGTCCCCAGTTCCCTCATCTGCAAAATGGGGATGAAGACTGTGAGCCCCCCGTGGGACAACCTGATCACCTTGTATCTACCTCAGCGCTTAGAACAGTGCTTGGCACATAGTAAGCGCTTAACAAATACCATTATTATTATAATTATTACTCTATTTATTTATTATTACTCTACTAATTTATTACTCTATTTATTTATTTATTACTCTATTTATTTTACTTGTACATATTCTATTTATTTTATTTTGTTAATATGTTTTGTTTTGTTCTCTGTCTCCCCCTTCTAGACTGTGAGCCCACTGTTGGGTAGGGACTGTCTCTATATGTTGCCAACTTGGATTTCCCAAGTGCTTAGTACAGTGCTCTGCACATAGTAAGCGCTCAATAAATACGATTGATTGATTGATTATTATTATTACTATTACTCTATTTATTTATTATTACTCTATTTATTTGTTATTACTCCATTTGTTTATTTATTACTCTATTTATTTTACTTGTACATATTCTATTTATTTTATTTTGTTAATATGTTTTGTTTTGTTCTCTGTCTCCCCCTTCTAGACTGTGAGCCCACTGTTGGGTAGGGACCGTCTCTATATGTTGCCAACTTGGACTTCCCAAGCGCTTAGTACAGTGCTCTGCACACAGTTAGTGCTCAATAAATACGACTGAATGAATGAATGAATGAATGAATTATTATCTCTGAGCCTCAGTTACCTCATCTGGAAAATGGGGATTTAAATCTACTCCCTCTGATTAGGACTGTGAGCCTCACGTGGGACAGGGTCTGTGTCCAACCTGATTATCTTGTATCTACCCCGGCGCTTAGTATATAATATAATAATAATAATGATGGCATTTATTAAGCACTTACTGTGTGCAAAGCACTGTTCTAAGCGCTGGGGAGGTTACAAGGTGATCAGATTGTCCCACAGGAGCCTCACAGTCTTCACCCCCATTTTACAGATGAGGGAACTGAGGCCCAGAGAAGTGAAGTGACTGGCCCAAAGTCACCCAGCCGACAAGTGGCAGAGCCAGGATTTGAACCCCTGACCTCTGACTCCAAAGCCTGGGCTCTTTCCACTGAGCCACGCTGCTTCTCCGTGCCAAACATACACTAAGCAAAATCCATCAATCAATCGTATCTGGAAAGAGCCCGGGCTTTGGAGTCAGAGGTCATGGGTTCGAGTCCTGGCTCCGCCAATTGCCAGCTGGGTGACTTTGGGCAAGTCACCTCACTTCTCTGAGCCTCAGTTACCTCATCTGCAAAATGGGAATTAAGACTGTGAGCCCCCTGTGGGACAACCTGATCACCTTGTAACCTCCCCAGCACTTAGCACAGTGCTTTGTACATAGTAAGTGCTTAATAAATGCCATCATTATTATTATTATTATTATTCTCTGAGTGCTTGGGAAAGTCATTCATTCATTCAAGCAATCGTATTTATTGAGTGCTTACTGTGTGCAGAGCACTGTACTAAGCGCTTGGGAGAGGACAAGTCGGCAACAGATAGAGACAATCCCTACCCAACAACGGGCTCACAGTCTAGAAGGGGGACACAGGCAACAAAACAAGTCGACAGACATCAAAAGCCTCCAAATAAATAGAATTATAGAAAGATACATATCGTCGATAAAATAAATAGAATAAGAAGTACGTGCAAATATACACAAGTGCTGTGGGGCGGGGAAGGGGTTCATTCATTCATTCATTCAATCGTATTTATTGAGCGCTTACTGTGTGCAGAGCGCTGTGCTAAGCGCTTGGGAAGTACAAATTGGCAACATATGGAGATGGTCCCTACCTGACAGCGGGCTCCCAGTCTAGAAGGGGGAGACAGACAACAAAACGTATTAACAAAATAAAATAAATGGAATATGTACAAGTAAAATAGAGGAATCATCATCAATCGTATTAATTGAGCGCTTACTGTGTGCAGAGCACTGTACTAAGCGCTTGGGAAGTACAAGTTGGCAACATATAGAGACAGTCCCTACCCAACAGTGGGCTCACAGTCTAAAAGGGGGAATAAATATGCACAAATGTATATATATATATATATATATACACATATATACAGGACATAGGTACACATATACAGGTATATATATATGGTCGGCGGCGAGAGAGAGGAGACTAGGTTGGCATTAGAGGGGTGAAGTTTGCGGGCTGAATTCAATCAATCAATCAATCAATTGTGGCAGGAAAGCAGCCAGGAGAGGTAGGTACCTCACAACACGACACCTCACAACATTTGGACCCAGCAGGGATTTTACTCCCGCAAATCCCGCCATCTCGGAAAAACCTCCAGAAAATCCGCCGTGGGCCTGATGGCGCCCGGATGAGAAATGTCCCTTCAGGGCCCGACCTCTTGGAGACAATACTGAAGGGAATTAAGGCAAATCTGAGAGCAAAACGGCGAGATTATTCTCCTCATAAATCTGGGCAAAGAACAGCTTGGGTCATCCCACGCCCAACGCGGCGCGGAGCTTCCCACAACACTGGCGGCGGCTCCGCCTGTGGGATTACAATTTCGCTTCACTGAATTATTTCTTTCTTTAAGGCGAAAGAATAAACTCAAGAACCGTAGGCCGAAAGGAAAACAGCTTGGGTCATCCCACTCCCATCGAGGCACGGAGCTTCCCACAACACTGGCGGCGGCTCCGCCCGTGGGATTACAATTTCGCTTCACGCTCAAATCAGTGATGTACAAGGGAGAAAACAGGTGCACGGCTGAATTATTTTTTTTAAGGCGAAAGAATAAACCCAAGAACCGTAGGCCGAAAGGAAAACAGTTTGGGTCATCCCACTCCCATCGAGGCGCGGAGCTTTCCAAAACACTGGCAGCAGCTCCGCCCGTGGGATTACAATTTTGCTTCAGCAATTCTGCTTCACGCTCAAATCAGTGATGTACAAGGGAGAAGAGAAAACAGGGGAACAGCTGAATTATTATTTTTTTAAGGCGAAAGAATAAACCCAAGAACCGTAGGCCGAAAGGAAAACATCTTGGGTCATCCCACGCCCATCATGGCACGGAGCTTCCCAGAACACTGGCGGCGGCTCCGCCCGTGGGATTACAATTTCACATCACGCTCAAATCAGTGATGTACAAGGGAGAAGAGAAAACGGGCACGGCTGAATTATTATTTTTTTAAGGCGAAAGAATAAACCCAAGAACCATAGGCCGAAAGACGATGGGCCTGGGGACACAGACCCTTTCCAGTCTGCGTGTTAAGGAAGGGGGGAAAATCGCCTGTTGTTGGGTAGGGACTGTCTCTAAATGTTGCCGACTTGTACTTCCCAAGCGCTTAGTACAGTGCTCCGCACACAGTAAGCGCTCAATAAATATGATTGAATGAATGAATGAATGAAAGGAAAACAGCTTGGGTCATCCCACGCCCATCGCGGCGCGGAGCTTCCCGGAACACTGGTGGCGTTTCCGCCCGTGGGATTACAATTTCGCTTCACGCTCAAATCAGTGATGTACAAGGGAGAAGAGAAAACGGGAATGGCTGAATTATTATTTTATTAAGGCGAAAGAATAAACCCAAGAACCGTAGGCCGAAAGGAAAACAGCTTGGGTCATCCCACTCTCATCGAGACGCGGAGCTTCCCAAAGCACTGGCAGCAGCTCCGCCCGTGGGATTACAATTTCACTTCACGCTCAAATCAGTGATGTACAAGGGAGAAGAGAAAACGGGCACGGCTGAATTATTATTTTTTAAGGTGAAAGAATAAACCCAAGAACCGTAGGCCGAAAGGAAAACAGCTGGGGTCATCCCACGCCCATCGCGGCTCGGAGCTTCCCACAACACTGGCGGCGGCTCCGCCCGTGGGATTACAATTTTGCTTCACGCTCAAATCAGTGATGTACAAGGGAGAAAACAGGGGCGCGGCTGAATTATTATTTTTTTAAGGCGACAGAATAAACCCAAGAACCGTAGGCCGAAAGGAAAACAAAAACCACTACCCTCTAGCAGGAATGCACAACCACGGGAGTGTCTCAAAAAGAGCAATCGTTATTTCTTCAGAGGATATATTAATAGTAGCAAAAAATCCCTATCATAAGGGTGCTTCCCGCCCGCTAGGTGCACACGAATCTCTTTTCCCTGGCAGGGAAAATCATCTTTCCGCGTGTCTGCTTTCCGTGGCGTACGGAATTTTACAATCGTCCTCTCTGGCTAGGAAAAGCGCCAAAGACGGAAGAATCCGAGTAATAATAATAATAATAACAACAGTGATAATAGCACCTGTATATATGTATATATGGTTGTACATATTTATTACTCTATTTATTTATTTATTTATTTTGCTTGTACATTTCTATCCTATTTATTTTATTTTGTTGGTATGTTTGGTTCTGTTCGCTGTCTCCCCCTTTTAGACTGTGAGCCCACTGTTGGGTAGGGACTGTCTCTATGTGTTGCCAATTTGCACTTCCCAAGCGCTTAGTACAGTGCTCTGCACATAGTAAGCGCTCAATAAATACGATTGATTGATTGATTGATTGGTGCCTGTTAAGAGAAAGGATCATCGGGCCCGACGGGCTAGGTAATAATAATAATTATGGTACTTGTTGAGCGCTTTCGAGCCCCCCTTCTGCAGCTGAGGGAACCGAGGCACAAAGAAGCCGAGCGACCTGCCCGAGGTCGAACGGCTGACGAGGGACGGAGCCGGGAAAAGAACCCAGAAGAGGGGTCGAAACCGTGGATTTCCTCTCAGGCCTCCCCTGCCATTTTCAAAGCTTCGGGATTTCTCTCCGTCTACTCCTCCCCTTCCCCGTCTTCCTCTCCCACTCCGGAAGTCCGACCGCCACGGTCATCCCTACCACTTCTCTCCCCGCTCCGGCGCATCCTCGGGGTCGTACGTTTATTCAATCGCTCACTCGACGGTTCATTTTGATTACTGTCTGTCAATGCCTTTACCTCTGCTTGTTTTGGGGGCGAGCCGCTTAGCGCAGTGCTCAGCACTCATTCATTCGATCGCATTTCAAATGCGGGCTCAAGAAATCCCGCTGCTCGAAATTCCCAATCGCCTCGCACGAGGTGGGCACGCAATCCCGCCGACGGATCGAGCGGACTTTTCCAGAGCCAAGTGGTCACTACGGGGGAGCCCTTCGGGGTCCGTGTCGGAGGCCGCTCGGGTCGCGTCATCCCGGGAAAAGATCGACGTGCGTTTCTGAACCCGGGAGGAGATGGGTTTGTGGGACGCGACAATCCCCCCACGGTCGCAAATAGTTCACCTAGGGGAGGGGAAGCTTTCCATGGAGTTCAAACAGATTTCGGGAGCAGATTAAAAAGATGCAGAGTCACTATGGCCGCTCCTCCGATCACCTGGCAACGGCTGCCCTCGTGGCCGAGGGGGTCGGAGGTACCTTCCCTCAGTTTACCCCAAATCCTGGAGGTCAGCTCAAGGGCGGACAACACCAGGGGCCCTGCCCTCTCTACGGCTCGGCCCGTTCCGAGCACCGCTCGGCCCGCATTCCCGCCCCGCCGGGATAAATAACGCCACAATTCACGAAACACTCTTCATTTCCAAACTCAAGCCTCACATCCGCCAAGGCCCGACAAACGACGCCAGAGGGAAGAGCGGCGGGAATTTCAGGAAAAGCGGAGCTGGCGACGGCCGGACTTCTATTCCTTCAGGCGGCCGATGTTTCCCGATGCCTCGGACCAGTGAGGAAGGAGTCTCCTCCTGGAGGATCCCAATCTAACGTTAAATCTACATTACGTGGTTACTCATTCATTCCATCGTATTTATTGAGCGTTTACTGTGTGCAGAACGCTTGGGAAGTCCAAATCGGCAACCTATGGAGACGGTCCGGACCCGACAACGGGCTCACGGCCCAGAATCAATCAATCAATCGTATTTATTGAGCGCTTACTGTGTGCAGAACACTGTACTAAGCGCTTGGGAAGCACAAGTTGGCAACATATAGACAGTCCCTACCCAACAGTGGGCTCACTGAAGAGGGATACGACCCGTTTCTGGAGAAAATTGGGAAAGGGTTTCCCGCCCGGCTATCCTTTTGGAGTTCAATCCCCACCATAAGGAAACAATAAATAATAATTATAATGGCATACGTTAAGCACTTACTCTGTGCCAAGCGCTGTACTAAGCACTGGGGCGGAAGCAAGCAAATCGGGTTGGACACGGTCCCTGCCCCGCGTGGGACTCGCAGTCTCAATCCCCATTTTCCAGATGAGGTCACTGAGGCCCAGAGAAGTGAAGGGGCTCCCCCAAAGTCACCCAGCACACAAGTGGCGGAGCCGGGATTAGAACCCACGACCGGGCAGCGTGAAATGGCACTGGTTCATTCATTCAATCGCATTTATTGAGCGCTTACTGTGTGCAGAGCGCTGTACTAAGCGCTTGGAAAATACAATAGAGCAATAGAGAGAGAGAATCCGGGCAGCGTGAAATGGCACCGGTTCATTCATTCATTCAATCGTATTTATTGAGCGCTTACTGTGCAGAGCATTGGAAAATACAATATAGCAGCGTGGCTCAGTGGAAAGAGCACGGGCTTTGGAGTCAGAGGTCATGGGTTCGAATCCCGGCTCCGCCACGTGTCTGCTGTGTGACCTTGGGAAAGTCACTTAACTTCTCTGAGCCTCAGTTCCCTCATCTGTAAAATGGGGATTAAGACTGTGAGCCCCACGTGGGACAACCTGATCACTTTGTATCCCCCCCAAGCGCTTAGAACAGTGCTTTGCACATAGTAAGCGCTTAACAAATGCCAACATTATTATTATTATAGCAATAGAGAGAGAGAATCCGGGCAGCGTGAAATGGCACCGGTTCATTCACTCATTCAATCGTATTTACTGAGCGCTTGGCGCTGTACTAAGTGCTTGGAAAATACAATATAGCAATAGGGAGAGAGAGAAGCCGGGCAGCGTGAAATGGCACCGGTTCATTCATTCATTCAATCGTATTTATTGAGCGCTTACTGTGTGCAGAGCATTGGAAAATACAATATAGCAAGAGAGAGAGAGAATCCGGGCAGCGTGAAATGGCACCGGTTCGTTCATTCATTCAATCGTATTTACTGAGCGCTTACTGTGTGCAGAACGCTGTACTAGGTGCGTGGAAAATACAATATAGCAAT
Organism: Tachyglossus aculeatus; assembly: GCF_015852505.1. Classification (NCBI taxonomy): domain Eukaryota; kingdom Metazoa; phylum Chordata; class Mammalia; order Monotremata; family Tachyglossidae; genus Tachyglossus; species Tachyglossus aculeatus. Next base: position 11,172,410 of record NC_052097.1, on the reverse strand, counting down.
AGGGAGAGAGAGAATCCGGGCAGCGTGAAATGGCACCGGTTCATTCATTCATTCAATCGTATTTATTGAGCACTTACTCTGTGCAGAGCATTGGAAAATACAATATAGCAACAGAGAGAGAGAGAATCCGGGCAGCGTGAAATGGCACCGGTTCATTCAATCGTATTTATTGAGCGCTTACTGTGTGCAGAGCGCTGTACTAAGTGCTTGGAAAATACAATCTAGCAATAGAGAGAGAGAGAATCCCTGCCCACAACGAGCTCACCGTCTAGACGGGGTCTCTGAGGTCCCAAGGAAATCTAATTTTTCTTGCGGATGTGTTAGTTCTTTATGTAGGACTCGTCCCAATTTGCTCCCCGGTGCTAATCCTGCCAAAAATACAGCGACCGACTAGTACCCCTATCAAACTAAAAGCCTCTCTTGTGGTCCCAGAGGCCTGGGGCATTTACAGAGGCCTTGTACCAATTTGCTCCCCAGTGCTAATCCTGCCAAAAATACAGCGAGACGACTAGTACCCCTATCAAACTAAAAGCCTCTCTTGTGGTCCCAGAGGCCTGGGGGGTTTCCAGAGGCCTTGTACCAATTTGCTCCCCAGTGCTAATCCTGCCAAAAATACAGCGACCGACTAGTACCCCTATCAAACTAAAAGCCTCTCTTGTGGTCCCAGAGGCCTGGGGCGTTTACAGAGGACTTGTACCAATTTGCTCCCCAGTGCTAATCCTGCCAAAAATACAGCGAGACGACTAGTACCCCTATCAAACTAAAAGCCTCTCTTGTGGTCCCAGAGGCCTGGGGCGTTTACAGAGGACTTGTACCAATTTGCTCCCCAGTGCTAATCCTGCCAAAAATACAGGGAGACGACTAGTACCCCTACCAAACTAAAAGCCTCTCTTGTGGTCCCAGAGGCCTGGGGCGTTTACAGAGGACTTGTACCAATTTGCTCCCCAGTGCTAATCCTGCCAAAAATACAGCGAGAAGACTAGTACCCCTATCAAACTAAAAGCCTCTCTTGTGGTCCCAGAGGCCTGGGGCGTTTACAGAGGACTTGTACCAATTTGCTCCCCAGTGCTAATCCTGCCAAAACAACAGTGAGACGACTAGTACCCCTATCAAACTAAAAGCTTCTCTTGTGGTCCCAGAGGCCTGGGTCGCTTACAGAGGACTTGTACCAACTTGCTCCCCAGTGCTAATCCTGCCAAAAATACAGCGAGACGACTAGTACCCCTATCAAACTAAAAGCCTCTCTTGTGGTCCCAGAGGCCTGGGGCGTTTACAGAGGACTTGTACCAATTTGCTCCCCAGTGCTAATCCTGCCAAAAACACAGCAAGACGACTAGTACCCCTATCAAACTAAAAGCCTCTCTTGTGGTCCCAGAGGCCTGGGTCGCTTACAGAGGCCTTGTACCAATTTGCTCCCCAGTGCTAATCCTGCCAAAAATACAGCGACGACTAGTACCCCTATCAAACTAAAAGCCTCTCTTGTGGTCCCAGAGGCCTGGGGCGTTTACAGAGGACTTGTACCAATTTGCTCCCCAGTGCTAATCCTGCCAAAACAACAGTGAGACGACTAGTACCCCTATCAAACTAAAAGCCTCTCTTGTGGTCCCAGAGGCCTGGGGCGTTTACAGAGGACTTGTACCAATTTGCTCCCCAGTGCTAATCCTGCCAAAAATACAGCGACGTACCCCTATCAAACTAAAAGCTTCTCTTGTGGTCCCAGAGGCCTGGGTCGCTTACAGAGGACTTGTACCAATTTGCTCCCCAGTGCTAATCCTGCCAAAAATACAGCGAGAGGACTAGTACCCCTATCAAACTAAAAGCCTCTCTTGTGGTCCCAGAGGCCTGGGGCGTTTACAGAGGACTTGTACCAATTTGCTCCCCAGTGCTAATCCTGCCAAAAATACAGCGACCGACTAGTACCCCTATCAAACTAAAAGCCTCTCTTGTGGTCCCAGAGGCCTGGGTCGCTTACAGAGGACTTGTACCAATTTGCTCCCTAGTGCTAATCCTGCCAAAAATACAGCGACGACTAGTACCCCTATCAAACTAAAAGCCTCTCTTGTGGTCCCAGAGGCCTGGGGCGTTTACAGAGGACTTGTACCAATTTGCTCCCCAGTGCTAATCCTGCCAAAAACACAGCGACCGACTAGTACCCCTATCAAACTAAAAGCCTCTCTTGTGGTCCCAGAGGCCTGGGGCGTTTACAGAGGACTTGTACCAATTTGCTCCCCAGTGCTAATCCTGCCAAAAACACAGCGACCGACTAGTACCCCTATCAAACTAAAAGCCTCTCTTGTGGTCCCAGAGGCCTGGGGCGTTTACAGAGGACTTGTACCAATTTGCTCCCCAGTGCTAATCCTGCCAAAAATACAGCGACCGACTAGTACCCCTATCAAACTAAAAGCCTCTCTTGTGGTCCCAGAGGCCTGGGGCGTGTGCATCACCAGGGCCAACGGGAAGGCCTTGGTTTTCCATCCCTTCCAAAATCCCCCTCTTCCCTCCACCCGGATCCAAACCAGAGGCTCCTCTCTCTCCGGGACTCGCGGTCCACCTCACCCCATCTCACGCAGAGAACCAGCGTGGCTCAGTGGAAAGAGCCCGGGCTTTGGAGTCCGAGGTCACGGGTTCAAATCCCGGCTCCGCCAATTGTCAACTGTGGGCAAGTCACTTCGCGTCTCTGGGCCTCAGTTACCTCATCTGGAAAATGGGGATTAGGACTGTGAGCTCCACGTGGGGCAACCTGATCACTCTGTAACCTCCCCAGTGCTTAGAACAGTGCTTTGCACATAGTAAGCGCTTAATAAATGCCATTATTATTATTACTTTTATTATCTCACTCCGTCAGGTGGAGGAGATCTCCGGTTTGGAGTGAGAGAGGCGGGAAAGGCCTATGGGAGGTCCGGCCAAGTAAGTGGGGCATTAAGGAGCAGCGTGGCTCAGTGGAAAGAGCCCGGACTTCGGAGTCAGAGGTCATGGGTTCAAATCCCGGCTCCGCCAATCGCCAGCTGTGTGACTCTGGGCAACTCACTTCGCTTCTCTATACCTCAGTTATCTCACCTGTAAAATGGGGATTAAGACTGTGAGCCCACGTGGGACAACCTTATTTTAACGTCACTTCTCTGAGCCTCAGTTATCATCTCATCTGTAAAATGGGGATTAAGACTGTGAGCCCCCGTGGGACAACCCGATCACCTTGTAACCTCCCCAGCGCTTAGAACACTGCTTTGCACATAGTAAGCGCTTAATAAATGCCATCACGAAGGGCGGGAGCTCAGTTATCATCTCATCTGTAAAATGGGGACTAAGACTGTGAGCCCACGTGGGACAACCTGATCACCTTGTAACCTCCCCAGCGCTTAGAACAGTGCTTTGCACATAGTAAGCGCTTAATAAATGCCATCACGAAGGGCGGGAGCGGGTAACAGGAGGAGAGACGGCTACCGGGGATTTGGGCAGGGGCTCCAAGATTTTTCGACGGGCGCTACCTTCTCGCTTCCTCAGATGCTTAACAGATGCCACTGTTATTATCTTAAAATGATGCTCCGAGGGGAAGACCCCAGCCACCGCAGGTTGGGGAAGAGGCGGCTGGGAAAGAAAAATAAAATTAAGACAGGCCACCGTCCGTCCGGGCCAGATGGCCACGCTTTGGATGAGGATGCTAATCGGGGGATTTGGACGCCGTGCTGGGCGCTGGGGGTGGATGGGGGGGAAACCAAGGGGACACAGTCCCCGGTCCCCGTGGGGCTTCCCAGTTTGGCGGGGGTGCGAGGGCGGGTAAAGCGACGACTAGTACCCCTATCAAACTAAAAGCCTCTCTTGTGGTCCCGGAGGCCTGGGGCGTTTACAGAGGACTTGTACCAATTTGCTCCCCAGTGCTAAAATCCTGCCAAAAATACAGCGACGACTAGTACCCCTATCAAACTAAAAGCCTCTCTTGTGGTCCCAGTGGCCTGGGGCGTTTACAGAGGCCTTGTACCAATTTGCTCCCCAGTGCTAATCCTGCCAAAAATACAGCGACGACTAGTACCCCTATCAAACTAAAAGCCTCTCTTGTGGTCCCAGAGGCCTGGGGCGTTTACAGAGGCCTTGTACCAATTTGCTCTGTGAGTGAGTGGGGCGGAGGGGATGGGCACCCTGATGGGTGCCCTGCCTGTCCTGTGTGTCTGTGTGTCTCTGGGGGGAGGACCTCTCTTGCCCTCCACTCTGTGCCCGGGTTGGGCAGCCCCCCTGGGGGCAGAGGCCCTGCCCCTCGGGTTTGGGGGATGAGTTGGCATGGATTGCCCCGGGGAGGGCAGGGGGGCTGTGATGGTGGCAGGGCCCGCTCCAGGGAAGCAGAAACAGAAGGGGTGGGGATGGGATGGGATAGGAGGGATGGAGGTGGGGATGGGATGGGGGGATGGAGGGGATGGGAGGGATGGGAGGTGGGGAGGGGATGGATGGAGGTGGGGAGGGGATGGGATGGATGGAGGTGGGGAGGGGATGGATGGAGGTGGGGAGGGGATGGGATGGATGGAGGTGGGGAGGGGATGAAGGAGATGAGATGGGGTTGGGATGGAGGAGCGATGGTATGTAGGAGAGGGGATGGGATGGGGGGTGGGGATGGGATGGGAGGTGGGGATGGGAGGGATGGAGGTGGGGATGAGGTGGGGGGATGGGAGGTGGGGATTGGATGGGAGGTGGGGATGGGAGGGATGGAGGTGAGGATGGGATGGGAGGGATGGAGGAGGGGATGGGATGGATAGAGGTGAGGATGGGATGGGGGGGATGGGAGGGATGGAGGTGGGGGGATGGATGGAGGCGAGTCCCCCTCTAGACTGTGAGCCCGCTGTTGGGTAGCAACCGTCTCTCTATGTTGCCAGCTTGGACTTCCCAAGCGCTTAGTCCAGTGCTCTGCGCACCGTTAGCGCTCAATAAATACGACTGAATGAATGAATGAATGACGGGACGGGTGGAAGGGGGATGGAGGGAGGTGGGGATGGGATGGGGATTTATTCATTCATTCATTCATTCGATCGTATTTACTGAGCGCTTACCGTGTGCGGAGCCCTGGACTAAGCGGTTGGGCAGTCCAAAGGAGGGGCTGACGGATGGGGTGGAGGCTGGGGTTCCGGGGTGACTTACCCATGTTGTCGGGGGGCTCCGCTCCTCCTGCTCCTCCTGCTCCTGCTCCCGGCCCGCGGGCCCGAGCCGAGCCGAGCCGAGCCGAGCCGAGCCGAACCGAGCCGAGCCGAGCCGAGCCGGGAGCCGAGCCCGGGCCGAAGCCCCGCCGAGCCCCACCCGAGTCCGAGCCGGAGCCGAGCCGAACCCGAGCCGGAGCCGAGCCGGAGCCGGAGCCGAAGCCGAGCCGAGCGGGGCCGAAGGCGAGCCGAGCCCGAGCCGAACGCGAGCCGAGCGCGCGGACCTCCCCACCTGGCGCCGCGCCCCGCCCGACACGGGCCCCGCTACGGCGCATGCCCAGCCACGCCCCCCAGCAGGCCACGCCCCCACACCGCCACGGCGCATGCCCGGCGCCTCGCCGGGCCGCGCCCTCCGCCCCGCCCCCACACGGGGCCCGCTACGGCGCATGCCCAGCGCGGGCAGGGCCCGGAGCCTCCGCAGGCCACGCCCCCACACCGCCACGGCGCATGCCCAGTGCCTCGGCAGGCCGCGCCCTCCGCCCCGCCCCCCCACACGGGCTCCGCTACGGAGCATGCCCAGTGAGGCCGGACGGCCGGGGCGGAGCCTCCTCAGGCCCCGCCCCGCCCGTTCCGTCATTCAATCATTCATTCATTCCTTCCTTCATTCAGTCATTCCGTCCGTCAGTCAGTCAGTCATTTTGTCAGTCAGTCTGTCAGTCATTCATTCCATCAGTCAGTCAGTCAGTCAGTCAGTCAGTCATTTAGTCAGTCAGTCATTTAGTCACTCAATCAGTCATTCATTCCATCAGTCAGTCAGTCAGTCAGTCAGTCAGTCAGTCAGTCCCACCATTCAGTCATTCATGCCATCAGTCATTTATCAGGTTAGTCAGTCAGTCATTTAGTCAGTCAGTCAGTCAGTCAGTCAGTCACTCATTCATTCCATCAGTCAGTCAGTCAGTCAGTCAGTCGGTCATTCATTCCACCATTCACTCATTCATGCCATCAGTCATTCATTCTGTCAGTCAGTCAGTCATTTAGTCGGTCAGTCATTCAGTCAGTCATTCATCCCATCAGTCAGTCATCAGTCATTCCATCAGTCAGTCAGTCATGCAGTTAGTCATTCATTCATTCTATCAGTCAGTCAGTCATGCAGTCAGTTACTCATTCATTCAGTCAGTCATTCATTCCGTCAGTAAGTCATTCATTCATTCATTCAGTCAGTCAGTCAGTCAGTAAGTCAGTCATGCAGTCAGTTAGTCATTCATTCAGTCAGTCAGTCACACAGTCAGTCAGTCATGCAGTGTCACTCATTCAGTCAGTCAGTCACGCAGTCAGTTACTCATTCATTCATTCATTCAGTCATGCAGTCAGTGAGTCATTCCATCAGGCAGTCAATCAGTCAGTCAGTCATGCAGTCATTCATTCCGTCAGTCTTGCAGTCAGTTAGTCATTCATTCAGTCGGTGAGTCATTCCATCAGGCAGACAGTCAGTCATTCTGTCAGTCAGTCAGTCAATTGTATTTCTTAAGCACTGACTGTGTGCACAGCACCGTACTAAGCGCTTGGGAGAAGACAATCCAACAATAAACAGAGCCATTCCCTGCCCACAACTGGCTTATGGTCTGTGGATTCATTCACTCATTCATTCAATCGTATTTATCAATGCTGGTCCTTGAAGGGGAAAAATGGGGCCTTCAGAAAGCCGCCCGAGAATCATATTGAGAGCACTACTGAATCACTTGAAACTCAACAATATCCCAGTGAATAATGACCAACACTGCTTTTCACCTAAAGGCAACGGAGGGGGAAATATCTCCTTGGACATTCAGGGAAATAAAGACAGTCCCTGTTACAATGGAGGAGAAAAAGAAGGCGTTGAATGCATTTTCCCCTTCAAGGACCAACGTCACCTCCTAGATGCCATTCAGTTATGCTTAGATATGGAACAATATTGAACGGAATTGTTGAAAAATGCATTTTGAATTCACCCTCCTCCCCCCGAATTCATTCATTTGGGCCTTCATTCATTCCTTCATTCACTAATGTTTTATCAGGCATACGGGGGAGTAGGCTTAAAATAAAAGACACGGTCCCTGCTCTCAACGTGAAATCGATTCCTTACTATAAAAAAACAGAAATAAGAATATATGTATGTATATATGCTCGTATATCTCTGCCCACTTTTCTCCCCCATTTTGTGACTTTTCCAAAGGCAGGTGCTGTGTTTTCCCTTATCTGATGTTCTCCAAATGCATAAAACAGATAATTATAATAACGACAACAATAATGGTATTCGTTAAGCGCTTCCTGCGTGCCAGGACAATCGGTTCGGGCGCAGTCCCTGTCCCCCATGGGGCTCGCAGTCCAAGTCGGACGGAGAAGAGATCTATAAGTCCCCATTTTACAGACGAGAAAACTAAGGCCTAGAGAAGATAAGTGACTTGCCCGAGGTCGCCCACCAGACAAGTGGCGGAGCCCGGATTAGAACCCAGGTCCCCTGACGCATTCATTCATTCATTCAACTGTATTTACTGAGCGCTCACTGTGTGCACAGCACTGGACTAAGCGCTTGGGAAGTACAAATCGGCAACAGATAGAGATGGTCCCTGCCCACCAACGGGCTCACGGTCTAGAAGGGGGAGACAGACAACAAAACAAAACAAGTAGACAGGTGTCCGTACCATCAGAATAAATAGAATTATAGTTATACGCACATCATTAATAAAATAGAGCAACAAATACGTACACAAAAATAGAGTAATAAATACGTACAAATATACACAAGTGCTGTGGGAAGGGGAAGGGAGTAGGGCTGAGGGAGGGAGAATATCATCGGCGCTGATAGGATTAATTGAATTTTGGCTCCAATCCCCTTTATAATCCTTTTAATAGGCCAACAACTGTTACTCCCCGATCTTCCAAAGGACTTTAGAAATACTGCTGTACTGTACTTTCCCAAGCGCTCAGTTCAGTGCTCTGCACACGGTAGGCGCTCAATAAATACGATCCAATGAATGAAAGAAATGCACATTACAGTAGCGTTGCTTAGTGGAAAGAGCACAGGCTTGGGAGTCCGAGGTCATGGGTTCTAATCCGCATATCAGCTGCGTGACTCCGGGCGAGTCACTTCACTTCTCTGTGCCTCGGTTCCCTCATCTGTAAAATGAGGATGAAGACTGTGAGCCCCCCATGGAAACAACCCGATTACCTTGTATCTACCCAAGCGCTTAGAACAGTGCTTGGCACATAGTAAGCGCTTAACAAACACCTTCATCATCACCCTCATGTCCTAGGCCGACGGAAAACTCGGAACACGATTTTTCTCTGATAACTGACAGGTACGTCACCCTCCAGTCTAAATAATAATAATTGGCATTTGTTAAGCGCTTACTATGTGCAAAGCACTGTTCTAAGCGCTGGAATGAGCTTCGGAAATAACAGAGCGGCTAACGGCTCCGCGCAACCGATTTCCAAATTAGAGACGCGTTACTAGGAAGCAGGAAAGCGGGATCGGTATTCCGTGCTCGCTCGTTAGTGGTAAGAATTGATTTATTATAAAACAGTGTGACTTTTTCCTCGTTGAAGCGGTAAAAACTATTCTCCTTGGAAAGTTGGGACGATCCATTGCCCGGTGGATGGACCTCGGGCCGGCGAGCCAGAAGGATCTGAGTTCTACTCCCGGCCCTGCCGCTTGTGTGCTGTGCAACCTTGGGTAAGTCACTTTGCGTCTCTGTGCTTCGGCTATTATCATTATCAAGGGCCGTCGAGTTGTTTCCCATTCGTAGCGACTCTCTGGGTGTATTTACTCCAGAACGTCCCGTTCTCTGCCACAATCCGCAACCTAACGGTTCTTCCGTTATCGTTGTTGTGGTTTCCGTCCACCTAGCAGCCGATCTGCCTCTTCCGCGTTTTCCCTGGACTTTTCCAAGCATCAGCATCTTCTCCAGAGAATGAACTCTTCCCCACGATGTGTCCAAAATACGTTAATCTACTTCGAGACCACCATCATCATCGACTCATTGTGGGCAGGGAATGCATCTGTTTGTTGTTACATTGTAATCTCCTAGGCACTTGGTACAGTGCTCTGCACACAGTGAGCGCTCAATGAATACCATTGAATGAATGAATGAATCGCTTCTCTGCACACAGTGAGCGTTCAATAAATATGATTGAATGAATGAGTGAACAGAACAGCACTTGGCACATAGTAGGAGCTTAACAAATACCACCATCATCATCGACTCATTGTGGGCAGGGAATGCGTCTGTTTGTTGTTACATTGTAATCTCCTAGGCACTTGGTACAGTGCTCTGCACACAGTGAGCGCTCAATAAATACGATTGAATGAATGAGTGAATCGCTTCTCTGCACACAGTGAGCGCTCAATAAACGAGATTGAATGAATGAATGAATGAACAGAACAGCACTTGGCACATAGTAGGAGCTTAACAAATACCACCATCATCATCGACTCATTGTGGGCAGGGAATGCGTCTGTTTGTTGTTACATTGTAATCTCCTAGGCACTTGGTACAGTGCTCTGCACACAGTGAGCGCTCAATAAATACGACTGAATGAATGAATCGCTTCTCTGCACACAGTGAGTGCTCAATAAACACGATTAAATGAATGAACAGAACAGCAATTGGCACATAGTAGGAGCTTAACAAATACCACCATCATCATCGACTCATTGTGGGCAGGGAATGCGTCTGTTTGCTGTTACATTGTAATCTCCTAGGCACTTGGTACAGTGCTCTGCATACGGTGAGTGCTCAATAAATACGACTGAATGAATGATTGAATCGCTTCTCTGCACATGGTGAGTGCTCAATAAATACCACTGAATGAAAATGAATGAATCGCTTCTCCCGGCCTGCCTGCCTATCGTTGAGTTGTAGACAGAGTCCGCAGTCTGAAACTCCATTATCATCACTCTCAAAGGCTGAGAGCCTACTATGGGGGGGTGGGGTGCTGTATTAGACACCCACAGGGACATTCAGAAGAAGAAGACAACGCAAATAAGCATTCAGCCGAATGGGGAAAAGCGAGAGACGTAAATGGACAGGCGGGCAATGGTTCAAAGAGCATGAAAGAAGGCATAAATAATGGATCTAAGTGGATTCGTGGGTCGATAAGCAATAATAATAATAATAATATTAATAATAATAAGCAATAAGGAAACATGCGCAAGAGTGCTGGGGCGTCCGATGAGATGGGAAGAGTCAGACGGTCCGTGGAGGATGGAGAAGCAGCGTGGCTTAAGGGCTCTGCCACATGGCTCTTCGCTCCTGTGCCTCAGTTCCCTCATCTGTAAAATGGGGATTGAGACCGTGAGCCCCACGTGGGACAGGGACTGCGTCCAACCTGATTAGCTGGTCTCAACATTATTATTATTATTATTCTTGTCACTGGGGTAATAACAATGTTGGTATTTGTTAAGCGCTTACTATGTGCAAAGCACTGTTCTAAGCGCTGGGGGAGATACAAGGTGATCAGGTTGTCCCATGAGGGGTTCACAGTCTTCATCCCCATTTTCCAGATGAGGGAACTGAGGCCCAGAGAAGTGAAGTGGCTTGCCCAAAGTCACACAGCTGACAAGTGGCGGAGCAGGGATTTGAACCCATGGCCTCTGTCTCCAAAGCCCAGGCTCTTTCCACTGAGCCACGCTGCTTATCTTCTATCTGTGTGCCCTCCACACAGTAAGCGCTCAATAAATATGATTGAATGAATCATGAGGTTGACGCAGTCCCCGTCCCACACAGGGCCCACGGTTTTTACTTATGGTAATAACAACAATAACGATGGCATTGATTAGGCGCTTACTATGTGCAAAGCACTGTTCTAAGCGCTGAGGAGGTTATGAGGTGATGAGGTTGTCCCACGGGGGGCTCACAGTCTTCATCCCCATTTTACAGATGAGGTAACTGAGGGCCAGAGAAGTGAGGTGACTTACCCAAAGTCACACAGCTGACAAGTGGCAGAGGTGGGATTTGAACCCATGACCTCTGACTCATTCATTTGTTCAATCGCATTTATTGAGCGCTTACTGTGTGCACTGTACTAAGCGCTTGGGAAGTCCAAGTTGGCAACATCTAGAGACGGGCCCTACCCGACAGCGGGCTCACGGTCTAGAAGGGGGAGACAGACGACAAAAGAAAAGAGCCCGGGCTTTGGAGTCAGGGGACATGGGTTCAAATCCCGGCTCCGCCACTTGTCAGCTGTGTGACTTTGGGCAAGTCACTCCACTTCTCTGGGCCTCAGTGACCTCATCTGCAAAATGGGGATGAAGACTGTGAACCCCCCGTGGGACAACCCGATCACCTTATAACCTCCTCAGCGCTTAGAACAGTGCTTGGCACATAGTAAGTGCCTAATAAATGCCCCCCCAGTGCTTAGAACAGTGCTTGGAACATAGTAAGCGTTTAATAAATGCCATTATTTTTATTATTATTATTATTATTATTATTATTATTATTATGTTAACAAAATAAAATAGAATAAATATGTACAAAGCCCGGGCTCTTTCCACTGAGCCACGCTGCTTCTCCACAGGGCTCTGCACACAGTAAGCGCTCAATAAATATCACTGATTGATTTAGACCTATCTATAAGTCCTGAAATATAACGTATTTACATTAATGTCCATCTCCCTCTCTGGAGCCCACTGTTGGGTAGGGACTGTCTCTATATGTTGCCAATTTGTACTTCCCAAGCGCTTAGTACAGTGCTCTGCACATAGTAAGCGCTCAATAAATACGATTGATGATGATGATGATGGACTGTAAACTTGTTATGGCCCAAGCGTCTGCACACAGGAAGAGCCTAAAAAATACCACCGATTGGCAGAAGGGCCCTGGGAAACGCTGGAAGTTTCTGGAAAGTTGATCAGGTGGAAATCTGGTACGGTAAATTATTCAGGAGCTTTTCCGGAAAGACATTTGCAAGTGTTGAAGAAGGCCGGGCTAACAGAAGAAGAAAACGATGAATCAATTCTATTCCCACGGAAACGTCGCGCTCCTTCTGCTCTGATGGAGACATCAGGGAAAATGGAAGGAGAGGAAAGGTTCCTGAATTCCCCGGGAACGGGGGACCGTGTCGGTGACGTTGGTCGACTCATAAAACCTTAGTACAGTGCTCCGCACACAGTAAGCGCTCAATAAATACGATTGATGATAAAACCTAACATTGCTAACCCACCTACAAAGAAAATCAAGCACCGTCTCCGTCGGTGATATCCCGCTAGATCATTCATTCATTCATTCAATCGTATTTATTGAGCGCTTACTGTGTGCAGAGCACTGTACTCATCAATCAATCAATCGTATTTATGGAGCGCTTACCGTGTGCAGACCACTGTACTAATCAATCAATCGTATTTATGGAGCACTTACTGTGTGCAGAGCACTGTATTGAGCGCTTGGGAAGTACAAGTTGGCAACATATAGAGACGGTCCCTACCCAACAGTGGGCTCACAGTCTCGAAGCGCTTGGGAAGTCCAAGTCGGCGACATCTAGAGACGGTCCCTACCCGACAGTGGGCTCACAGTCTAGAAGGGGGAGACAGACAACAACAAAAAACCATATTAACAAAATAAAATAGAATAAATATGTACAAATAGAGTAATAAATATGTACAAACATATATACATACATACAGGTGCTCGGTTTCCTCATTGATCAATTGGGGATTAAATACCAGTTCTTCCTCAGAGTTAGATGATGAAGCCCCATGTGGGTCCACCCTGATGATCTTCTCTCTAATAATAATATTCAGTCATTCATTCAATCGTATTTATCATCAATCGCATTTATTGAGCGCTTACTGCGTGCAGAGCACTGTACTAAGCGCTTGGGAAGTCCAAGTCGGCGACATCTAGAGACGGTCCCTATCCGACAGCGGGCTCACAGGCTAGAAGGGGGAGACAGACAACAAAACAAAACATATTAACAAAATAAAATAAATAGAATAAATAGGTACAAATAAAATAGAGTAATAAATACGTACAAACATATATACATATATACAGGCACTCGGTTTCCTCATCTATCAATTGGGGATTAAATACCGGTTCTTCCTCAGAGTTAGATGGTGAAGCCCCATGTGGGTCCACCCTGATGATCTTGTCTCTAATAATAATATTCATTCATTCATTCAATCGTATTTATGGAGCGCTTACTGTGTGCAGAGCACTGTACTAAGCGCTTGGGAAGTCCAAGTCGGTGACATCTAGAGACGGTCCCTATCCGACAGCGGGCTCACAGGCTAGAAGGGGGAGACAGACAACAAAACAAAACATATTAACAAAATAAAATAAATAGAATAAATGTGTACAAATAAAACAGAGTAATAAATACGTACAGACATATATACATATATACAGGTGCTCGGTTTCCTCATCTATCAATTGGGGATTAAATACCGGTTCTTCCTCAGAGTTAGATGGTGAAGCCCCATAAGGGTCCACCCTGATGATCTTGTCTCTAATAATAATATTCATTTATTCATTCAATCGTATTTATAATCAATCGCATTTATTGAGCGCTTACTGCGTGCAGAGCACTGTACTAAGTGCTTGGGAAGTCCAAGTCGGCAACATCTAGAGATGGTCCCTACCCAACAGCGGGCTCACAGTCTAGAAGGAGGAGACAGACAACAAAACAAAACGTATTAACAAAATAAAATAAACAGAATAAATATGTACAAATAAAATAGAGTAATAAATACGTACAAACATATATACATATATACAGGCGCTCGGTTTCCTCATCTATCAATTGGGGATTAAATACCGGTTCTTCCTCAGAGTTAGATGGTGAAGCCCCATGTGGGTCCACCCTGATGATCTTGTCTCTAATAATAATATTCATTCATTCATTCATTCAATCGTATTTATGGAGCGCTTACTGTGTGCAGAGCACTGTACTAAGCGCTTGGGAAGTCCAAGTCGGCGACATCTAGAGACGGTCCCTACCCGACAGTGGGCTCACAGCCTAGAAGGGGGAGACAGCCAGAAAAACAAAACATATTAACAAAATAAAATGAATAGAGTAAATATGTACAAATAAAATAGAATAATAAATACGTACAGACATATATACATATATACAGGTGCTTGGTTTCCTCATCTATCAATTAGGGATTAAATGCCGGTTCTTCCTCAGAGTTAGATGGTGAAGCCCCATGTGGGTCCACCCTGATGATCTTGTCTCTAATAATAATATTCATTCATTCATTCAATCGTATTTATGGAGCGCCTATTGTGTGCAGAGCACTGTACTAAGCGCTTGGGAAGTACAAGTCGGCAACATCTAGAGACGGTCCCTACCCGACAGTGGGCTCACAGTCTAGAAGGGGAAGACAGCCAGAAAAACAAAACATATTAACAAAATAAAATAAATAGAATAAATATGTAGAAATAAAATAGAGTAATAAATACGTACAAACATATATACATATATACAGGTGCTCGGTTTCCTCATCTATCAATTGGGGATTAAATACCGGTTATTCCTCAGAGTTAGATGGTGAAGCCCCATGTGGGTCCACCCTGATGATCTTCTCTCTAATAATAATATTCATTCATTCATTCAATCGTATTTATGGAGCGTTTACTGTGTGCAGAGCACTGTACTAAGCGCTTGGGAAGTCCAAGTCGGCGACATCTAGAGCCGGTCCCTATCCGACAGCGGGCTCACAGTCTAGAAGGGGGAGACAGACAACAAAACAAAACATATTCACAAAAGAAAATAAATAGAATAAATATGTACAAATAAAATAAATAGAGTAATAAATACATACAGACATATATACATATATACAGGTGCTCGGTTTCCTCATCTATCAATTGGGGATTAAATGCCGGTTCTTCCTCAGAGTTAGATGGTGAGCCCCATCTAAAATAAATAGATTAAATATGTACAAATAAAATAAATGCTCTCCGTGGACAGGGAACGTGTCTATCAACTCTTTTGTGGTATATATGTACCACACTTCCCTAAGCGCTCAGTACAGTGTTCTACCGTCAGCCGGTTAGTCGCTCGTATTTATTAAGCGCTTAAGGGACGCAGAGCACTGCACTAAGCACTTGGGAGAGTTGCAGCACAACAATATTACAGACCCATTCGCTGCCCACAACGAGCTTAGAGTCTGGAAGGCCAGGGTGGGGGAGACATTAATATAAATAAGTCTTAAATAGATAATATAAACAATATAAATTTTAATAATATGAATAATAAATAGTATAAATAAGATACGTACCTAAGTGCTGTGGGGCTGGGTGGGAGGGAGAGCAAAGGCGGGGCTCAGTGGAAAGAGCCCGGGCTTTGGAGTCAGAGGTCATGGGTTCAAATCCCAAGCCCGGGCTTTGGAGTCCGAGGTCATGGGTTCAAATCCCGGCTCCACCAACCGTCAGCTGTGTGACTTCGGGCAGGTCTCTTCACTTCTCTGGGCCTCAGTTCCCTCATCTGTCAAAGGGGGATGAAGACTGTGAGCCCCACGTGGGACAACCTGATCTCCTTGTAACCTCCCCAACGCTTAGAACAGTGCTTTGCACGTAGTAAGTGCTTAATAAATGCCATTATTGTTATTATTATAAGCTCTTAAATTTTGATCGAGTGATTCAGACAGGGACAGGGACCGAGGCCAACCCGCTTATCTCGTATCTGCCCCAGTGCTCAGGACCGCGCCTGGCAAACAGAGAGAGCGCAACATTCATTCATTCATTCAATCGTATTTATTGAGCGCTTACTGTGTGCAGAGCACCGTACTAAGCGCTTGGGAAGTAAAAGTTGGCAACACATAGAGACGGTCCCGACCCAACAGCGGGTTCACAGTCTAGAAGGGGGAGACAGACAACAAAACAAAACATATGAACTTAATAGAATAAATATGCACAAGTAAAATAGAGTAATAAATACGTACAAACATATATATATATATAAACATTCATTCATTCATTCAATCGTATTTATCGAGCGCTTACTGTGTGCAGAGCACTGTACTAAGCGCTTGGGAAGTCCAAGTCGGCAACATCTAGAGATGGTCCCTACCCAACAAAGGGTTCACAGTCTAGAAGGGGGAGACAGACAACAAAACAAAACATATGAACTAAATAGAATAAATATGCACAAGTAAAATGGAGTAATAAATACGTACAAACATATATATATATATAATATATAAACATTCATTCATTCAATCGCATTTATCGAGCGCTTACTGTGTGCAGAGCACAGTACTAAGCGCTTGGGAAGTACAAGTTGGCAACACATAGAGACGGTCCCTACCCAGCAACGGGCTCACAGTCTAGAAATGCATTCATTCCTATTTATTCATTCATTGATTCAATCGTATTTATTGAGCGCTTACTGTGTGCAGAGCACTGTACTAAGCGCTTGGGAAGTCCAAGTCGGCAACATCTAGAGATGGTCCCTACCCAACAGCAGGCTCACAGTCTAGAAGGAGGACACAGAGAACAAAACCAAACATATTCACAAAATAAAATAAATAGGATAGATATGGACAAGTAAAATAAATAGAGTAATAAATCTGTACAAACATATATACATATATACAGGTGCTGTCGGGAAGGGAAGGAGGTAAGACGGTGGGGATGAAACTTCCACGGCGCTGACTCTGAAACATCGGGATGGCCCAGGTTACAGCCATTTGCTGCTCTAGCCTATCTTTTCAATGCAGAAAAAATGCCAGTTACATCCATGGAGGAGAGTAGTAATATCACAGCAATAATTGTACTTGTTAAGCCCTTACTATGTACTAAACACCATTCTACGTTCTGGGGTAGATACAAGTTAATTCCCAGACTAAGCTCCCTCCTTCCTCTCCCCCTTCTCCCCCCAACCTTACCTCCTTCCCCTCCCCACAGCACCTGTATATATGTCTGTACAGATTTATTACTCTATTTATTTTACTTGTACATATTTATTCTATTTCTTTTCTTTTGTTAATATATTTTGTTTTGTTGTCTGTCTCCCCCTTCTAGACCATAAGCCCGCTGTTGGGTTGGGACCATCACTATATGTTGCCAACTTGGACTTCCCAAGCGCTTAGTACAGTGCTCTGCACACAGTAAGCGCTCAATAAATACGATTGAATGAATGAATCCCCCGCCTTACCTCCTTCCCCTCCCCACAATCAATCAATCAATCTATCGTATTTATTGAGCGCTTACTATGTGCAGAGCACTGTACTAAGCGCTTGGGAAGTACAAATTGGCAACATATACAGTCCCTACCCAACAGTGGGCTCACAGTCTAAAATGTGACACAGGCCCACAGCACCTGTATATATGTATCTATGTTTGTACAGATTTATTACTCTATTTATTTTACTTGTACATATTTATTCTATTTATTTTATTTTGTTTTTACGTTTTGTTTTGTTGTCTGTCTCCCCCTTCTAGCCTGTAAGCCCGCTGCTGGGTAGGGACCGTCTCTAGATGTTGCCAACTTGGACTTCCCAAGCGCTTAGTACAGTTCTCGGCACACAGTACGCGCTCAATAAATATGATTGAAGGAATGAATATGTATATATGTTTGTACATATTTGTTACTCTATTTATTTATTTTATTTTGTTAACATGTTTTGTTTTGTTGTCTGTCTCCCCCTTCTAGACCGTGAGCCCGCTGCTGGGTAGGGACCGGCTCTAGATGTTGCCAACTTGGACTTCCCAAGCGCTTAGTACAGTGCTCTGCACGCAGTAAGCGCTCAATAAATACGATTGAATGAATGAATCCCCCGCCTTACCTCCTTCCCCTCCCCGCAGCACCTGTATATATGTATATATGTTTGTACGTATTTATTACTCTATTTTTTTTATTTGTACATATTTGTTCTATTTATTTTATCTTGTGAATATGTTCTGTTGTCTGTCTCCCCCTTCTAGACTGTGAGCCCGCTGTCGGGTAGGGACCGTCTCTAGATGTTGCCAACTTGGACTTCCCAAGCGCTTAGTACAGTGCTCTGCACACAGTAAGTGCTCAATAAATACAACTGAATGAATGAATGAATCCCCTGCCTTACCTCCTTCCCCTCCCCACAGCACCTGTATATATGTATATATGTTTGTACGGATTTATTACTCTATTTTATTTGTACATATTTATTCTATTTATTTTATTGTGTTAATATGTTTTGTTTTGTTCTCTGTCTCCCCCTTCTAGACTGTGAGCCCGCTGTCGGGTAGGGACCGTCTCTACATGTTGCCAACTTGGACTTCCCGCGCGCTTAGTACAGTGCTCTGCACACAGTAAGCGCTCAATAAATACGATTGAATGAACGGCACATAGTAAGTGCTTAACAAATATCATCAACCCCCCACAAAGTTTACTAGGTGGAAAGCACCGTACTAAGCACTGGGAATGACAAATGTGACAGGAATGGGAGGGATCAAGAGCTTAGAACAGCGCTTTGCACATAGAAAGCGCTTAACAAATACCATCATCATTATTACGATTATTACCCCCAGCGCTTAGAACAGTCCTTGGCACATAGTAAGCGCTTAACAAATGCCATAATTATTATTTTCTGGGCCTCCGTTCCCTCATCTGTAAAATTCATTCAATCAATCGTATTAAGAGCTTCCTATGTGCAGAGAACTGTACTAAGTGCTTGGGATACCTGTATATATGTATATATGTTTGTACATATTTATTACTCTATTTATTTTACTTTTGTACATATCTATTCTATTTATTTTATTTTGTTAGTATGTTTGGTTTTGTTCTCTGTCTCCCCCTTTTAGACTGTGAGCCCACTGTTGGGTTAGGGACTGTCTCTATATGTTGCCAATTTGTACTTCCCAAGCGCTCAGTACAGTGCTCTGCGCATAGTAAGCGCTCAATAAATACGATTGATGATGATGATGGGAGAGTACAACTTGTCGGCTGTGTGGCCTTGGGAGAGTCACTTCACTTCTCTGTTCCCTTATCTGTAAAATGGGGATTGAGACTGTGAGCCCCACGCGGGACACAGACTGTGTCCAACCCGATCTGCTGGTATCCACCCCAGTGCTTAGTACAGCGCCTGGCACATAATAAACGCATAATCATCATCATTCTTATTATTAATAAATACAATTGAATGAAGACACCACAATGACATTATTATTATTATTACTACCCCAGGGCTTAGAACAGTGCTTGGCACATAGTAAGCGCTTAACAGATGCAATCATCATCATTCTTATTATTAATAAATACAACTGAATGAAGACATCATCATTCTTATTAATAAATAAAATTGAATGAAGACACTGAATGAATGAATTGAAGGCTGTGTGGCCTTGGGTAAGTCACTTCACTTCTCTGTTCCCTTATTTGTAAAATGGGGATTGAGACTGTGAGCTCCACGCAGGACACAGACTGTGTCCAACCCGATTTGCTGGTATCCACCCCAGTGCTTAGTACAGCGCCTGGCACATAATAAACACATAATCATCATCATTCTTATTATTAATAAATACAATTGAATGAATGAAGACACCACAATGACTTATTATTATTATTATTACTATTACTACCCCAGGGCTTAGAACAGTGCTTGGCACATAGTAAGCGCTTAACAAATGCAATCATCATCATTCTAATTATTAATAAATACAACTGAATGAAGACATCATCATTCTTATTAATAAATAAAATTGAATGAATGAAGACACTGAATGAATGAATTGAAGGCTGTGTGGCCTTGGGTGAGTCACTTCACTTCTCTGTTCCCTTATCTGTAAAATGGGGATTGAGACTGTGAGCCCCACGTGGGACACAGACTGTGTCCAACCCGATTTGCTGGTATCCACCCCAGTGCTTAGTACAGCGCCTGGCACATAATAAGCGCCTAACAAATACCACAATTATTATTATTATTATTACAACACAACAATATAACAGACACATTCCCTGCCCTCACTGAGATTACAGTCTAGAGAGGGAGTTTACAGTCTAGACCAGGAGGATTATGTCTACTAAATCGATTGCGTTCAGTACACTTCTCTGCACATAATAAGCATCCGATAAATACCACTGACTGACTGATTTGACTGTTGCAGGGGTTTAAATGCTTCGCGCGTAGTAAGCGCTTAATAAATGGCATCATCATTAAATGTTACTTACTGGAAAGAGCCCGGGCTCGGGAGTCAGAGGACCTGGGTTCTAATCCCGCTTCTGCCACGTGTCTGCTGTGTGACCTTGGGCAGGCTGATTAACTTCTCTGTGCCTCAGTGACCTCATCTGTAAAATGGGGATGAAGACCGTGAGTCCCAGTTGGGACAGCCTGATTACCTTGTATCTACCCCCCACGCTTAGCACATAGTAAGCGCTTAACAAATACCATCATCATTATTATGATTATTACCATCCAGCGCTTAGAACAGTCCTTGGCACATAGTAAGCGCTTAACAAATGCCATAATTATTATTTTCTGGGCCTCAGTTCCCTCACCTGTAAAATTCATTCACTCAGTCGTATTTATTGAGCGCTTACTGTGTGCAGGGCACTGTACTAAGCGCTTGGGAAGTCCAAGTTGGCAACATATAGTAAAATGGGGATGAAGACTGCGAGCCCCCCATGGGGACAACCTGATCATCATCATCATCATCAATCGTATTTATTGAGCGCTTACTGTGTGCAGAGCGCTGTACTAAGCGCTTGGGAAGTCCAAGTTGGCACCTTGTAACCTCCCCAGCGCTTAGAACAGTGCTTTGCACAATGAATGAATGAATAGTAAGTGCTCAATAAACGCCATCGTTATGACTCTTATTAGTAAGCGCTTAACAAATACCGTTTTTATTATTATAATATTTAAAATTGGCTGCACCTCAATGGAGAATAGTGGAGAAAACCTGCCACCTCCTGCTCTGAAGAGAGCAGACAATTTCTCTTTTTTAAAGTTGCTGGGGTTCTTGGTAAGCGCTTAGTACAGTGCTCTGCACACAGTAAGCGCTCAATAAATACGATTGATTGATTGATTGGTATTCAAGGAGAATGGATCTCGGCAAGCAGGGTTAGAAATCAAATTATTCATCGCATTTATTAATCATATTGATTGAGGGCTGTGTGCGAAGGCGCTTAGCACCGTACTAAGCGCTTAAAATACGAAACCCCTCAAAATTAGCACTTTTAACAACACCGTGCTCCATTGCCTAGAAGATCAATCATTCAGTCGTATTTATTGAGCGCTTACTGTGTGCAGAGCACTGTACTAAGCGCTTAGCACTGTACTAAGCGCTTAAAGATGAGGAATAATGTCCCATACCATGCCGGAATGTGAGAAAAAATGAGAATAAATCTGACAGACAATTATTCAACAGTGCTTGGCACACAGTAAGTGCTTAACAAAAACCATCGTCATTATTATTATTACCCCAGGGCTTCGAACAGTGTTTGGCACATAGTTAAGTGCTTAACAAACGCCATCATCATCATCATCATTATTATTAATTATTATTATTACCCCAGGGCTTAGAACAGTGTTTGGCACATAGTTAAGTGCTTAACACACGCCATCATCATCATTATTATTAATTATTATTATTACCCCAGGGCTTAGAACAGTGCTTGGCACATAGGAAGCACTTAAACGCCATCGTCATTATAATAATAATAATATAATAATCTATTATTATATTATTATAATATATTATATTGTTATGTTATTATATTATATATTATTATAATATATTATTATTATAGCAGTGGTTGGCACATAGTAGGCGCTTAACAAATGCAATTGTTATTATTATTATTAAAAAATACAATTGACACCACAATTACTAATTATTATTATTACCCCAGGGCTTAGAACAGTGCTTAGCACATAGTAAGTGCTTAACACCATCGTCATTATTATATTATTATTATTATCCCAGGGCTTAGAACAGTGCTTGGCACATAGGAAGCACTTAACAAACGTCATCGTCATTATTATTAATTATGATTATTACCCCAGGGCTTAGAACAGTGGTTGGCACATAGTAGGTGCTTAACAAATGCCATTGTTATTATTATTCTTATTATTAATAAATACAATTGAATGAATGAAGGCACCACAATTACTTATTATTATTATTATTACCCCAGGGCTTAGAACAGTGCTTAGCACATAGTAAGCGCTTAACACCACCGTCATTATATTATTATTATTATTATTATTATTATTATTATTATTATTAACCCAGGGCTTAGAACAGTGTTTGGCACATAGTTAAGTGCTGAACAAATGCCACCATCATTATTATTATTAATTATTATTATTACCCCAGGGCTTAGAACAGTGCTTGGCAAATAGGAAGCACTTAACAAACGCCATCGTCATTATTATTATTAATTATGATTATTACCCCAGGGCTTAGAACAGTGGTTGGCACATAGTAGGCGCTTAACAAATGCCATTGTTGTTATTATTATTAATAAATACAATTGAATGAATGAAGACACCACAATTACTTAGTATTATTATTACCCCAGGGCTTAGAACAGTGCTTAGCACATAGTAAGCGCTTAACACCATCGTCATTATTATATTATTATTATTATTATCCCAGGGCTTAGAACAGTGCTTGGCACATAGTAAGTGCTTGAACAAATGCAACCATCATTATTATTATTACCCTAGGGCTTAGAACAGTGCTTGGCACATAGTGAGTGCTTAACAAATGCAATCATCATCATTTTTATTATTAATAAATACAATTGAATGAATGAAGCCACCTCAATTACTTATTATTAATTATTACCCCAGGGCTTAGAACAGTGCTTAGCACATAGTAAACGCTTAACAAACACCATCGTCATAATTATATTATCATCACCCAAGGGCTTAGAACAGTGCTTGGCACACAGTAAGCGCTTAACAAGTGCAATCATCATCATTTTTATTATTAATAAATACAATTGAATGAATGAAGACACCACAATTACTTAGTATTATTATTGCCCCAGGGCTTAGAACAGTGCTTAGCACATAGTAAGCGCTTAACAAACACCATCGTTATTATTATTATTATCACCCCAGGGCTTAGAACAGTGCTTGGCACATAGTAAGTGCTTGACAAATGCAATCATCATCATTCTTATTATTAATAAATACAATTGAATGAATGAAGACACCACAATGACTTATTATTATTATTATTATTACTACCCTAGGGCTTAGAACAGTGCTTAGCACATAGTAAGCGCTTAACAATTGCAATCATCATCATTTATATTATTAATAAATACAATTGAATGAATGAAGACACCACAATTACTTACCATTATTACGATTATTTACCCCAGGGCTTAGAACAGTGCTTAGCACATAGTAAGCGCTTAACAAACACCATCGTTATTATTATTATCACTCCAGGGCTTAGAACAGTGCTTAGCACATAGTAAGCGCTTAACAAATGCAATCATCATTCTTATTATTAATAAATACAATTGAATGAATGAAGACACCACAATGACTTATCATTATTATTATTATTACTACCCCAGGGCTTAGAACAGTGCTTGGCACATAGTAAGCGCTTAACAAATGCAATCATCATCATTCTTTATCATTAATAAATACAACTGAATGAATGAAGACACCACAATTACTTATCATTATTATGATTATATACCCCAGGACTTAGAACAGTGCTTAGCACATAGTAAGCGCTTAACACACACCATCGTTATTATTATATTATGATTATTACCCCAGGGCTTAGAACAGTGCTTAGCACATAGTAAGCGCTTAACAAACACCATCGTCATTATCATATTACTATCATCCCAAGGCTTAGAACAGTGCTTGGCACGTAGTAAGCGCTTAACAAATGCAATCATCATCATTCTTATTATTAATAAATGCAACTGAGTGAATGAAGGCACCACAATCACTTAGTATTATTATTACCCCAGCGCTTGGAACAGTGCTTAGCACATAGTAAGCGCTTAGCAAACACCATCGTTATTATTATATTATTATTACCCCAGGGCTTAGAACAGTGCTTAGCACATAGTTGGCGCTTAACAAATGCAATCATCATCATTTTTATTATTAATAAGTACAATTGAATGAATGAAGACACCACAATGACTTATTATTATTATTATTATTATTATTATTACCCCAGGGCTTAGAACAGTGCTTAGCACAAAGTAAGCGCTTAACAACTGCAATCATCATCATTTTTATTATTAATAAATACAATTGAATGAATGAAGACACCACAATTACTTAGTATTATTATTATTATTTACGCCAGGGCTTAGAACAGTGCTTGGCACATAGTAAGCGCTTAACAATTGCAATCATCATCATTTATATTATTAATAAATACAATTGAATGAAGACACCACAATGACTTATCATTCTTATGATTATTTACCCCAGGGTTTAGAACGGTGCTTAGCACATAGTAAGCGCTTAACAAACACCATCGTTATTACTACATTATTATTATTATTACCCCAGGGCTTAGAACAGTGCTTAGCACAAAGTAAGCGCTTAACAAATGCAATCATCATCATTTTTATTATTAATAAATACAACTGAATGAATGAAGACACCACAATTACTTAGTATTATTGTTATTATTTACGCCAGGACTTAGAACAGTGCTTGGCACATAGTAAGCGCTTAACAATTGCAATCATCATCATTTATATTATTAATAAATACAACTGAATGAATGAAGACACCACAATGACTTATCATTCTTATGATTATTTACCCCAGGGCTTAGAACGGTGCTTAGCACATAGTAAGCGCTTAACAAACACCATCGTTATTACTATATTATTATTATTATTACCTCAGGGCTTAGAACAGTGCTTAGCACATAGTAAGCGCTTAACAAACACCATCGGCATTATCATATTATTAACATCCCAAGGCTTAGAACAGTGCTTGGCACATAGTAAGCGCTTAACAAATGCAATCAATCATCATTCTTATTATTAATCAATACAACTGAATAATGAATGAAAGCACCACAATCACTTATTATTATTATTACCCCAGGGCTTGGAACAGTGCTTAGCACATAGTAAGGGCTTAAGAAACACCATCGTCATTATAATATTATTATTACCCCAGGGCTTAGAACAGTGCTTAGCACTTAGTAGGCGCTTAACAAATGCAATCATCATCATTTTTATTATTAATAAATACAATTGAATGAATGAAGACACCACAATTACTTAGTATTATTATGATTATTACCCTAGGGCTTAGAATAGTGCTTAGCACATAGTAAGGGCTTAACAAACACCATCGTTACTATTATATTATTATTATCACCCCAGGGCTTAGAACAGTGCTTGGCACATAGTAAGCGCTTAATAAACACCATCGTTATTATTATTATATTATTATTATTATCCCAGGGCCTAGAACAGCACTTAGCATTATTATTCGTCATTATCATTATTCGTCATTATTATATTATTATCACCCCAGGGCTTAGAACAGTGCTTAGCACATAGTAAGCGCTTAATAAACACCATCGTTATTATTATTACATTATTATTATTATATATTATTATTATTATCCCAGGGCCTAGAACAGCGCTTAGCACAAAAGCGCTTGAACAAACGCAACCATCATCATTATTATTATTACACCACGGCTTAGAACTGTGCTTGGCACCAAAAGGCGCTTAACAAAGGCCATTATTATTATTAATAGTATTAATAATAAATATTAATTATTTATTATTATATTATTAATAAGTACAATTGAATGAATGAAGGCACCACAATTACTTTGCATTATTATTATTACCTCTAGACTTAGAACAGTGCTTGGCACATAATAGGAGCTTAACAAATGCCATCATCATCATTATTATTATTAATGAATACAATGGAATGAAGACACCACAATTCCTATTTTTAATTATTATTATTACCTCAGGGTTTAGAACAGTGCTTGGCACATAACAGTCGCTTAACAAATGCCATTATTATTATTAATGAATACAACTGAATGAATGAAGACACCACAATTCCTATTTTTAATTATTATTATTACCTCAGGGCTTAGAACAGTGCTTGGCACATAATAGGTGCTTAACAAATACCATTATTATTAGTAGTAATAGTAATAACAGTAACTTAAAGTAATAATAAAGTAATAAAGTAAAGTCATAAAGTAATAAAGTAAAGTAATAATAGTAATGTCATCATTGCTATTATTATTAATAAATACAATTGAATGAATAAAAACACAATTACTTTGTATTATTATTATTACCTCAAGGATTAGAACAGTGCTTGGCACACAATAGGCGCTTAACAAATGCCATCATTATTATTATTCTTAATAAATACAATTGAATGAATGAAGACACAATTGCTTTGTATTATTATTCTTACCTCAGGGCTTAGAACAGTGCTTGGCACGTAATAGGCGCTTAACAAATGCCAGCATCATCATTTTTATTATTAATAAATAAAATTGAATGAATTAAGACACCACAATTCCTATTTTTAATTATTATCATTACCTCAGGGCTTAGAACAGTGCTTGGCACATAATAGGCATTTAACAAATGCCACTACTGTTATTAATAAATACAATTGAATGAATGAAGACACCACAATTACTTTGTATTATTATTATTACCTCAGGGCTTAGAACAGTGGTTGGCACATAATAGGTGCTTAACAAATGCCATCATTATTATCATTATTATTAATAAATACAATTGAATGAATGAAGACACCACAAATACTTTGTATTATTATTCTTACCTCAGGGCTTAGAACAGTGCTTGGCACATAATAGGTGCTTAACAAATGCCATCACCATCATTTTTATTATTAATAAATACAATTGAATGAAGACACCACAATTCCTATTTTTAATTATTATTATTACCTTAGGGCTTAGAACAGTGCTTGGCACATAATAGGTGCTTAACAAATGCCATCATCATCATCATTATTATTATTAATAAATACAATTGAAGACACCACAATTCCTATTTTTAATTATTATTATTACTACCTCAGGGCTTAGAACAGTGCCTGGCACATAACAGGTGCTTAACAAATGCCATCATTACTATTATTATTAATAAATACAGTTGAATGAATAAAAACACCACAATTACTTTGTATTATTATTATTACCTCAAGGTTTAGAACAGTGCTTGGCACATAATAGGCACTTAACAAATGCCATTATTATTATTATTAATAAATACAATTGAATGAATGAAGACACCACAATTACTTTGTATTATTATATTATTACCTCAGGGCTTAGAACAGTGCTTGGCACATAATAGGCGCTTCACAAATGCCATCATCATCATTTTTATTATTAATAAATACAATTGAATGAATGAAGACACCACAATTCCTATTTTTAATCATTATTATTATCTCAGGGCTTAGAACACTGCTTGGCACATAATAGGCGCTTAAAAGCCATCATTACTATTATTATTAATAAATACAATTGAATGAATACAAACACCACAATTACTTTGTATTATTATCATTACCTCAGGGCTTAGAACAGTGCTTGGCACATAACAGGTGCTTAACAAATGCCACCATTACTATTATTATTAATAAATACAATTAAATGAATAAAAACACCACAATCACTTTGTATTATTATTATTACCTCAAGGCTTAGAACAGTGCTTGGCACATAATAGGCGCTTAACAAACGCCATTATTATTATTATTATTATTATTAATACATACAATTGAATGGATGAAGACACCACAATTACTTTCTATTATTATATTGTTACCTCAGGGCCTAGAACAGTGCTTGGCACATAATAGGCGCTTAACAAATGCCATCACCATCGTTATTGTTAATAAATACAGTTGAATGAATGAAGACACCACAATTCCTATTTTTAATTATTATTATTAATTATTACCTCAGGGCTCAGAACAGTGCTTGGCACATAATAGGCGCTTAACAAATGCCATCATCATCATCATTATTATTATTAATAAATATAATTGAATGAAGACACCACAATTACTTTGTATTATTATATTATTACCTCAGGGCTTAGAACAGTGCTTGGCACATAATAGGCGCTTAACAAATGCCATCATCATCATTTTTATTATTAATAAATACAATTGAATGAAGACACCACAATTCCTATTTTTAATCATTATTATTATCTCAGGGCTTAGAACACTGCTTGGCACATAATAGGCGCTTAACAAAAGCCATCATTACTATTATTATTAATAAATACAATTGAATGAATACAAACACCACAATTACTTTGTATTATTATCATTACCTCAGGGCTTAGAACAGTGCTTGGCGCATAATAGGTGCTTAACAAATGCCATCATTACTATTATTATTAATAAATACAATTAAATGAATAAAAACACCACAATTACTTTGTATTATTATTATTACCTCAAGGCTTCGAACAGTGCTTGGCACATAATAGGCGCTTAACAAATGCCACCATTATCATCATTATTATTAAATAAAATTGAATGAATTAAGACACCACAATTCCTATTTTTAATTATTATAATTACCTCAGGGCTTAGAACAGTGCTTGGCACATAGTAGGCATTTAACAAATGCCACTACTGTTATTAATAAATACAATTGAATGAATGAAGACACCACAATTACTTTGTATTATTATTATTACCTCAGGGCTTAGAACAGTGGTTGCTTAGCAAATGCCATCATTACTATTATTATTAATAAATACAATTAAATGAATAAAAACACCACAATTACTTTGTATTATTATTATTACCTCAAGGCTTCGAACAGTGCTTGGCACATAATAGGCGCTTAACAAACGCCATCATTATTATTATTATTAATACATACAATTGAATGAATGAAGACACCACAATTACTTTCTATTATTATATTATTACCTCAGGGCCTAGAACAGTGCTTGGCACATAATAGGCGCTTAACAAATGCCATCACCATCATTATTGTTAATAAATACAGTTGAATGAATGAAGACACCACAATTCCTATTTTCAATTATTATTATTATTACCTCAGGGCTTAGAACAGTGCTTGGCACATAATAGGCGCTTAACAAATGCCACCATTATCATCATTATTATTAAATACAATTGAATGAATGAAGACACCACAATTTCTATTTTTAATCATTATTACTACCTCAGGGCTTAGAACAGTGGTTGGCACAGAATAGGCGCTTAACAAATGCCATTATTATTATTATTAATAAATACAATTGCATGAAGACACAATTACTTTGTATTATTATTATTACCTCAGGACTTAGAACAGTGGTTGGCACAGAATAGGCGCTTAACAAATGCCATAATCATCATTATTATTATTAATAAATACAATTGAAGACACCACAATTCCTATTTTTAATCATCATTATTACCTCAGGGCTTAGAACAGTGGTTGGCACATAATAGGCGCTTAACAAATGCCATTATTATTATTAATAAATACAACTGAATGGATGAAGACACCACAAATACTTTGTATTACTATTATTACCTCAGGGCTTAGAACAGTGGTTGGCACAGAATAGGCGCTAAACGAACGCCATTATTATTATTATATTGTATTATTATTATTATTATTATTATCAATAAATACAACTGAACGAATGAAGACACCACAATTCCGATTTTTAATTATTATAATTGCTCCGCCTCTGCTCTCCGGTCCTCCAAGGCCGCTCTAGCCCGCCCGCCCTCCTCTCGTTCCCCCTCCCCTCGTTCCCCCTCCCCGTAAGTAGGCGGCCGGAAGCGACGCTCTACCCGCCGCAGATCCCGACTCTATGCTCCGGGGCAGCAGAAGGGAGGTGCGCGCCCCGTCTCCGACGCAGCGAAGCCGGAAGTGACGAAACGAGGGCCCAGCGCCCCCCGACTGCCTATTCCGCGCATGCGCTCTTTGTCTCGCCTCCACCCTGCGCATGCGCTCTTTGTCTCTCCTCCATCCTGCGCATGCGCTCTTTGTGTCTCCTCCATCCTGCGCATGCGCTCTCTGTCTCTCTGCCACCTTGCGCGTCCCGCTGGTCTCCCTCCGCCCCCGAGAGCGGGACGCCGTTCTGAGGGCGATGTACGACCGGGCCCCTCGGGCGCTCAGCTGGGCCGAGCGCCGCGGCACCGAGGCCCACGTGGGTCCCGGAGCCTACCAGGTGCTTTTTCCCAAGGAGCGCGGGACAGGTAAGGGGCGGGGTGGGCCCGCTCACCTAGATCAATGCGCCGGGCGCACCGCCCCCTAGCCGGGCCTTGAGGCACATCCGGGCACCCGGCCGCCTCCCCCAACCTCCATCCGGGCACCCAGCCGCCTCCCCCAAGCTCCATCCGGGCACCCAGCCGTCGTCCCCAAGCCCCATCCGAGTACCATCCGTCTTTTCCAAGCTCCATCCGGGCACCCAGTCGCCTCCCCCAAGTTCATTCATTCATTAATCGTATTTAGTGAGCGCTTACTGTGTGCAGAGCACTGTACTAAGCGCTTGGGAAGTACAAGTTGGCAACAACTCCATCCGGGCACCCAGTCGCCTCCCCCAAGTTCCATCCGGGTATTCAGCCGTCTTCCCCAAGCTCCATCCGGGCACCCAGTCGCCTCCCCCAAGCTCCATCCGGGTATCCACCCGTCTTCCCCAAGCTCCATCCGGGTACCCTGTCGCCTTCCCCAAGCTCCATCCGGGCACCCACCCGCCGCCCCCAAATTACATCCGGGTATCCACCCGCCTCCTCCAAGCTCATCCGGGCACCTAGCTGTCTTCCCCACGCTCCATCCGGGTACCCTGTCGCTTTTCCCCCAAGCTCCATCCGGGTACCGTGTCGCTTTTCCCCCAAGCTCCATCCGGGTACCCTGTCGCTTTTCCTCCAAGCTCCATCCGGGTACCCTGTCGCATAGCCCCATGCTCCATCCGAGTACCCTGTCGCATAGCCCCAAGCTCCATCCGGGTACCCTGTCCCCTCCCCCAAGCTCCATCCGGGTACCCTGTCGCCTCCCCCAAGCTCCATCCGGGCACCCAGTCGCCTTCCTCCAAGCTCCATCCGGGTACCCTGTCGCCTCCCCCAAGCTCCATCCGGGCACCCAGTCGCCTTCCTCCAAGCTCCATCCGGGTACCCTGTCGCCTCGCCCCAAGCTCCATCCGGGTACCCTGTCGCATAGCCCCAGGCTCCATCCGGGTACCCTGTCGCCTCCCCCAAGCTCCATCCGGGTACCCTGTCGCCTCCCCCAAGCTCCATCCGGGCACCCAGTCACCTCCCCCAAGCTACATCCGGGTACCCTGTTCGCATAGCCCCAAGCTCCATCCGGGCACTTTGTGGCCCTCTCCAAGCTCCATCCGGGTACCCTGTCGCCCTCTCCAAGCTCCATCCGGGTACCCTGTCGCCCTCTCCAAGCTCCATCCGGGCACTTTGCGGCCCTCTCCAAGCTCCATCCGGGCACTTTGCGGCCCTCTCCAAGCTCCATCCGGGCACTTTGTCGCCTCCCCCAAGCTCCATCCGGGCACTTTGTGGCCCTCTCCAAGCTCCATCCGGGCACTTTGCGGCCCTCTCCAAGCTCCATCCGGGCACTTTGCGGCCCTCTCCAAGCTCCATCCGGGCACTTTGCGGCCCTCTCCCAGCTCCATCCGGGTACCCTGTGGCCTCCCCCAAGCTCCATCCGGGTATCCAGCCGCCTCCCCCAATAATAATAATGATTATGCCATTTATTAAGCGCTTACTATGTGCCAAACACTGTTCTAAGCGCTGGGGAGGATACAAAGTGAGCAGGTTGTCCCATGTGGGGCTCACAGTCTTCATCCCCATTTTACAGATGAGGGAACTGAGGCCCAGAGAATAATAATAAGAATATTTGTGAAGCGCTCACTATGTGCGAAGCACTGTTGTAAACGCTGTGGGGGGGATTCAAGGTGATGAGGTTGTCCCACGTAGGGCTCACAGTCTCCATCCCCATTTTACAGATGAGGAAACTGAGGCCCAGATAATAATAATAATAATAATAAGGAAGCGCTTACTATGTGCCAAGCACTGTTTTAAGCGCTGGGGGGATACAAGGTGATCAGGTTGTCCCACGTAGGGCTCACAGACTTCATCCCCATTTTACAGATGAGGGAACTGAGGCCCAGAGAATAATAATAATATTTGTGAAGCGCTCACTATGTGCCAAGCACTGTTGTAAGTGCTGGGGGGATACAAGTTCATCAGGTTGTCCCACGTGGGGCTCACAGTCTCCATCCCCATTTTACAGATGAGGGAACTGAGGCCCAGAGAATGATAATATTTGTGAAGCGCTCACTATGTGCCAAGTACTGTTCTAAGCACTGGGGGTGGGTGGGTGGGGGGGATATACAAGGTGATGAGGTTGTCCCACAGGGCTCCCAGTCTCCATCCCCATTTTCCAGATGAGGTGACTGAGGCCCGGAGAAGTGAAGCGACTTGCCCAAGGTCACCCAGCAGGCAGGTGGCGGAGCCGGGATCAGAACCCGCGTCCTACAGATTCTCAGGCCCACGAGTACAGTAGAGTTAGTAGAAATCATCACTGCCCTTACAGAGTTTTCAATCAATAGTCACCGAAGCTCACAATCATCATCAATCGTATTTATTGAGTGCTTACTGTGTGCAGAGCACTGTACTAAGCGCTTGGGAAGTACAAGTTGGCAACATAGAGAGACGGTCCCTACCCAACAGTGGGCTCACAGTCTAAAACTCACAATCAGATTGATCTTTTCTCATCTCCTTTTTTGTTTTTTTTATGGTGTTTGTGCCATCCGCTGTACGAAGCACCGAGGGAGATCCGAGGCTGGACGTATAGTCTGTATTCTGAATGGGGCTCGGGGTCTAGTAGGAGGAAGGATTTAATCCCCATTTTACAAATGAGGAAACCGAGGCCCAGAGAGGTGAAGCGACTGGCCCGAGGTCACCCAGCAGACAGGTGGCGGAGCCGGGATTGACTCCGTGATTCCCACCACCAAGGCTCCCTGCTCCAGCCTTGCTCGGTGACCCCCAGGCGGGGGATTCATTCATTCATTCAATCGTATTTATTGAGCGCCTACTGTGTGCAGAGCACTGTACTAAGCGCTTGGGAAGTCCAAGTTGGCAGCATATAGAGATGGTCCCTACCCAACAGCGGGCTCACAGTAAACGCACTGCTGAGCCCCTCGACTTCCCCAAACTGTACCTCTATCTTGTCTCCCCACTGGTTGCCCATCCACGTTGCCCATTATAATACTAATGATGATGGCATTTATTAAGCGCTTACTGTGTGCAAAACACTGTTCTAAACGCTGG
Source organism: Tachyglossus aculeatus (assembly GCF_015852505.1). Lineage (NCBI taxonomy): Eukaryota > Metazoa > Chordata > Mammalia > Monotremata > Tachyglossidae > Tachyglossus > Tachyglossus aculeatus. The sequence goes on along the minus strand of NC_052097.1, from coordinate 11,139,029 downwards.
GGAGATACAAGGAGATGAGATTGTCCCACGGGGGGCTCACAGTTTTAATCCCCATTTTACAGATGAGCTAACTGAGGCTCAGAGAAGTGAAGTGACTTGCCCAAGGTCACACAGCAGACATGTGGCTGAGCCGGGATTCGAATCCATGACCTCTGACTCCAAAGCCCGGGCTCTTTCCACTGAGCCACGCTGCTTCTCAATAATAATAATAATAATAATAATGGCATTTATTAAGCACTTACTATGTGCAAGGCACTGTTCTAAGTGCTGGGGGGAGATACAGGTGGTCACGTTGTCCCACGTGGGGCTCAGTCTTAATCCCCATTTTACAGGTGAGGCAACTGAGGCCCAGAGAAGTGACTTGCCCAAAGTCACACAGCTGACAAGTGGCGGAGGCAGGATTCGAACCCCTGACTCCCAAGCCGGGGCTCTTTCCACTGAGCCACGCTGCTTCTCTACCCAAACGCTTGGTTAAGTGCTTGGCCTATAGTAAGCGCTTAATAAAAGCGCTTAACAAGTTCCATCATCATTATTATTATTATTAGTCCGCCCTGCTGCTTTTGTCCTTCTGAACCCATTTGATTTGGTGTTATTATTATTATTATTATTACACCATGTAGCTGTTACTTTGCCTTAGTTTATAGATCTAAAGGAGTGAAGTCCCCGGTTGTGCCAGTTCAGTTTTTCTGCCCGTGTTCGATTTTTCTTCGCTTTCTTGCAAGGAGGCTATGCTCCGTTTCTTTCGTTGGCCATCCGAGAAAGGGGCTTCACGGTCCGTCACCCTGAGGGTGTTGCCAACTTGTACATCCCAAGCGCTTAGTACAGTGCTCTGCACGCAGTAAGCGCTCAATAAATACCATCGAATGAATGAATACGTGCAAAGCGCTGTTCTAAGCGCTGCGGGGGGGATGCAGGTTGTCCCACGTGGGGCTCACAATCTTCATCCCCATTCTTTACAGATGAGGGAACTGAGGCCCAGAGAAGTGACCCGCCCAAAGTCACACAGCCGATCAGTGGCGGAGCCGGGATTCGAACCCATGACCTTTGACTCCAAAGCCCGGGCTCTTTCCACTGAGCCACGCTGCTTCTCTACCCAAACGCTTGGTTAAGTGCTTGGCCTATAGTAAGCGCTTAATAAAAGCACTTAACAAGTTCCATCATCATTATTATCATTATTAGGCCGCCCTGCTGCTTTCGTCCTTCTGAACCCACTGCATTTGGTATTGTTATTATTATTATTATTATTATTATTATTATTATTATTATTATTATTATTACGACGTGTAGCTGTTACTTTGCCTTAGTTTATAGATCTGAAGGAGTGATATCCCCGGCTGTACCAGTTCAGTTTGTCCGCTCGTGTTCGATTTGTCTTCGCTTTTTAGACTGTGAGCCCTTTGCTGGGTAGGGACCGTCTCTATATGTTGCCAATTTATACTTCCCAAGCGCTTAGTCCAGTGCTCCGCACACAGTAAGCGCTCAATAAATGCGATTGATTTCTTGCAGGCGGCTATGCTCCGTTTCTTTCGTTGGCCATCCGAGAAAGTGGCTTCGCGCTCCGTCACCCTGAGGATGTTTCTCCGGGACCGGGTCACTATGACATTCCAGAAGCGCAGGTAAACTAGCAGCGGGGCTCGGCGGAAAGAGCCCGGGCTTCGGAGTCGGAGGCCTTGGGTTCAAATCCCGGCTCCGCCAACTGTCAGCTGGGTGACTTGGGGCCAGTCACTTCGCTTCTCTGGGCCTCGGTTCCCTCATCTGTCAAATGGGGATGAAGACCGTGAGCCCCCCGTGAGACAGCCCTGATCACCTTATAACCTCCCCAGCGCTTCGAACGGTGCTTTGCACAGAGTAAGCGCTTAATAAAAATGCCGTCATTATTATTGCTTTAATCTTTAGATTAAATCTAAATCTTTAATCTTTACATTAATCTTTTAGACTGTGAGCCCACTGTTGGGTAGGGGCTGTCTCTATATGTTGCCAATTTGTGCTTCCCAAGCGCTTAGTACAGTGCTCCGCACATAGTAAGCGCTCAATAAATACGATTGATTGATTGATTACTATTATCTCTCAATCAATTGAATTTACTGAGCGCTTACTGTGTGCGGGGCACTGTACTAAGCGCTTGGGAAGCAGCATGACTCACAGAGAAGCAGCGTGGCTCAATGGAAAGAGCCCGGGCTTTGGAGTCAGAGAGCAGGGGTTCAAATCCCGGCTCCGCCAATTGTCGGCTGTGTGACTTTGGGCAAGTCACTTCACTTCTCTGGGCCTCAGTTCCCTCATCTGGAAAATGGGGATGAAGACCGTGAACCCCCCGTGGGACAGCCCTGATCACCTTATAACCTCCCCAGCGCTTAGAACGGTGCTTTGCACGTAGTAAGCGCTTAATAAAAATGCCGTCATTATTATTACTATTATCTCTCAATCAATTGAATTTACTGAGCGCTTACTGTGTGCGGGGGCACTGTACTAAGCGCTTGGGAAGCAGCGTGACTCCCAGAGAAGCAGCGTGGCTCAATGGAAAGAGCCCGGGCTTTGGAGTCAGAGAGCAGGGGTTCAAATCCCGGCTCCGCCACTTGTCGGCTGTGTGACTTTGGGCAAGTCACTTCCCTTCTCTGGGCCTCAGTTCCCTCATCTGGAAAATGGGGATGAAGACCGTGAGCCCCCCGTGGGACAGCCCTGATCACCTTATAACCTCCCCAGCGCTTAGAACGGTGCTTTGCACGTAGTAAGCGCTTAATAAAAATGCTGTCATTACTATTACTATTATCTCTCAATCAATTGAATTTACTGAGCGCTTACTGTGTGCGGGGCACTGTACTAAGCGCTTGGGAAGCAGCGTGACTCACAGAGAAGCAGCGTGGCTCAATGGAAAGAGCCCGGGCTTTGGAGTCAGAGAGCAGGGGTTCAAATCCCGGCTCCGCCAATTGTCGGCTGTGTGACTTTGGGCAAGTCACTTCACTTCTCTGGGCCTCAGTTCCCTCATCTGGAAAATGGGGATGAAGACCGTGAGCCCCCCGTGGGACAGCCCTGATCACCTTATAACCTCCCCAGCGCTTAGAACAGTGCTTTGCACATAGTAAGCGCTTAATAAAAATGCCATCATTATTATTACTATTATCTCTCAATCAATTGAATTTACTGAGCGCTTACTGTGTGCGGGGGCACTGTACTAAGCGCTTGGGAAGCAGCGTGACTCCCAGAGAAGCAGCGTGGCTCAATGGAAAGAGCCCGGGCTTTGGAGTCAGAGAGCAGGGGTTCAAATCCCGGCTCCGCCACTTGTCGGCTGTGTGACTTTGGGCAAGTCACTTCCCTTCTCTGGGCCTCAGTTCCCTCATCTGGAAAATGGGGATGAAGACCGTGAGCCCCCCGTGGGACAGCCCTGATCACCTTATAACCTCCCCAGCGCTTAGAACGGTGCTTTGCACGTAGTAAGCGCTTAATAAAAATGCCGTCATTACTATTACTATTATCTCTCAATCAATTGAATTTACTGAGCGCTTACTGTGTGCGGGGCACTGTACTAAGCGCTTGGGAAGCAGCGTGACTCACAGAGAAGCAGCGTGGCTCAATGGAAAGAGCCCGGGCTTTGGAGTCAGAGAGCAGGGGTTCAAATCCCGGCTCCGCCAATTGTCGGCTGTGTGACTTTGGGCAAGTCACTTCACTTCTCTGGGCCTCAGTTCCCTCATCTGGAAAATGGGGATGAAGACCGTGAGCCCCCCGTGGGACAGCCCTGATCACCTTATAACCTCCCCAGCGCTTAGAACAGTGCTTTGCACATAGTAAGCGCTTAATAAAAATGCCATCATTATTATTACTATTATCTCTCAATCAATTGAATTTACTGAGCGCTTACTGTGTGCGGGGGCACTGTACTAAGCGCTTGGGAAGCAGCATGACTCCCAGAGAAGCAGCGTGGCTCAATGGAAAGAGCCCGGGCTTTGGAGTCAGAGGCCAGGGGTTCAAATCCCGGCTCCGCCACTTGTCGGCTGTGTGACTTTGGGCAAATCACTTCACTTCTCTGGGCCTCAGTTCCCTCATCTGTCAAATGGGGATGAAGACCGTGAGCCCCCCCGGGACAGCCCTGATCACCTTATAACCTCCCCAGCGCTTAGAACGGTGCTTTGCACGTAGTAAGCGCTTAATAAAAATGCCGTCATTATTATTACTATTATCTCTCAATCAATTGAATTTACTGAGTGCTTACTGTGTGCGGGGGCACTGTACTAAGCGCTTGGGAAGCAGCGTGACTCACAGAGAAGCAGCGTGGCTCAATGGAAAGAGCCCGGGCTTTGGAGTCAGAGAGCAGGGGTTCAAATCCCGGCTCCGCCAATTGTCGGCTGTGTGACTTTGGGCAAGTCACTTCCCTTCTCTGGGCCTCAGTTCCCTCATCTGGAAAATGGGGATGAAGACCGTGAGCCCCCCGTGTGACAGCCCTGATCACCTTATAACCTCCCCAGCGCTTAGAACGGTGCTTTGCACGTAGTAAGCGCTTAATAAAAATGCCGTCATTACTATTACTATTATCTCTCAATCAATTGAATTTACTGAGCGCTTACTGTGTGCGGGGGCACTGTACTAAGCGCTTGGGAAGCAGCATGACTCCCAGAGAAGCAGCGTGGCTCAATGGAAAGAGCCCGGGCTTTGGAGTCAGAGGCCAGGGGTTCAAATCCCGGCTCCGCCACTTGTCGGCTGTGTGACTTTGGGCAAATCACTTCACTTCTCTGGGCCTCAGTTGGCTCATCTGGAAAATGGGGATGAAGACCGTGAGCCCCCCGTGGGACAGCCCTGATCACCGTGTAACCTCCCCAGCGCTTAGAACGGTGCTTTGCACATAGTAAGCGCTTAATAAAAATGCCATCATTATTACTATTATCCCTCAATCAATTGTATTTACTGGGCGCTTACCGTGGGCGGGGCACTGTACTAAGCGCCTGCAAGAGGACAACAGGACACTATTGCTTTTATTAGTGATGTGTATATAGCTGTAATTCTGTTTATTCTGACGGCATTGACACCTGTCTACTTTCATTCATTCATTCGTTCCCCGCTCATCAGGAGTTCACAGCCCAGAAATGAGTTTCCAGTCTAGAGACGAGCTTCCTTTCGCGGCGCGGTTTCCTATTTTTCGGAAGATGATTCGGCCGGCTCTCGGCCGCGTGGCATTTTCCGGTTATTTTGCCAAACCCTTGGAGATCCTTAGAATAATTTTCCCACAGGAGGGCAGGAAGCTGTTTCCCGTGGGTGAGCGACGGGGTAGACGAGCACGTTTTTCCGTTTAGGCCCACTGGTTTAGATTAATAAACGCCTGACAGGACTTTCCAGAGGAAATAGCTCAGTGGTGGGAACAAGAATGAACGAAAAATGAAATACGCTTGAGGGAATTCCCCAGGTTTTACAGGCTATGTCATCATCATCATCAATCGTATTTATTGAGCGCTTACTACGTGCTCAATAAATACAGTCTTGAATGAGCGCTCACTACGTGCTCAATAAATACAGTCTAAAAGGGGGTGACAGGGAACAAAACCAAACATGCTAACAAAATAAAATAAATAGAATAGATATGTACAAGCAAAATAAATAGAGTAATAAATATGTACCAACATATATACAGGTCCCGCATGTCCCGTTCAACCCTGCTAGACTGCAGGAAGTAAAGTTGTCAAAATAGGCCAGTCGCGGTATCTCCGTCCCCGCATCACCCGGATTCCTTAATGCTGAAAACGCCGGAAAAATTGAGGTCAATACGACGGTGGTTTAGATTTCAAAAGACCTGGAAACCAAGCGAAGGGTCGCTTCAGCTGACATCTCACTGTCAAAAATGGTATATTTTTGTCTCCCGGGGAGACCATTGGCGGAGCCGGGATTTGAACCCATGACCTCGGACTCCAAAGCCCGTGCCCTTTTCCACTGAGCCACACTGCTTCTCTATTACATTTGTCACAACTAAAGTGTGGACCATCATCTTTCATAACTTTAAATGGTGCACCTGCCCAGCCAAAACAGGCTCATTTCAAATTATGGTGATTGATATTGTAGAGCTATTCAGAACTGAAATATATGGAAAATTTTAATATAGCCGATAATGAAAATAGAAGTTTGTCCATTCCTCAAGATTCCACATTATTCTCTGGAAACTATTTGGGGGTGGGGGGTGGGCAATATATTATGTATACAAACGCACACACACATATATGTAGACATCTCAGTGAGCCCCACCTCCTTCCCCTCCCCTGTATATATCAATCAATCAATCAATCGTATTTATTGAGCGCTTACTGTGTGCAGAGCACTGTACTAAGCGCTTGGGAAGTACAAATTGGCAACATATAGAGACAGTCCCTACCCAGCAGTGGGCTCACAGTCTAAAATATATGTATCTATATATATATATATAAAATATATATATATATGTTTGTACAGATTGTATATATATGTTTATATATGTTTGTACAGATTGATTACTCTGTTTTACTTGCACATATTTACTATTCCGTTACTTTTGTTAATGATGTGTATATAGCTGTAATTCTGTTTATTCTGACGGCATTGACACCTGTCTACTTTCATTCATTCATTCATTCAATCGTATTTATTGAGCACTTACTGTGTGCAGAGCACTCTACTAAGCGCTTGGGAAGTCCAAGTTGGCAACATCTAGAGACGGGCCCTACCCAACAGTCTGCTTGTTTTGTTGTCCGGGAGGGGAGCTATTCTATTTTTTTTATTTTGTTAATATGTTTTGTTTTGTCATCTGCGTCCCCCTTCTATCAATCTATCAATCGTATTTATTGAGCGCTTACTATGTGCAGAGCACTGTACTAAGCGCTTGGGAAGTCCAAATTGGCAACATATAGAGACAGTCCCTACCCAACAGTGGGCTCACAGTCTAAAATATATGTAATATATATATATATTATATATATACAAGTTGTATATATAGTACAAGTTGGCAACATCTAGAGACGGTCCCTACCCAACAGTATACCTGTTTTGTTGTCCGGGAGGGGAACTATTCTATTTTTTTTATTTTGTTAATATGTTTTGTTTTGTCATCTGCCTCCTCCTTCTATCAATCAATCAATCGTATTTATTGAGCAGTTACTGTGTGCAGAGCACTGTACTAAGCGCTTGGGAAGTACAAATTGGCAACATATAGAGACAGTCCTTACCCAACAGTGGGCTCACAGTCTAAAATATATGTATCTATATATATATAAAATATATATATATATATATGTTTGTACAGATTGTATATATATGTTTATATATGTTTGTACAGATTGATTACTCTGTTTTACTTGCACATATTTACTATTCTATTACTTTTATTAGTGATGTGTATATAGCTGTAATTCTATTTATTCTGACAGCATTGACACCTGTCTACTTTCATTCATTCATTCAGTCGTATTTATTGAGCGCTTACTGTGTGCAGAGCACTGGACTAAGCGCTTGGGAAGTCCAAGTTGGCAACATCTAGAGACGGTCCCTACCCAACAGTCTGCTTGTTTTGTTGTCCGGGAGGGGAACTATTCTATTTTTTTTATTTTGTTAATATGTTTTGTTTTGTCATCTGCCTCCCCCTTCTATCAATCAATCAATCATATTTATTGAGCACTGTACTAAGCGCTTGGGAAGTCCAAATTGGCAACATATAGAGACAGTCCCTACCCAACAGTGGGCTCACAGTCTAAAATATATGTAATATATTTATATATATATATATGTATATATATATATATATATATATATACATATATATGTTTGTACAGATTGTATATATATGTTTATATGTATATATATGTTTTTGTACAGATTGATCACTCTGTTTTACTTGCACATATTTACTATTCTATTACTTCTATTAGTGATGTGTATATAGCTGTAATTCTATTTATTCTGACGGCATTGACACCTGTCTACTTTCATTCATTCATTCAGTCGTATTTACTGAGCGCTTACTGTGTGCAGAGCACTGTACTAAGCGCTTGGGAAGTACAAATTGGCAACATATAGAAACAGTCCCTACCCCACAGCGGGCTCACAGTCTAGAAGGGGGAGACAGAGAACAAAACCAAACATATTAACAAAATAAAATAAATAGAATAGATACGTACAAGTAAAATAAATAGAGTAATAAATATGTACTCTATGAATATGTATTCTAGACTTGAGCCCGCCGTCGGGTAGGGACCGTCTCCATATGCTGCCAACTTGGACTTCCCAGGCGCTTAGTACGGTGCTGTGCACACAGTAAGCGCTCAATAAATACGATTGAATGAATGAATGAATGAATCCGCCTATGCCGTCTGGGGAGGCCCGGAACGGGAATTGAAAATTCAAACGCTCGGCTCCCCAGTTAAAGGCTCTTGGTTTTTCCTCCCCCTTTCCAATCCAGAACAAAATTAAAGGCTGCGTGAGTCTGCAGAACAGAGAGATGCGTTTTAAGACGCTGACGTCGATCATCCCCGGGCCCGGCAGTTACCATCAGCCTTCCCGGGCGACCCTGGAGATTGTGAGAAAGAAACCGAAAGAGGCTCCGCAGCATTTTCAGTCGGTAGGTTCCTCGTGGGGCGATGCCATTCCAACGTCCTTTATTTTTGTGGGTGTCTTTTGGCAGTCTGGAGTTAGACTAGAACCTGGGCCCCCCGGGGGGACAACCCGATCACCTTGTACCCTCTCCAGCGCTTAGAACAGTGCTTTGCACATCGTAAGCGCTTAATAAATGCCATCACTAGTATGTTTCACTTACTGCACTTACCTCATCTGTAAAATGAAGGTTACACTTCTCTGGGCCTCAGTTCCCTCATCTGTGAAATGGGGATTAAGACTGAGCCCTCCGAGGGACAACCTGATCACCTTGTAACCTCCCCAGCGCTTAGAACACTGCTTTGCACGTAGTAAGCGCTTAATAAATGCCATCATTATTATGTTTCACTTCTCTGTACCGCACCTACCTCATCTGTAAAATGAAGGTTACACTTCTCTGGGCCTCAGTTCCCTCATCTGTGAAATGGGGATGAAGACTGTGAGCCCCCCGAGGGACAACCTGATCACCTTGTAACCACGTAGTAAGCGCTTAATAAATGCCATCATTATTATTATTATTATTATTATTATTTCACTTCTCTGTACAGCACCTACCTCATCTGTAAAATGAAGGCTACACTTCTCTGGGCCTCAGTTCCCTCATCTGTGAAATGGGGATGAAGACTGTGAGCCCCCCGAGGGACAACCTGATCACCTTGTAACTTCCCCAGTGCTTAGAACGGTGCTTTGCACGTAGTAAGCACTTAATAAATGCCATTATTATTATTATTATTATTACGATTTCACTTCTCTGTAGGTAAAATGAAGGTTACACTTCTCTGTACCTCAGTTCCCTCATCTGTGAAATGGGGATGAAGACTGAGAGACCCCCGAGGGACAACCTGATCACCTTGTAACCTCCCCAGCGCTTAGAACACTGCTTTGCACATATTAAGCGCTTAATAAATGCCATTATTATTATTATTATTATTATGATTTCACTTCTCTGTACCGCACTTACCTCATCTGTAAAATGAAGGTTTCACTTCTCTGGGCCTCAGTTCCCTCATCTGTGAAATGGGGACGAAGACTGAGCCCTCCGAGGGACAACCTGATCACCTTGTAACCTCCCCAGTGCTTAGAACAGTGCTTTGCACATAGTAAGCTCTTAATAAATGCCATTATTATTATGATTTCACTTCTCTGTACTGCACTTACCTCATTTCTAAAATGAAGGTTACACTTCTCTGTGCCTAAGTTACCTCATCTGTGAAATGGAGATGAAGACTGTGAGCCCCCCGAGGGACAACCTGATCACCTTGTAACCTGCCCAGTGCTTAGAACAGTGCTTTACACATAGTAAGCGCTTAATAAATGCCATTATTATTATGATTTCACTTCTCTGTACTGCACTTACCTCATCTGTAAAATGAAGGTTACACTTCTCTGGGCCTCAGTTACCTCATCTGTGACATGGGGATGAAGACTGAGCCCCCCGAGGGACAACCTGATCACCTTGTAACCTCCCCATTGCTTAGAACAGTGCTTTGCACATAGTAAGTGCTTAATAAATGCCATTATTATTATTATTATCATTAATAAAGCAAAGTCCAGGTCTTCTTGAAGTACCAAATGCACAAGAAAATTGCTGGGGTGTTCATTATATTTTGAATATATTTTCCCTATGAAACAGGAATCTATTTGTGGTTTTAGAAAGGAAGGAAGAGGGAAAAGGGAAAAACTCCCAATTCCACAATCAACATTTTTGGTAACCACATAAATGATGGTGGCCTGAAAGACAGAACTGTTCCTCAAGACAGACAAGAAACCACTAAGCGCTTTTGGAACAGAAGATCATTATGTAGCACATGTGGTCTTGTTTATCTTATTTCCAGGTCACTGAACATCCTAGTTTCTAAATTGTTGGATGGAAAACAAACTGGTAGACAAGAAGAAAATATGCCCGAGGCTATTTAAATATTTTTTGCACCTGAAAAATATAATATTTTTTTGGCCCAGCAACAGCGAAGTGAATTTGTAAGCTTGGCTGTTTTAAGGGGTTGTTCCTTCCTCCTTACTCTTGTATGTTGGGGGAGTAGAAGGGAGAAGGAGAATGGGGGAGAGGAGCAGGAAAATGAAGGAGAGAAGCATATGGGAGAGGGAGAATGAGGGAGAGGAGCAGAAGGGAGCAGGATAATGAGGGAGAGGAGTGGGAGAATGAGGAAGAAGAGCAGAAGGAAGCAGGAGAACGGGGGAAAGGAGCAGAAGAATGAGGGACTGAAGAGGGAGAATGAGGGAGAGGAGCAGAAGGAAGGAGAACGGGGGAAAGGAGCAGAAGAATGAGGGAGTGAAGAGGGAGAATGAGGGAGGAGCAGAAGAAGCAGGAGAATGAGGGAGAGGAGTGCGAGAAAGGAGGAGCAAAAGGAAGTAGGAGAATTAGGGAGAGGAGTGGGAGAATGAGGAAGAGGAGCAGAAGGAAGCAGGAGAATACGGGAGAGGAGCAGGAGAATGAGGGAGAGAAGCAGAAGAGCGGGAGAATGAGGAGCAGAAGGAAGGACAATTAGGGAGAGGAGTGGGAGAATGAGGAAGAGGAGCAGAAGGAAGCAGGAGAATGTGGGAGAGGAGCAGGAGAATGAGGGAGAGAAGCAGAAGGGAGTGGGAGAACGAGGGAGGGGAGCAAAAGGAAGCAGGAGAATGAGGGAGAAGAGCGGGAGGGTGAGGAAGAGCAGAAGGAAGCAGGAGAATGAGGGAGAGGAGCAGGAGAAAGAGGAGCAGAATGAGGGAGAGGAGCAGGAGAATGAGGGAGAGGAGCAGAAGAATGAGGGAGTGAAGAGGGAGAATGAGGGAGAGGAGAAGGAGAATGAGGGAGAGGAGCAGATGGGAGTGGGAGAATGAGGGAGAGGAGCAGAAGGAAGCAGGAGAATGAGGGAGAAGAGCGGGAGGGTGAGGAAGAGCAGAAGGAAGCAGGAGAATGAGAGAGGAGCAGAATGAGGGAGTGAAGAAGGAGAATGAGGGAGAGGAGCAGGAGAATAAGGAAGAGGAGCGGGAGAATGAGGGAGAGGAGAAGGAGAATGAGGGAGAGGAGCAGAAGGGAGCAGGAAAATGAGGGAGAGAAGGAGAATGAGGGAGAGAAGTAGAAGGGAGCAGGAGAATGAGGGAGAAGAGACGAGCAGAAAGATCAAAATGGTTGATTATGGAATGGGGGAGAGGAGGAAGAGATGGGAGCAGAGCACAGGTGAGCTGAGGGGAAGCAGGGAACTGGGGAGAGGAGACGAGTGGGTTGGGATCCCCTCAGAGGGAGAAAGAGCTCCCCAAGTTCCACGGGCAGGCCCGCGAAGTCCGGCCCCTTCCAGGCCCCACGAGCCCCAGTCGCTCTGCGTCGACAGCAGGCTGTGGTGGGCTCGGTCCGGAGGGTCCTCTGGGGCCGGGGACGGTGGGGGTCTCCCCTGGCCTGCACGGAGACCTCGTCCTGCACCCCGTCCCCAAGAGACGCTCCCTGCGGCCTCGGAGCCCAGAAGGAGGCCGCCGAAGCTGCCCTAGGGGAGCCAGCTCCAAGGGCTTCAGCTCCCCCCCTCTGCCACTGGCATTGAACCTCTTTGGGCCTCAGTTCCTTCCTCTGTAAAATGGGATTGTGAACCCCACATGGGACCCACTTCTAGACTGTGAGCCCACTGTTGGGTAGGGAATGAGGGAGAGGAGAATGAGGGACAGGAGCAGAAGGGAGCAGGGGAATGATGGAGAAGAGAAGAGCAGTTGTTGCCAGTTGTACTTCCCAAGCGCTTAGTACAGTGCTCTGCACACAGTAAGCGCTCAATAAATACGATTGAATGAATGAATGGGACGAGGAGCATCTCTTCTGGGAGTCAGAAGGCCCCGGTTCTGCCACTTGTCCGCTGGGTGACCTTGGTTCAGTCGCTTCACTTCTCTGGGCCTCAGTTCCCTCACCTATAAAATGGGGATTGAGAACTTGAGCCCCACGTGGGAAAGGGACTGCGTGCAATTGATGATGATGATGATTACATTCTGCCGTCTCCCCTTTCTAGAATTCATTTTAACATCCCTCTCCCCCTCCAGCCCCTTGTCGGTGAGGGTCGTGAAAATGCTCAGAAGATGCCACCGATTCCTCCTTTTTGTTTTATTTTTGTTTGTCAGTTTGCTCTCCTATAGGGTAAGTGCAATTTTTTCAAACTTTGCTTTGCAGAAAGCGTCCAAAAACCAGAAACTTTGCCCAAAGGTAGATGTTCCATCTATTCCTTCACCCGGACAGTCTTTTGGATATCAAGTAAATGAAGATGGCACCATCTTAAGACAGTCCCCACCACCCAGCGATAAAACGCTGGGTCCTGCATACTACAAACCCCTGTTGGTAAGTCATTTCAAACCACTTCATGCGGTCGGTAATGATGATGATGATGATAATGGTTAATTATCAGGTAATGTAACCCGAGGTTACACACGGCAGGCGGCCGGCGGAGTCAGGATTAGAACCCAGGTCCTCCGACTCCCGGCTCTTTCCAGTAGGCCACAGGGTCATCCCAACCAAGGCTTGAAAAGGCATCTTTTTCACCAGAAAAGAACAATCCGGACCGCACCATTCATTCATTCAGTCGTATTTATTGAGCGCTTCCTGTATGCCAATGACAGTAGAACCTGTTTTTCTCTTTCAGGATGGTCCTTACTCTACCAGGAAATACAGAGGTGTCTATTTCGGCCATCTGACGGGAAGGCGCGATGCGATTCAGAGAGAAGGTCCGGGGCCGGGGGACTACGACCTAATGCAGTAAGTACGAGCGAGCCCGAGATTGGCATTTTAGTGTCAGGTTGTTGCAGTTGTGATTTATCCAGGCCCGATGCGATTCATAGAGAAGGCCCGGGGCCGGGGGACTACGACGTAATGCAGTAAGTCCGAACGAGCCCGAGATTGGCATTTTATTGTCAGGTTGTTGCAGTTGTGATTTGTCTAGGCCCGATGCGATTCAAAGAGAAGGTCCTGGGCCGGGGGACTGCGACGTAATGCAGTAAGTCCGAACAAGCCTGAGATTGGCGGCATTTTATTGTCAGGTTGTTGGAGTTGTGATTTGTCTAGGCGCGATGCGATTCAGAGAGAAGGCCCGGGGCCGGGGGACTACGACTTAATGCAGTAAGTCCGAACGAGCCCGAGATTGGCATTTTAGTGTCAGGTTGTTGCTGTTGTGATTTGTCTAGGCGCGATGCGATTCAAAGAGAAGGTCCTGGGCTGGGGGACTGCGACATAATGCAGTAAATCCGAACAAGCCTGAGATTGGCGGCATTTTATTGTCAGGTTGTTCCAGTTGTGATTTGTCCAGGCCCGATGCGATTCAAAGAGAAGGTCCTGGGCCGGGGGACTGCGACGTAATGCAGTAAGTCCGAACAAGCCTGAGATTGGCGGCATTTTATTGTCAGGTTGTTGGAGTTGTGATTTGTCTAGGCGCGATGCGATTCAGAGAGAAGGCCCGGGGCCGGGGGACTACGACTTAATGCAGTAAGTCCGAACGAGCCCAAGATTGGCATTTTAGTGTCAGGTTGTTGCTGTTGTGATTTGTCTAGGCGCGATGCGATTCAAAGAGAAGGCCCGGGGCCGGGGGACTACGACTTAATGCAGTAAGTACGAACGAGCCCGAGATTGGCATTTTAGTGTCAGGTTGTTGCAGTTGTGATTTGTCCAGGCCTGATGCAATTCATAGAGAAGGCCCAGGGCCGGGGGACTACGACTTAATGCAGTAAGTCCGAACGAGCCCGAGATTGGCATTTTAGTGTCAGATTGTTGCAGTTGTGATTTGTCCAGGCCCGATGCGATTCATAGAGAAGGCCCGGGGCCAGGGAACTACGACTTAATGCAGTAAGTCCGAACGAGCCCGAGATTGGCATTTTATTGTCAGGTTGTTGCAGTTGTGATTTGTCCAGGCCCGATGCGATTCATAGAGAAGGCCCGGGGCCGGGGGACTACGACTTAATGCAGTAAGTACGAACGAGCCCGAGATTGGCATTTTAGTGTCAGGTTGTTGCAGTTGTGATTTGTCTAGGCGCGGTGCGATTCAGAGAGAAGGCCCAGGGCCTGGGAACTACGACCTAATGCAGTAAGTAAGAACAAGCCCGAGATTGGCATTTTAGTGTCAGGTTGTTTGAGTTAATAATAATAATAATGATGGCATTTATTAAGCGCTTACTATGTGCAAAGCACTGTTCTAAGCGCTGAGAGGGTTACAAGGTGATCAGGTTGTCCCACAAGGGGCTCCCAGTCGCTTAGAACAGTGCTAGCGCTTAGAACAGTGCTTTGCACATAGTAAGCGCTTAATAAATTCATTCATTCATTCAATCGTATTTACTGAGCGCTTACTGTGTGCAGAGCACTGTACTAAGCGCCTGGGAAGTCCAAGTTGGCAACATATAGAGACGGTCCCTACCCAACAGTGGGCTCACAGTCGAGAAGACTGTGCCATCATTGCATCATGGCATTGCATCATGGCATCATAAATGCCGTCATTATTATTATGATTATTAATCCCCATTTTCCAGATGAGGGAACTGAGGCCCAGAGAAGTGAAGTGACTTGCCCAAAGTCACCCAGCTGACAATTGGCAGAGCCGGGGTTTGAAGCCACGACCTCCGACTCCAAAGCCCGGGCTCTTTCCTCTGAGCCACGCTGCTTCTCATTTTCCTGGGTGAAACTCAACACAACTAACCAGTGTACATATTTGGTGACAGCAATGCGTAATAATAATAATAATAATGATAATAATGATAATAATAATAATAATAATGATGGCATTTGTTAAGTGCTTACTATGTGCCAAGCACTGTTCTAAGCGCTGGGGGGGTATAACGTGATCAGGTTGTCCCACATGGTGCTCCCCATATACACGTGCTAATCAGTATTCATTCATTCATCCGATCGTATTTATTGAGCGCTTACTGTGTGCAAAGCACTGTACTAAGCGCTTGGGAAGTACAAGTTGGCAACATATAGAGACGGTCAGTATACATATTCAGCCACAGTAATACTCCAACAACTACTGCTAATAATGATGGTACTTGCTAAGCACTTCTATACATGAGCGGGGTTAATCAATCAATCGTATTTATTGGGCGCTTACTGTGTGCAGAGCACTGTACTAAGCGCTTGGGAAGTCCAAGTTGGCAACATATAGAGACAGTCCCTACCCAACAGTGGGCTCACAGTCTAGGCTTGGCTACAGCCTGGGAGCCAAAGAATCTGGGTTCAAATTGTGGCTTCACTCCTTGTGTGACCTTGGGCAAGTTAATTAACTTCTCGGCACCTCAGTTTCCTCAACTGCCAAGTGGGAATTCAATAGTTCATTCATTCAGTCGTATTTATTGAGCGCTTACTGTGTGCAGAGCACTGTACTAAGCGCTTGGGAAGTACAAATCGGCCACATCTAGAGACGGTCCCTACCCAACAGCGGGCTCACAGTCTAGTAGGGGGAGGCAGACAACAAAACAAATTTGTTCTCCCTTCTATTTAGATTGTGAGCCCCACACAGCACCTGTATATATGTATATATGTTTGCATGTATTTATTACTCTATTTATTTTATTTGCACATATTTATTCTATTTATTTTATTTTGTGAATATGTTTTGTTTTGTTGTCTGTCTCCCCCTTCAAGACTGTGAGCCCGCTGTCGGGTAGGGACCGTCTCTAGATGTTGCCAACTTGGACTTCCCAAGCGCTTAGTACAGTGCTCTGCACACAGTAAGCGCTCAATAAATACGATTGAATGAATGAACAGCCCTTCGGAGGGTCAGTGACAGTGAGCTGGCGTGTTTTTTTTCCCTTTTAGTCGAGTTCAGAAGAGTTTTCTTTCACCCCGGTGCCTCTCCAGCTTTGTGGGGATAAATGGACTATGTGATGAATGTTCTCGGGTCAAGGGACTGGATAAATGATTATAACAAGAGTCGTAACTCACTTCAGGCTTCGTTCTTCATTAGTTATCGACCCTGCGCCCTAAAGGACCCAGATCTTGCTCGCAGAATCGTGGAGTTCCCCATCATTTCTCCGTGAAATATCAGGAGAAGACTGTGAGCCCATTGTTGGGTAGGGACCGTCTCTATATGTTGCCAACTTGGACTTCCCAAGCGCTTAGTACAGTACTCTGCACACAGTAAGCGCTCAATAAATATGATTGATTGATTGATTGATTGATTTATGGAGATGAGAAGCAGCGAAGCCTAGTAAATAGAGCCCAGGCTTGGGAGTCAGGAGGAGCCGGGTTCTAATCATTCATTCTTTCATTCATTCAGTCGTATTTATTGAGCACCTACTGTGTGCAGAGGCACTGGACTAAGCACTTGGGAAGTCCAAGTTGGCAACATAGAGAGACCGTCCCTATTCATTCATTCATTCATTCAATCGTATTTATTGAGCACCTACGTGTGCAGAGCACTGGACTAAGCGCTTGGGAAGTCCAAGTTGGCAACATAGAGAGATGGCCCCTATTCATTCATTCATTCGATCGTATTTATTGAGCGCTTACTGTGTGCAGAGGCACTGGACTAAGCGCTTGGGAAGTCCAAGTTGGCAACATAGAGAGACGGTCCCTATTCATTCATTTATTCAATCGTATTTATTGAGCGCCTACTGTGTGCAGAGGCACTGGACTAAGCGCTTGGGAAGTCCAAGTTGGCAACATAGAGAGACAGTCCCTATTCATTCATTCATTCAATCGTATTTATTGAGCGCCTACTGTGTGCAGAGGCACTGGACTAAGCGCTTGGGA
Source organism: Tachyglossus aculeatus (assembly GCF_015852505.1). Lineage (NCBI taxonomy): Eukaryota > Metazoa > Chordata > Mammalia > Monotremata > Tachyglossidae > Tachyglossus > Tachyglossus aculeatus. The sequence continues at coordinate 11,121,739 of NC_052097.1, read as the reverse complement.
AGTCCAAGTTGGCAACATAGAGAGACGGTCCCTATTCATTCATTCATTCGATTGTATTTATTGAGCACCTACTGTGTGCAGAGCACTGGACTAAGCGCTTAGGAAGTCCAAGCTGGAAACATAGAGAGACGGTCCCTATTCGTTCATTCATGCAATCGTATTTATTGAGCGCCTACTGTGTGCAGAGCACTGTACTAAGCGCTTGGGAAGTCCAAGTTGGCAACATAGAGAGACGGTCCCTATTCATTCATTCATTCAGTCGTATTTATTGAGCGCCTACTGTGTGCAGAGCGCTGGACTAAGCGCTTGGGAAATCCAAGTTGGCAACATAGACGGTCCCTACCCGACAGCGGGCTCACAGTCTAGAAGGGGGAGACAGCCAACAGAACAAAACACATTAACAAAATAAAATGAATAGAATAAATATGTACAAATAAAATAAATAAATAAATAGAGCAATAAATATGTACAAACATATATACTTATATACAGGTGCTGTGGGGAGGGGAAGGAGGTAAGGTGGAGGGGGTGGAGAGGGGGAGGAGGGGGACTCTGCCGACTTGTCTGCGGGGTGACCTTGGACTTGTCACTTCCCTCCTCTCTGCCTCAGTTACCTCGTCTGTAAAATGGGGATTTTGAGACTGTGAGCCCCACGTTTCCAAACTGATTGGCTTATATCCACCCCAGCGCTTAGTACAGTGCTTGACCCCTAACAAGCAATTAACAAATACCATTTTATTATTATTATTCGTGATCATTTTCTCAGTTTTGAATCCGAAAAGAGGAGGCCAACGTTAGTCAGTTGTATTTATTGAGCGCTTAAAGTGTACAGAGCACTGTACTAAGCGCTTGGGGGAGTACAATATAACAACAAACAGGCACACTCCCTGCCTGCAATAAGCTTACAGTCTAGAAGGGGGGGATGACATCACTAGGGAGCATCATCAGTTTGTATAATGATTTAAAATCATATTTAATCCCCTTATCTGTAACTGATTTTTGCCCTCCTTTTCTCTTCTCCCTCTCCCTTCTGCGGTGATTTTAGACTGTGAGCCCGCTGTTGGGTAGGGACTGTCTCTATATGTTGCCAACTTGGACTTCCCAAGCGCTTAGTACAGTGCTGTGCACACAGTAAGTGCTCAATAAATACAATCGATTGATTGATTGATTCATTCATTCGGTCGTATTTACTGAGCACCTACTGTGTGCAAAGCACTGTACTAAGCGCTTCTGCGTCTCCTTGACTTGCTCCTTTTATTCAACCCACCCCCCTCAGCCCCACAGCACTTAAGTAGGTATCTATAATTTCTTTATTTATATTCACGTCTGTCTCCCCCTCTAGACTCTAAGCTCGTGGAGGGCAGGGAATGTGCCTGTTTATTGTTGTGTCACACTCTCCCAAGCGCTCAGTATAGTGCTCTGCCCACAGTAAGCGCCCAATAAATCCTATCGATCGATCGATCGATCGATGGATTAATATCTGTCTCCCCCTGCAACCTCTAAGCTCCTTGGGGGAGCGATCAACTCCATCGTATTGTATTTTCCCCAGCGCTTAACGCGCTGCTCCGCATATTGTAAGCGCTCAGCAAATACCAGTGTTTGATTAAATTTCGTCAGTGAGAAGCCTCTTACACTACAGAAGCTGCTATTAATATCTGCCGAAAGTAGAATAATCCGATTATTAAGGTGGAATTCACGCTGAAAACCGACGTATTTCCCTCTAATTTTTTTTTTTAAGGGAAGGTACGGTACATTACGAGAACGTCAACATCAAGAAGGAAGAGAAGACGAAAGGTGGCCCTTTCCTGCCCCGGTATTATGAAGTAATAGCCCTGCAAGAAGAAAAGAAGGTAAAACCCCATCTAAGCTATTTCTTAGTATTTAAGCAGCGCCTTCTAGAGCGGTCGAAACGCCGAGTTTCGGGGATTTTAAGGACGGCAGTGAGAAGGGTAGCCCTTGTGAATGAAAACCCGATCCCTTGTTTACGGAATCGTAGTCGACTCTTTCCTTGGCTTTCCTCTGAAAATGACGACAGCGTTTCATTTGAGAGAACCTGTTGTCGGGTCGGGACCGTCTCTCTATGTTGCCGAATCGTACTTCCCAAGCGCTTAGTACAGTGCTCTGCACACAGCAAGCGCTCAATAAGAGAAGCAGCGTGGCTCAGTGGAAAGAGCACGGGCTTTGGAGTCGGAGGTCATGGGTTCGAATCCCGGCTCCGCCACATGTCTGCTGCGTGACCTTGGGCAAGTCACTTAACTTCTCTGAGCCTCAGTTGCCTCATCTGTAAAATGGGGATTAAGACTGTGAGCCCCACGTGGGACGACCTGATCAGTTTGTATCCCCCCAAGCGCTTAGAACAGTGCTTTGCACATAGTAAGCGCTTAACAAATGCCAACGTTATTATTATTATTATTAATAAGTACGATTGAGTGAATGAATTTTGCTCCCGACGTCCTCTGCCGAGCAACGAACCTCTCAGAAGATAAATAGGAGCAGTTTTCAATAGGCTTGGATATCAGATTCCAGTCGGAACGGTTAAAACCAGCTTCTCTTTATCCTCTCGGCATTATCGGAAGGTATATTTCAATGCGGGCATCGGATTTACTTGAGATTTTTGACTTCTGCTTTGAAAGCCCATGGAAGGATAAGAAAACTGAGAATGTCTCCCGGGTCTGAACTGCCTGGGGAAACTGAGGCCTCTTCGCTTTCTTCCCCAAACCTTTCAATGACAGAGACTGAAAGTCCGAGACAGGGCGCTAAAGATAGACTTAGAAGTAATGGGACATAATGGAGAAAGCACGGGCTCGTGAGTCAGGAGGACCTGGGTTCGAACTCCAGCTCCTCCGCCTGTGTCCTGTGTGACCTCGGGTGAGTCATTTCACTTCTCTGGGCCTCAGTTCCCTCATCTGTAAAATGGGGATGAAGACTGTGAGCCCCACGTGGGACAGGGACCGTGTCCAACCTGATTAGCTTGTCTCTCATCCCGGCTCCGCCAACTGTCAGCTGTGTGACTTTGGGGAAGTCACTTCACTTCTCTGTGCCTCAGTGACCTCATCTGTAAAATGGGGATTAAGACTGTGGGCCCCACGTGGAACAGGGACCGTGTCCAACCTGATTAGCTTGTCTCTCATCCCGGCTCCGCCAACTGTCAGCTGTGTGACTTTGGGCGAGTCACTTCACTTCTCTGTGCCTCAGTGGCCTCATCTGTAAAATGGGGATTAAGACTGTGAGCCCCCCGTGGGACAACCTGATCGCCTTGTTACCTCCCCAGCGCTTAGTAAGCGCTTAATAAATGCCACCATTACTATTATTATTATTATTATCATCATCTACCCCAGTGCTTAATACAGTGCCCGGCCCATAGTAAGCGCTGAACAAATACCATAACAACAAAATCTCCGTAAAAAAAAAAAATCCAAGATTATTATCTTCATAAAGCCGTGATGCTTAATTCAGTACGGTGACCCCACGCCTTTCTCATATGTTTGACATTTAGTAACAAAAGTGTAATTAGTACAGTGCTCTGCACACAGTAAGCGCTCAATAAATACGGCTGAAACAAAATAAATAAATAAATAAATTAGCAATGCTGTTCAGAAACTGTATTTTCCTGGCCTGACTATTATTATACTTTGAACGTTGTATTTTAGCGTACGTGTATGGGTGGCGGGTTTCGTAAACTTCCCATTCATTCGTTCATTCGTTGCTTCAGTTGTATTTATTGAGCGCTCGCCGTGCGCAGAGCGCCATACTAAGCGCTTGGGAAGTCCAAGTTGGCCACATGTAGAGACGGTCCCTACCCGACAGCGGGCTCACTCGGCCGCAAGGCAGAAAAGAGAGGGAGGGGAAAGACAGAACCAGGAGGGAGGAAAATAATCGGAGAGCAGACGTTCCAGTTCAAGAAGAGGAACCACTGGAATGGCGGGATGAGGTGGGAAGAAGAGAAAAAAAACCAGGAATCAGGCGTGAGGAATTGTCATGGAAGACAGCAGGCCGCCATGATGGCGAGAGTCCACATTTCCCTTGGCTTAGGAAAGCTTCCAGCTTCCACGGTCTTCGTTTTGTCAATTAAGCCTGAAACTTTTTGAACAACGGGGAAAAAAAAACGCGGCCCCGGCCAGGATGAGGGGACCAACTTTTGGGAACTCGAAACGGGACAGAGAGCGGAGGCGACGCGGGTTGGGAAAAGGCAAGAGAGACCAAGTGGCTGAAGTGGGCAGAGGCGGATTGAGGGAAAGGAGGCGAAAAATAGACAGACGAGTCATCTGGACTTTGGAACAATATTGAGTTTTACGCGGATCGACCCGCGATGTCGATGGAGTGCTTACTATGTGCAGAGCACTAAGCTACCGAGCTCCGGTAGAGTTGGTAGACGGCTTCCCTGCCCACAAGGAGAGGACAATCTAGGCGATGTGTGATTTTTGCCTTCCTGTGTAGACTTTTAGTTTCTTGAGGGAAGAGATGCTGTCGGTTCTTTACCATAGGCAAGTCTGTCTACGTAGTTAGGTACCATTCATTCATTCATTCAATCGTATTTATTGAGCGCTCACTGTGTGCAGAGCACTGTGGAAGTACAAGTTGGCAACATCTAGAGACGGTCCCTACCCAACAGCGGGCTCACGGTCTAGAAGGGGGAGACAGAGAACAATCATATTAACAGAATAAAATAGAATAAATATATACAAGTTAAATAAATAAATAAATAGACCATGTGGGTCCTTAGTAGCTGATGGACGCTTTATTTCCCTCTCTTTTCTTTGGAAATATTGCCCTACGCCGCTTCGTTTATAATAAGTATTAGCTCTTTTTCATGGTTTTGGAAAAAAAAAAAATTGGGAGTGCACGTGTGAGTATCAGAAGATGAAAGGCCCCGTGACATTGCATAGCTTCTTTTGTAAGTAAGATTGCCACACGCCAGCGACATGGCTTTCTTGGAAATTGCTGGGTGGTTCCTAATTTCCAGGCCAAATTGTTGAAGCGAGTGGCAGTTGTCTAGACAGCAGGCCGTTTTCTTTGTTGCCAGGTGACTTAAATCGTTTCTATTGTTTCATCTCCTTCCCATCAACTTTTTTTAAAAATGGGAAAATGAAAAGCTTTCTTCTTCCACAGGTTATTACCGCGGAACTCCCCGGTTGTGGAGCGGGGAGGCTCAGAACTGCTATTTTCATTAGAAGGGAATGAATAAAGTTTCAGATTTAATCTATTATTGTGAAGAAACCAGGGCGTGGGAAGTAATAATAATAATAATGGCATTTATTAAGCGCTTACTATGGGCAAAGCACTGTTCTAAGCGCTGGGGAGGTTACAAGGTGATAATAATAATAATGATGGCATTTGTTAAGCGCTTACTATGTGCAAAGCACCGTTCTAAGCACTGGGGAGGATACAAGGTGATCAGGTTGTCCCACGGGGGGGCTTCCAGTCTTCATCCCCATTTTCCAGATGAGGGAACTGAGGCCCAGAGAAGTGAAGTCACCTGCCCAAGGTCACACAGCAGACATGTGGCGGAGCCGGGATTAGAACCCACGACCTCTGACTCCAAAGCCCGGGCTCTTTCCACTGAGCCACGCTGCTTCAGACGATCAGGTTGTCCCACGGGGGGCTCACGGTCTTAATCCCCATTTTACAGATGAGGAAACTGAGGCCCAGAGAAGTGAAGTGACTTGCCCAAGGTCACACAGCTGACACGTGGCGGAGCTGGCATGAGAACCCATGACCTCTGACTCCCAAGCCTGGGTTGTTTCCACTGAGCCATATGTATCTATGTATATATGTTTGCACGCATTTATTACTCTATTTATTTATTTTATTTGTAACATATTTATTCTATTGATTTTATTTTGTTAATATGTTTTGTTGTCTGTCTCCCCCTTCTAGACCGTGAGCCCGCAGTCGGGTAGGGACCTTCTCTATAGGTAGCCGACTTGTACTTCCCAAGCGCTTAGTCCAGTGCTCTGCACACAGTAAGCGCTCAATAAATACGATTGAATGAATGAATGAATGAATGCTTCCCTAAAGGCTATCATCATCATCATCAATCGTATTTATTGAGTGCTTACTATGTTCAGAGCACTGTACTAAGCGCTTGGGAAGTACAAATTGGCAACATATAGAGACAGTCCCTACCCAACAGTGGGCTCACAGTCTAAAAGGGGGAGGCAGAGAACAAAACCAAACATACTAACAAAATAAAATAAATAGAATAGACAAGTACAAGTAAAATAAATAAATAAATAGAGTAATAAATATGTACAAACATATATACGTAAGGCTATATTCAATTGCATTTATTGAGCGCTTACTGTGTGCAGAGCACTGTACTAAGCGCTTGGGAAGTACAAGTTGGCAACAACTCCATCCGGGCACCCAGTCGCCTCCCCCAAGTTAGGCGTATTGCTCACCTGGGCAAAAAATGACTCCGAAATTGCTCCGTCATCAGGGGTGATTTAAAAAACGTTGAGTCTGATCGTTTCATAGTTTGGCAGATATATAAACTCGTGAACGTGGGGTCGGGGTGAAAACACATCACACTTGGGGCAAGTCACTTCTCTGTGCCTCAGTTCCCTCATCTGTAAAATGGGGATTAAAACTGTGAGCCCCCCACGGGACAGACTGATCACCTTGTAACCTCCCCAGCGCTTAGAACAGTGCTTTGCACATAGTAAGTGCTTAACTAATACCACCATTATTATTATTATTATTATTATCACAAATTGGACCGGAGTATGGAATTTAGTTCATTAATATAGTTTATTAATAGAACGTTTCCCACAGGGCCTTCGAACTAGAGGAGAATCGAGTCTCCGACAGTCGAGTTACTTAGTAAGTTTCCACTAGATGGCACAGATACTTTGGCCTATTTTGGAACTGTAAACTTATTTATAATACTGATTTTTTTCATCAGTTTTTCGAAAAAAACGGTTCCCGTTGATAGAAAATGATTATGTTTGTACATATTTTTTTACTCTATTTTATTTGTACATATCTATTCTATTTATTTTATTTTGTTAGTATGTTTGGTTTTGTTCTCTGTCTCCCCCTTTTAGACTGTGAGCCCACCGTTGGGTAGGGACTGTCTCTATATGTTGCCAATTGGTACTTCCCAAGCGCTTAGTACAGTGCTCTGCACGTAGTAAGCGCTCAATAAATACGATTGATGATGATGATGATGATGATTAAGATGTTCTAGTTTGAACCACTGCACCTAGATGATTCCCTGGATTAGAGGCCAGTGGGGGAAATCTGACCCACGTGTATAGTATATTCTTTCAGGTTTTTTCTTTCGAAGGGCCGGCTTTAAACGATGTTGGGACTCCTCCATATGGAAAGCATAAACGGAAATGTTTTCCTACTTAGATTTAACTGCTAGGCATGGAGGGATCGTTTCTTTCACCAGTGCCGCCTGCCAATATTACGATCCTGCCGTTTCAACGTAATTTGATGTCAGCTAGGCAGCTGGTATTTTCCAAAAACGCAAAATGTGTACTAAAAGGGGCTTGGCAGGAAGAATTCATAATCTCATTAGATTTTCTTCCGGCAGCAATGTGTTTATTTTTGTAAGATGCTTCCTGGATGGACTGTTACTTTAAGTATTTCCGGTGAATGAATAAGTATTTCCAGTGAATGAATATATATATATATATATATGCACTATATATATATTTCACTGGAAATACTTATTCATATATACATACATATATTTTAGAACAGTACCTAGAACATAGTAAGTGCTTAACAAAACCCATAATATATATATGTATATGTATGTATATATGTGTACATATATATGTACATATATTCACATATATCTGCACATATATAGACACATATATGTACATGTGTGTTTAACAAAACCCACTATACACACACACACACACACACACACACATTTTATGGTTTTTGTTAAACACACATATACATATATATGTATATATATGTACACACATATGTACATATATGTATACATGCACATATATATTCACATGTATCTACATATAAAGACATATATATGTATCTATGTGTTTAACAAAAGCCATAAAATATCTATATGTACATATATATAGATATATATACACATACACATACATATATTTTATGGTTTTTGTTAAACGCATATATACATATATGTGTATATATGTGCATATATATGTACACACACATATATACATACATATACATATATATATTTTATGGTTTTTGTTAAACACTTATTATGTTCTAGGTACTGTTCTAAGTGCTGGGATAGATAAAAAAGTAATCATGTTGCCCACAGCCCATGTCCCACATAGGGCTCACTCTCTTCATCCCCATTTTACAGGTGAGGTAACTGAGGCATAGAGAAGCAGCATGGCTCAGTGGAAAGAGCCTGGGCTTTGGAGTCAGAGGTCATGGGTTCGAATCCCGGCTCTGCCAACTGTCAGCTGTGTGACTTTGGGCGAGTCACTTCACTTCTCTGTGCCAACACAAGTAGACAAGTTCCCTGCCCACAGCGAACTCTATTTCAATCAATCAATCAATCAATCAATCAATCAATCGTATTTATTGAGCGCTTACTGTGCGCAGAGCACTGGACTAAGCGCTTGGGAAGTACAAGTTGGCAACATATAGAGACGGTCCCTACCCAACAGTGGGCTCACTTGAGTATCCCAAGGGACGTGGGCCAGGACTGTTATTTGAAGAGGACCGTGTGATATTATTCATTTAGTCGTATTTATTGAGCACTTACTGTGTGCAGAGCACTGTACTAAGCGCTTGAGAAGTTGGCAACATATAGAGACGGTCCCTACCCCACAGTGGGCTCACAGTCTAGAAGGGGATGACCTCTGACTCCAAAGCCCGGGCTCTTTCCACTGAGCCACGCTGCTTGTATCCCCCCCCCACAGCGTTTAGAACAGCGCTTGGCACATAGCGCTTAACAAATGCCATCATTATTATTATTATTATCCTTAGGAATGAAATAAGGAGGTATCTGCCAAGGACCCATCTGGACAGGCACAGTTAAATCCGTTGGAAAACTGGAAGGAATTTCTAAGCACGTCTTGAAGGGGAACGTTAGGAAGCACGGCCTACTGGAGAGACCACTGGCTTCGGAGTCAGGAGGACCTGTTACTCTATTTATTTATTTATTTTATTTGTACATATTTGTTCTATTTTATTTTATTAATATGTTTTATTTTGTTCTCTGTCTCCCCCTTCTAGACTGTGAGCCCGCTGTCGGGTAGGGGCCATCTCTCTATGTTGCCGACTTGGACTTCCCAAGCGCTTAGCACAGTGCTCTGCACGCAGTAAGCGCTCAATAAATACGATTGAATGGATGAATGAAAAAATAAGGAGGTATCTGCCAAGGACCCATCTGGACAGGCACAGTTAAATCCGTTGGAAAACTGAAAGGAATTTCTAAGCACGTCTTGAAGGGGAACGCTACCCAACGGCAGCATGGCCTGGTGGAGAGACCACTGGCTTTGGAGCCAGGAGGACCTGTTACTCTATTTATTTATTTTATTTGTACATATTTATTCTATTTATTTTATTTTGTGAATATGTTTTGTTTTGTTGTCTGTCTCCCCCTTCTAGACTGTGAGCCTGCTGTCGGGTAGGGACCGTCTCTAGATGTTGCCAACTTGGACTTCCAAGCGCTTAGCACAGTGCTCTGCACGCAGTAAGCGCTCAATAAATACGATTGAATGGATGAATGAAAAAATAAGGAGGTATCTGCCAAGGACCCGTTTGGACAGGCACAGTTAAATCCGTTGGAAAACTGAAAGGAATTTCTAAGCACGTCTTGAAGGGGAATGCTTCCCAACGGCAGCACGGCCTGGTGGAGAGACCAGTGGCTTCGGAGCCAGGAGGATGTTACTCTATTTATTTATTTTATTTGTACATGTTTATTCTATTTATTTTATTTTGTGAATACGTTTTGTTTTGTTATCTGTCTCTCCCTTCTAGACTGTGAGCCCGCTGTCAGGTAGGGACCGTCTCTAGATGTTGCCAACTTGGACTTCCCAAGCGCTTAGCACAGTGCTCTGCACGCAGTAAGTGCTCAATAAATACGATTGAATGGATGAATGAAAAAATAAGGAGGTATCTGCCAAGGACCCATCTGGACAGGCACAGTTAAATCCGTTGGAAAACTGGAAGGAATTTCTAAGCACGTCTTGAAGGGGAACGTTAGGCAGCACGGCCTACTGGAGAGACCACTGGCTTCGGAGTCAGGAGGACCTGTTACTCTATATATTTATTTATTTTATTTGTTCATATTTGTTCTATTTTATTTTGTTAATATGTTTTCTTTTGTTATCTGTCTCCCCCTTCTAGACTGTGAGCCCGCTGTCGGGTAGGGACCGTCTCTCTGTGTTGCCGACTCGGACTTCCCAAGAGCTTAGCACAGTGCTCTGCACTCAGTAAGCGCTCAATAAATGCGATTGAATGAATGAATGAGGACCTGGGTTCTAATCCCGTCTCCTCCACCCGTCTGCCAGGTGACCCTGGGCAAGTCATTTCACTTCTCTGTGCCTCATCTGTAAAATGGGGATTAAGGCCGTCAGCCCTATTGCGTCCAACCTGATTCCCTAGTATCTACCCCAGCGCTCAGCAGAGCGCCTCGCACGCAGTGAGCACTTAACGAATACACCCGGGGTGACTGCAACGTGAATCAATCAATCAATCAATCAATCAATCAATTGTATTTATTGAGCACTTACTGCGTGCAGAGCACTGTACTAAGCGCTTGGGAAGTCCAAGTTGGCAACATATAGAGATGGTCCCTACCCAACAGTGGGCTCACAGTCTTAAAGGGGGAGACAGAGAACAAAACCAAACATACTAACAAAATAAAATAAATAGAATAGATATGTACAAGTAAAATAGAGTAATAAATCTGTACAAACATATATACATATATACAGGTGCTGTGGGGAAGGGAAGGAGGTAAGATGTGGGGGATGGAGAGGGGGATGAGGGGGAGAGGAAGGAAGGGGCTCAGTCTGGGAAGGCCTCCTGGAGGAGGTGAGCTCTCAGTAGGGTCTTGAAGAGAGCTAGAAGTGACGTTTTTGGAAAGATTTAAATTCACAGATTCATCGTCGACCCCCGCATGGCGGTGACGAAGAAGCGCCGCGATTTAGCCCGAAGCCGCAAAACCCCTTCACGATCCGGTGACTCCGATCTCCAGCTCTCCCCGTATCTTCTCGCAGGAGAAACCGCTGACGTTATGCGGAAGATGCAACTGGTCCTTCACAGTTGATTAATCTTTAACGAATTCATCTTCACCGACGTATGCCAGAAGACCCGCATTTTGGGATAGGAGCCAAAAAGCGGAAAAGAGCCGGGTTTAATGGGCGGATTTAGGATCACGGTCTCAGTCGGGAGACGTCCAGAAACTCAGGGACGCCTATAGAGAGACGGTTTTAAACTCAGAATTTGGTCCATTAAATATCCTCCTTCCAAATAATTTCTTTTACAGAACTGACCTTCAACTGTAGTAATGTTAATAAGCGACTAGTATTGGGTGTCTTTTATAGTCCTGTAACACCGAAGTGGTATTTTGAAAATAGGAGATGAGGTTTCAAGTAGAAGCGGTGTGGCCTAGTGGAAAGAGGCGCTGGGGTCTAATCTGGGCTCTACCAATTGCTTGCTGCGTGACCTCGGACAAGTCGCTGTGCTTCTCTGTGCCTCAGTTTCCTCAATTGTGAAATGGGGATTAAATCCCTCAATTATAAAATGGGGATTTTTCTAGAAGGGATCAATCAATCGTGTTTATTGAGCGCTTACTGTGTGCAGAGCACTGTACTGAGCGCTTGGGAAGTACAAATTGGCAACATATAGAGACGGTCCCTACCCAACAGTGGGCTCACAGTCTAGAAGGGGGAATCCCTTCTAGAAAAATCCCCATTTTATTGATTGATTGATTGATCGTCTCCCCCTTCTAGACTGTGAGCCCACTGTCGGGTAGGGACCGTCTCCATATGTTGCCAACTTGGACTTCCCAAGCGCTTAGTACAGTGCTCTGCACGCAGTAAGCGCTCAATAAATATGATTGATTGATTGATTGATTGATTAAATCCTACTCCCTCCTGCTTAGACTGTGAGTCCCACCCGATAGGACTTTATATCTACCCCCAGCGTTTAGAACGGTGCTTCACGCGTCGTAAGTGCTTAACAAATAGCATTAAAAAAAATAAAATGACGTGGCCTAGTGAAAAGAGCACAGACCTGTGAGTTGGGTGACCTTGGTTCTAATCCTGGCTGTGCCACTTTTACCTGCATCGTGACTTTGGGCAAGTCATGTAACGTCTCTGTGCCTCAGTTTACTCACCTATATCATGAGGAATTTACTCATCTATAAGTTATCATAATCACCCAACTTGTACTTCCCAAGCGCTTAGTACAGTGCTCTGCACACAGTAAGCGCTCAATAAATACGATTGATGATGATGATGATTATTATTATTACTGCTACTATTAATATCTGTTAACCTTGTAACCCCCCAGCGCTTAGAACAGTGCTTTGCACATAGTAAGCGCCTAATAAATGCTATTATTATTATTATTATTATTGTTACTACTGCTACTAATACTGTTAAAAATATCTGTTAACCATGTAACCCCCCAGTGCTTAGAACAGTGCTGTGCACATAGTAAGCGCCTAATAAATGCTATCATTATCATATTATTATTGCTACTACTACTATTAATAAGATCTGTTAACCTTGTAACCCCCCAGTGCTTAGAACAGTGCTTTGCACATAGTAAGCGCCTAATAAATGCTATCATTATCATTATTATTACTACTGCTGCTACTACAACTATTAATAATATCTGTTAACCTTGTAACCCCCCAACGCTTAGAACAGTGCTTTGCACATAGTAAGCGCCTAATAAATGCTATCATTATCATTATTATTATTACTACTGCTGCTACTACTACCGTTAATGATATCTGTTAACCATGTAACCCCCCAGTGCTTAGAACAGTGCTTTGCACATAGTAAGCGCCTAATAAGTGCTATCATCATTATTATTATTACTACTGCTGCTACTACTACTATTAATAATATCTGTTAACCTTGTAACCCCCCCAGCGCTTAGAACAGTGCTTTGCACATAGTAAGCACCTAATAAATGCTATCATTATTACTATGAAGATTAAATACTTTCTCTCCCCCCTTCTTTCACTCCGTGGGATAGAGACTGTGACAGTCCGACTATTTTGTAATCCACCGCGGCCCTTGGCCTAAAGTAAGCACTTAAATGTGGTCATTTTAATTTACTTTATTCCTTTTCCTTGATTTTCCATCTTCCATTATGGTTCATAAGCGTAACTTCTTTAATTGGGCTTTACAGGTAATGTCTTAATTCAGACCAACCAACCATCCTTTTTAAGATAATAATAAAAATTACGGTATTTGTTAAGCGCTTACTGAGACTGAGCCAGACTGAGCCCCCTCCTTCCTCTCCCCTTTCTCCCCATCCCCATCCCCTCCGCCTTACCTTCTTCCCCTCCCCACAGCACCTGTATATATGTATATATGTTTGTACGCATTTATTACTCTATTTTATTTGTACATATTTAATCTATTTATTTTAATATGTTTCGTTTTGTTGTTTGTCTCCCCCTTCTAGACTGTGAGCCCACTGTCGGGTAGGGACCGCCTCTATATGTTGCCAATTTGGACTTCCCAAGCGCTTAGTATACAGTGCTCTGCACACAGTAGGCGCTCAATAAATACGATTGAATGAATGAATGAATGAGAACTGTGCTGTTGGAGTCATTGCTGTATATTTTCAAATTGTGTATCACGCTCCGGTGTCCTTGACGTAGTCCTGCGTTGATCGGGAAGGGCCTAAGCGCTTAGAACAGTGCTCTGCACACGGTAAGTGCTCGATAAATACGATTGAATGAAAAAAATGAGTGAATAGACGGAATCACTGATTGCTGGACGTGGAGAAGTGAGCAGGGAAAATGTAATAATAATAATAATGATAATAATGGTGGTATTTGTTAAGCGCTTACCGTGTGCCAGCGCTGGGGTGGATACAAGCAAATTGGGGTGGAGACAGTCTCTGTCCCATGGAGGGCTCGCAGTCTTCAATCCTCATTTTATAGATGAAGGAACTGAGGCCCAGAGAAGTGCAGTGACTTGCCCAAGGTCACACTGCTGACCAGTGGCGGAGCCGGGATTCGAACCCGTGACCTCCTGACTCCCAAGCCCGGGCTCTTTCCACTCTGCAGCGTGTGACTGGGCCCCCCATGGGACAACCCGATCACCTTGTAACCTCCCCAGCGCTTAGAACAGTGCTTTGCACATAGTAAGCGCTTAATAAATGCCGTTATTATTATTATTATTCATCCCCATTTGACAGATGAGGGAACTGAGGCCCAGAGAAGCGAAGGGACTATTTGGTAATCCACCGCAGCACTCGGCCTAAAGTAAGCACTTAAATGTCGTCATTTTTATTTACTTTTTTCTTTTTCCTCGATTTTTCCATCTTCCATTCTGGTTCATAAGCGTCACTTCTTTAATTGAGCTTTACAGGTAATGTCTTAAATTCAGACCAACCAACCATCCTTTTTAAAATAATAATAAAAATTATGGTATTTGTTAAACACTTCCTGTGTGCCAAGCGCTGAGAACTGAGAAGCGGAGTCCCACAGCTGTGAACGGCGATTCTCGGTTCGCAGACGAATTCAGGATGTCCCTGAAAGTCTTTCGTGAATTCATTACCAGTTCACGAATCGGACCCGAGAAATGAATCTTCTTTTTGGAATCCACGGGGTGGTCGGATTCCCTCCCCTCCTGTCCCTTCCCTTCCCTTTCCTCCCCACCTCTTCACCTCCTCTTCCCTTCCCCTCCCTTCTCTTCCCTTCCCTTTTCTCCCTTTCCCTCCTCTTTCCCTTCCCCTCCTCTCTCTTCCCTTCCCTTTTCTCCCTTTCCCTCCTCTTTCCCTTCCCCTCCTCTTTCCCTTCCCTTCCTCTCTTCCCTTCCCTTTTCTCCCATTCCCTCCTCTTTCCCTTCCCCTCCTCTCTCTTCCCTTCCCTTTTCTCCCTTTCCCTCCTCTTTCCCTTCCCCTCCTCTCTCTTCCCTTCCCTGTTCTCCCTTTCCCTCCTTTTTCCCTTTTCTCCCTTTCCCTCCTCTTTCCCTTCTCCTCCTCTCTTCCCTTCCCTTTCCTCCCTTTCCCTCCTCTTTCCCATCCCCTCCCCTCTCTTCCCTTCCCTTTTCTCCCTTTCCCTCCTCTTTCCCTTCCCCTCCTCTCTCTTCCCTTCCCTTTTCTCCCTTTTCCTCCTCTTTCCCTTCTCCTCCTCTCTTCTCTTCCCTTTTCTCCCTTTCCCTCCTCTTTCCCTTCACCTCCTCTCTCTTCCCTTCCCTTTTCTCCCTTTCCCTCCTCTTTCCCTTCTCCTCCTCTCTTCCCTTCCCTTTCTTTCCCTCCTCTTTCCCCTCCCCTCTCTTCCCTTCCCTTTTCTCCCTTTCCCTCCTCTTTCCCTTCCCCTCCTCTCTCTTCCCTTCCCTTTTCTCCCTTTCCCTCCTCTTTCCCTTCTCCTCCTCTCTTCTCTTCCCTTTTCTCCCTTTCCCTCCTCTTTCCCTTCCCCTCCTCTCTCTTCCCTTCCTTTTTCTCCCTTTCCCTCCTCTTTCCCTTCCCCTCCTCCCTCTTCCCTCCCTCTTCCCTCCCCTCCCTTCCCCTCCTTTTTCCCTCCTTTGGAGAAGCAGCGAGGCTCAGAGGAAAGAGCCTGGATTTGGGAGTCAGAGGTCCTGGGTTCAAATCCCAGCTCCGCCACGTGTCAGCTGTGTGACTTTGGGCTAGTCACCTCACCTCTCTGTGCCTCAGTTCCCTCATCTGGAAAATGGAGATGAAGACTGTGAGCCCCATGTGGGACAACCTGATCACCTTGTATCTCCCCAGCGCTTAGAACAGTGCTAGGCATATAGTCAGCACTTAGTACAGTGCTGTGCACACAGCACTCAATAAATCATCATCATCATCATCATCAATCGTATTTATTGAGCGCTTACTGTGTGCAGAGCACTGTACTAAGCGCTTGGGAAGTACAAGTTGGCAACATATAGAAACAGTCCCTACCCAACAGTGGGCTCACAGTCTAAAAGGGGGAGTCAATAAATCAATAAATACGATTGAATGAATTATCATTATTATTTTATCGTACAGTGCCTTTCGGGTTTTGCGTAGCCGTTCAAAAAGTAAGCTCCGATCGTTTTAGGACGGTGGAAGACTACAGATCAAAACATCCCTGGGGGGGTCTATGTATCCTTTGGTGTTCAGGGTGTTTTTATCGCATGGCCCCGTTGGGAGTGATGGACGACTTGGCGGCCTTGCGGTCGTTTCAACATTCGCCGGACCTGGCGGGCCCGTTTGGCAAATGGGACTTGGGAAAGATAATAATAATAATAATAATAATAATAATAATGGCATTTATTAAGCACTTACTATGTGCAAAGCACTGTTCTAAGCGACGGGGGGGGGGGGTACAAGGTGATCAGGTTGTCCCACGTGGGGCTCACAGGCTTCATCCCCATTTTCCAGATGAGGGAACTGAGGCCCGGAGAAGTGAAGTGGCCTGCCCAAAGTCACCCAGCTGACAATTGGCGGAGCCGGGATTTGAACCCACTCGTGTTATTTGAGAGCGAGGCTATTCGGGACAACCGAGCCCAACAAAGCGAGCGCGACCCGTTTCGGGAAAGCGAGAGGGGTCTATCGCCTGGCAATCAATCAATCGGTCGTATCTATTGAGCGCTTACCGTGTGCAGAGCACTGTACTAAGCGCTTGGGAAGTCCAAGTTGGCAACGTATAGAGACGGTCCCTACCCGACGGCGGGCTCGCGGTCTAGAAGGGGGAGAAATGGGAAGAGAAAGGATCGCCGGCACCGCTCTTCCCTGCATTTTCGGCTAAACTTTCTGCTTATCAATCATCAGAAGTGGCACTTAGTGAGCGTCGGCTGGACTCATTACCACCCTCCAGCCGGCTCCGAGGGGTCACCCGCATCCGTCTTCATTAGGAGGTTGCCAGTAGTGAACAGATGGGTCATTATTCCCCTCCCTGCCCTTCGGGCCTACCTAGAGGACACGCAAAGTCGTCCTATACGGGGCACATGTGTACATTTACCTCCTAAAGAGAGAGCAAAAGAGTCCCAATCACGGTGATGGATTGTGGCTTTATTTTTTAAAACTAGATGGGCTGCCCTTGGAAGCACAGTAGCGGCGAAAGGAACTTCAGGGGATGGGGGAAAGGGATTGATACAATAATAATAATAATAATAATAATAATGATGGCATTTATTAAGTGCTTATGATGTGCAAAGCCCTGTGTACTAAGCGCCGGGGAGGTTGCAAGGTGATCAGGTTGTCCCGGGTGAGTGTACGGGGAGAAATGTGGGATCTATAAAGCAAACACCTACATTCTAAACCGGGGAGGAGATAATAATCATCATAATAATGATAATGGTATTTTTTAGGCGCTTACTATGTGCCGAGCACCGTTCGAAACGCCGGGAGAGATCCAGGGTAATCAGGTTGTCCCACGTGGGGCTCCCAGGCTTCATCCCCGTTTTACAGATGAGGTCACTGAGGCGCAGAGAAGTGAAGTGGCTTGCCCAAGGTCACGGGATTTGAATCCACGTCCTCTGACTCCCAAGCCCGGGCTCTTTCCACTGAGCTACGCTGCTTCTCTATATGTTAAATGCGCATTTTTCCACGAAGAGGGGATAATAATAATAAATATAATAACTATGGGATCTGTTAAGCGCTTACTATGTGCCAATCACTGTTCTAAACGCTGGGGGAGATAATAATGATAATGGTATTTGTTAAGTGCTTACTATGTGCAAAGCACTGTTATAATAATAATAATAATAATAATAATAATAATGGTATTTGTTGTGTTCACTATGTGCAAAGCACTGTTCTAATAATAATAATAATAAGAATAATGGTATTTGTTAAGTGCTTACTATGTGCAAAGCACTGCTGTAATAATAATAATAATAATGGCATTTGTTAAGTGCTTACTATGTGCAAAGCACTGTTGTAATAATAATAATAATGGTATTTGTTAAGTGCTTACTGTGTGCAAAGCACTGTTATCATAATAATAATAATAATGGTATTTGTTAAGTGCTTACTATGTGCAAAGCACTGTTCTAATAATAATAATAATAATAATAATAATAATAATAATGGTATTTGTCAAGTGCTTACTATGTGCAAAGCACTGTTCTAATAATAATAATAATAATAATGGTATTTGTTAAGTGCTTACTATGTGCAAAGCACTGTTCTAATAATAATAATAATAATAATGGTATTTGTTAAGTGCTTACTATGTGCAAAGCACAGTTCTAATAATAATAATAATAATAATGGTATTTGTTAAGTGCTTACTATGTGCAAAGCAGTGTTCTAATAATAATAATAATGATGGCATTTGTTAAGCGCTTACTATGTGCAAAGCACCGTTCTAAGCGCTGGGGAGGTTACAAGGTGATGAGGTTGTCCCACGGGGGGCTCGCAATCTTCATCCCCATTTTGCAGATGAGGGAACTGAGGCCCAGAGAAGTGAAGTGACTTGCCCAAAGTCACCCAGCTGGCCATTGGCAGAGCCAGGATTCGAACCCATGACCTCTGCCTCCAAAGCCCGGGCTCTTCCCACTGAGCCACGCTGCTTCTCTACCAGATACCAGATAATCGGGTTGGACACGGTCCCTGTCCCACATGGGGCTCAGAGTCTTAATTCCCATTTTCCAGATGAGGGAACGGAGGCCCAGAGAAGTGGAGTGACTTGCCCGAGGTCACACAGCAGACAAGTGGCGGAGCCCGAATTAGAATCCAGGTCCTTCTGATTCCCGGGCCCTGCTGTAACCACTAGGCCACGGTCCTGCGTAATCAATAAATACCATCGACTGATGGATCGATCGGTACAGTACATCCAATACATCAAAAGGAAGGAATGGAGGCTTTCCTGCCGTCTGTTACAGTCTGTGAGTCAGCCGTATTTATTGAGCGCTGAGAAGCAGCGTGGCTCAGTGGAAAGAGCCCGGGCTTGGGAGTCAGAGGTCATGGGTTCGAATCCCGGCTCCGCCACGTGTCTGCTGTGTGACTTTGGGCCAGTCACTTCACTTCTCTGAGCCTCAGTTACCACATCTGTAAACTGGGGATGAAGACTGTGAGCTCCCCCGTGGGACAAACTGAGCAGCTGGTAACCTCCCCAGCGCTTAGAACAGTGCTTTGCACATAGTAAGCGCTTAATAAATGCCATTATTATTATTATTATTGTGCCTTCCGACATTATTCTGTCCGTTCAGAGTGTGAGAATTGAATAGCTGGAAACGTCAGTCTCGGGGAAAGGCATAAACCTGGAAATATATATTCATTCAATCGTATTTATTGAGTGCTTACTGTGTGCAGAGCACTGTACTAAGCGCTTGGGAAGTCCAAGTTGGCAATATATATATATATATACATATATATATAAATATATATATATATATAAATATATATAGGGGAAGCAGCGTAACTCAGTGGAAAGAGCCCGGGCTTTGGAGTCAGAGCTCATGGGTTTGAATCCCGGCTCCGCCACATGCCTGCTGTGTGACCTTGGGCAAGTCACTTAACTTCTCTGAGCCTCAGTTCTCTCAACTGTAAAATGGAAATTAAGACTGTGAGCCCCACGTGGGACAGCCTGATCACCTTTTATCCCCCCCAGCGCTTAGAACAGTGCTTTGCACATAGTAAGCGCTTAACAAATGCCATCATTATTATATATATATATATATATATATATATATATATATATATATATATATCTGGATAGAATGTCAGTATCACACGTGGCCCATCTTTCCATTTGAATCAGAGCTGCTAAAATCTCCCGCACGGTCTCAGAGGTGCTCCATGGAAAGAGCCCGGGCTTGGGAGTCAGGGGTCACGGGTTCGAATCCCGGCTCCGCCGCTTCTCAGCTGTGTGACTTTGGACAAGTCATTTCACTTCTCTCCAGCGCTTAGTACAGTGCTACAGTGCTTTGCACAGAGTAAGCGCTTAACAAATGGCCATCATCATCATTATTATTATTCTCTGGGCCTCAGTTCCCTCATCTGGAAAATGGGGATGAAGACTGTGAGCCCCCCGTGGGACAACCTGATCACCTTGTAACCTCCCCAGCTCTGAGCCCCCACCTGGTTACCTTGTATCCCCCCCACAGTGCTTGGAACAGTGCTTGGCACATAGTAAGCGCTTAACAAATGCCATTATGGAGAGGCAGCGTGGCTCAGTGGAAAGACCCTGAGTTTGGGAGTCAGAGGTCACGGGTTCGAATTCCAGCTCCGCTGCGTCTCAGCTGTGTGAATTTGGGCAAGTCACTTCACTTCTCTGGGCCTCAGTTACCTCATCTGTAAAATGGGGATTAAAACTGTGAGCCACATGGGACAACCTGATCACCTTGTATCCCCTCCAGCGCTTAGAACAGTGCTTCACACATAGTGAGCGCTTAACAACTGCCATCATTATTATTATTAAAGCCCGTAGTGTATGTCTAAAGGTGGAACGCGAAACCTTTGGTCACCACTTGAGAAGCAGCATGGCTCAGTGGAAAGAGCCCGGGCTTTGGAGTCAGAGGTCATGGGTTCGAATCCCAGCTCCTCCACATGTCTGCTGTGTGACCTTGGGCAAGTCACTTCACTTCTCTGTGCCTCAGTTCCCTCATCTGTAAAATGAGGATTAAGACTGTGAGCCCCCTGTGGGACAACCTGATCACCTTGGAACCTCCCCAGCGCTTAGAACAGTGCTTTGCACATAGTAAGCGCTTAACAAATGCTATCATTATTATTATTATTATGTTGTTTTCTTATCGTGCCACTGATGGAAAAAAAAAATTGATCCGCACGATACAAGGTCTTTTATGAGAGCTACTCCGATCCGAATAGGGTGACTTAAGAACTGAGCCCGCTGTTGGGTAGGGACCATCTCTGTATGTTGCCAACTTGTACTTCCCAAGCGCTTAGTACAGTGCCCTGCACACAGTAAGCGCCCAATAAATACGATTGAATCAATAAATGAATGAACTCTCCCTGCCGTTTAAATAATTGTTTTGGGCCCTCTGCTTCTTGCTTTCATTTTCCACAGTTGGGTGGCTAAAGCCGTCGATATCATGGCTACTTACACGGTTATGGCTACTTACACCTGTATATATGTATATATGTATATGTGTTTGTACATATTTATTATATATGTATATACCTGTATATATGTTTGTACATATTTATTACTCTATTTATTTTACTTGTACATAGCTATTCTATTTATTTTATTTTGTTACTATGTTTGGTTTGGTTCTCTGTCTCCCCCTTCTAGACTGTGAGCCCACTGTTGGGTAGGGACTGTCTCTATATGTTGCCAACCTGTACTTCCCAAGCGCTTAGTACAGTGCTCCGCACACAGTAAGCGCTCAATAAATACGATTGATTGATTGATTGGTTACTGCCTTTTAGCAAATAGCTCTTTCTGAATTTCCTTCGAGGTGATAGCAAGCCCTACCCCGAGTTTCCAACCCCCGATGTTCTCTCGGAAAAATCCAAGCGCGTTCGGTCACACATCGTGGTGGTAATAGTAATAGCTGGAGTATTTATTCATTCATTAATTCAATCGTATTTATTGAGCGCTTACTGTGTGCAGAGCACTGTACTAAGCGCTTGGGAAGTCCAAGTCGGCAACATATAGAGACGGTCCCCACCCGACAACGGGCTCACGGTCTAGAAGGGGGAGACAGACGACAAAACAAAACATGTTCACAAAATAAGATAGATAGAATAGTAAATATGTACAAAATAAATACGACTGAATGAATGAACGAATGCCAACACTCCTGATTGATGTGATCCATGTGTGCTTAAGAAGCAGAAGAGTTTTTCCAAATGAAGTAGGTGTGATACGGGTTTATCTTCGGGAAGCGTTGTATTCCCAGGCTGTCGGAGGGGTACGGGAAAATCCAGTTGGAATGGTTGTGGATTTGGGCCGCCTTTCTTCCTCTTCCTCCTCCACCCTCTTGCTTCTAATCAATCATCGACGAATCCTATCGTTAAAGCTCTTCTGCGCTCTCCGGTCAATATTGAGCAGTCGGTGCGTCAGTCTGTTCTTCACTGTCCAAAAGACGGGCCCGGCCCCCATAAATTCTCAACTCCTAACTAGAATCAAGCCAGATGGATGTTGACTGTCAGAAATAATACGCTCCTGAATCAATAACCCGTCCAACGTGCGCCGTCACGGACACCGAGAATGAATAAGATGATAAAAGAATGTATTCCATATCCTACAGTGAAGGTGATTTATAGACACCGCTCGTTTTTGACTCGTGAAAAACAGCACTAATAGCCGTCCTGCGGGCCGCCGTCCCGCAGCGTCTTGGCAGACGAAGTCACGTTTTCCCGTCGGGTGTCGGGGACGGTGTCTCTTCTATCTATTTTATTTATCTATTCTACTTATTTTATCACATACCTATTCTATTTATTTTATTTTGTTAGTATGTTTGGTTTTGTTCTCTGTCTCCCCCTTTCAGACTGTGAGCCCACTGTTGGGTAGGGACTGCCTCTATATGTTGCCAACTTGTACTTCCCGAGCGCTTAGTACAGTGCTCTGCACACAGTAAGCGCTCAATAAATACGACTGATGATGATGATGTCCTTCTGGAACTGAAGAAGCGTGAAAATGTTCCGTTTCTCTTAAGATTCGGGGAAAAAAAAGGCATCGGAATTGATGTGAGGGCTCTGTTCTCCGCGGCGTCGAGTCACCCGAAGTAGGTTAGTCACTACGGGGGCCTGAGGACTCTTTCAGGTCACTGAGGTAATAATAATAATAATTATTATTATTATATAATATTACATCGTTCATTCATTCAGTTGTATTTATTGAGCGCTTACTGTGTGCACAGCACTGTACTAAGCGCTTGGGAAGTCCAAGTTGGCAACCTATAGAGACGGTCTCTATCCAACAGTGGGCTCACAGTCTGGAAGGGGGAGACAGACAAAACAAAACATATAAACCAAATAAAATAAATAGAATAAATATGTACAAGTAAAATAAATAGGGTAATAAATATGTACAAACATTCATTCAATCATATTTATTGAGTGCTTACTGTGTGCAGAGCACTGTACTAAGCGCTCACAGTCTAGAAGGGGGAGACAGATAACAAAACAAAACATATTAACAAAATAAAATAAATAGAATAGATATGTACAAGTAAAATAAATAGGGTACAAACATTCATTCATTCAATTCGTATTTATTGAGTGCTTACTGTGTGCAGAGCACTGTACTAAGCGCTTGGGAAGTACAAGTTGGCAACATCTAGAGACGGTCCCTACTCAACAGCGGGCTCACAGTCTGGAAGGGGGAGACAGACAAAACAAAACATATAAACCAAATAAAATAAATAGAATAAATATGTACAAGTAAAATAAATAGGGTAATAAATATGTACAAACATTCATTCAATCGTATTTATTGAGCGCTTACTGTGTGCAGAGCACTGTACTAAGCGCTTAGGAAGTTCAAGGTGGCAACATCTAGAGACGGTCCCTGTCCAACAGCGGGCTCACAGTCTAGAAGGGGGAGACAGACAACAAAACAAAACAAATTAACAAAATAAAATAAATAGAATAAATATGTACAAATCCATGGTATTTGCTATACACATAGTCTTATATGCCTATCAGTCAATCCATGGTATTTACTTTAATCAGTCAGTGGTATGTATTTTACACATATTTGGATATATTTACCATATTTACTATTTTATTTTGTTAATGATGATATGTTGCCAACTTGTACTTCCCAAGCGCTTAGTACAGTGCTCTGCACACAGTAAGCGCTCAATAAATACGATTGATTGATTGATTGATATAGCTATAATTCTATTTATTCTGATGGTTTTGACACCTCTCTACATGTTTTGTTTTGTTGTCTGTCTCCTCCTTCTAGACTGTGAGCCCGCTGTCGGGTAGGGACCGTCTCTAGATGTTGCCAACTTGGACTTCCCAAGCGCTCAGTACAGTGCTGTGCACACAGTAAGCGCTCAATAAATACGATTGAATGAGTGAATGAACGTAGTAAGCGCTTAACAAATATCATCATTATTATTATTAATATTATTATAAATACCATCTATTGATTGATCAGTCGGTGGTATTTTTTGAGCACTCCCTGGATGCAGGATGCTTCACCCGGAAAGGACATTAGGATACAGCTGGTGGACATTCATTCAGCTGTATTTATTGAGCGCTTACTGTGTGCAGAGCACTGTACTAAGCGCTTGGGAAGTACAAGTTGGCAATGTATCTTCTAGTTGGCAACACAGTCTTCTAGACTGTGAGCCCACTGTCGGGTAGGGACCGTCTCTAGATGTTGCCAACTTGGACTTCCCAAGCGCTCAGTACAGTGCTGTGCACACAGTAAGCGCTCAATAAATACGATTGAATGAGTGAATGAACGTAGTAAGCGCTTAACAAATATCATCATTATTATTATTAATATTATTATAAATACCATCTATTGATTGATCAGTCGGTGGTATTTTTTGAGCACTCCCTGGATGCAGGATGCTTCACCCGGAAAGGACATTAGGATACAGCTGGTGGACATTCATTCAGCTGTATTTATTGAGCGCTTACTGTGTGCAGAGCACTGTACTAAGCGCTTGGGAAGTACAAGTTGGCAATGTATCTTCTAGTTGGCAACACAGTCTTCTAGACTGTGAGCCCACTGTCGGGTAGGGACCGTCTCTAGATGTTGCCAACTTGGACTTCCCAAGCGCTTAGTACAGTGTTCTGCACACAGTAAGTGCTCAATAAATACGATTGAATGAATGAATGAACATAGTAAGCGCTTAACAAATACCATCATCATTATTATGAATATTATTATAAATACCATCTATTGATTGATCAATCGGTGGTATTTTTGAGCACTCCCTGGATGCAGGATGCTTCACCGGGAAAGGGCATTAGGATACAGCTGGTGGACATTCATTCAACTGTATTTATTGAGCGCTTACTGTGTGCAGAGCACTGTACTAAGCGCTTGGGAAATGTGTCCGTTACTGTATATCTTCTAGTTGGCAACACAGTCTTCTAGACTGTGAGCCCACTGTCGGGTAGGGACCGTCTCTAGATGTTGCCAACTTGGACTTCCCAAGCGCTTAGTACAGTGCTCTGCACACAGTAAGCGCTCAATAAATACGATCGAGTGAATGAATTTTCTAGTCTTCATTAGGAATCGTTCGTTGTTCACTTTTTCACGTACTGAATGCGGTCAATGAATACATTTTCTAGTCTTCATTAGGAATCTTTCGTTGTTCGCTTTTTCACTTATTGATAATACGGTCTATTTGATCATAAGAGTTTGGAGTCAGAGTGTGAGTTTCAGAAGTGTGTTTTTGGAGTTTTGACACATTCCTACAAGTCGGAGAATTTATTGTTTCAGGTTTTCTCGGACTGTCATTCTAGCCTTTCCCCGTGGTATAAAAGGAGACCCGGTTTGCCAGCTATAACAAAGAAATGTTTCTCCTTAAAAATTAAAAAAAAAAATCCAATTTGGAATGTTTCCTAAAACATGCGGTCAGGACAGATTGTTAATTGTTTTAGTTTTTTCTTTCCCGGGTATTGTCATTCAATACTCAGCAAAAACCCAATTCCTGGTGGTTATTCAACACCTAACAGATGGTTTGGCTTTCGCCGAGTCCTGCGCGAAATGATCCAAAGGAAAGGAAAAGCGTGCCTCGTCTTTGAATTTTCCTAGGCCGACTTTGATCTCCGTCCGTCTCTTGTGAGTCTCCTCCTCCTCCTCCTCCTCATCAATCGTATTTATTGAGCGCTTACTATGTGCAGAGCACTGTACTAAGCGCTTAGTAAGTACAAATTGGCAACATCTAGAGACAGTCCCTACCCAATAGTGGGCTCACAGTCTAAAAGGGGGGGACAGAGAACAAAACCGAAGACCCCTCACGGTGTGGAAGAGCCGGTCAAGGGTCCGCTTAAAAAAGGTTTAAAGTAAATGACTGGAAGAAGGGTGTGTTTTCATATCGAGAAGCAGCGTGACTCAGTGGAAAGAGCCCGGGCTTTGGAGTCAGAGGTCATGGGTTCAAATCCCCGCTCTGCCAATTGTCAGCTGGGTGACTTCAGGCAAGTCACTTCACTTCTCTGGGCCTCAGTTCCCTCATCTGTGAAATGGGGATGAAGACTGTGAGGCCCACGTGGGACAACCTGATCACCTTGTAACCTCCCCAGCGCTTAGGACAGTGCTTTTCACATAGTAAGCGCTTAATAAATGCCATTATTATTATTATTATTGTTATTATCTTATTTTCTGTGATCTCGGGCGAATAAACCCTGCCTTCACAGGACCAAATCGATGCCGGTTTCCAAAGAGGAGTCGGTACGAAGAAGGTCTGAGCGGCCCGGGGGTTTCCTTATTCATTCATTCGGAGAAGCAGCGTGGGTCAGTGGAAAGAGCCCGGGCTTTGGAGTCAGAGGTCATGGGTTCGAATCCCGGCTCCGCCACTCGTCAGCTGTGGGACCTTGGGCAAGCCACGTAACTTCGCTGTGCCTCAATTACCTCATCTGTAAAATGGGATTAAGACTGTGAGCCCCACGTGGGACAACCTGATCACCTTGTATCCCCCCAGCACTTAGAACAGTGCTTTGCACATAGTAAGCGCTTAATAAATGCCATTATTATTATTATTATTATTCAATCGTATTTATTGAGCGCTTGCTGTGTGCAGAGCACTGTACCAAGCACTTGGGAAGTATAAGTCGTTATAGAAGCAGCGGGGCTCGGTGGAAAGAGGACGGGCTTTGGAATCAGAGGTCGTGGGTTCTAATCCCGGCTCCTCCACTTGTCAGCTGTGTGACTTTGGGCAAGTCACTTCACTTCTCTGGGCCTCAGTTACCTCATCTGTAAAATGGGGATTAGGACTGCCCCCTCGTCCCCCTCTCCATCCCCCCCATCTTACCTCCTTCCCTTCCCCACAGCACCTGTATATATGTATATATGTTTGTACCTATTTATTACTCTATTTGTTTATTTATTTATTTTACTTGTCCATATCTATTCTATTTATTTTATTTTGTTAGTATGTTTGGTTTTGTTCTCCGTCTCCCCCTTCTAGACTGTGAGCCCACTGTTGGGTAGGGACTGTCTCTATATGTTGCCAACTTGGACTTCCCAAGCGCTTAGTACAGTGCTCTGCACACAGTAAGCGCTCAATAAATGCGATTGATTAATTGATTGACTGTGAGTCCCATGTGGGACAACCCAATTGCCTCATATCTACCCCAGTGCTTAGAACAGTGCTTGGCACATAGTCAGCGCTTAACAAATACCAACATTATTATTATTATTTTATTATTCCCTCCACGCAGGGACCGTGGAAGTCTGGCGTCAGAGCCGCTGGAGAGGGAAAATATGGCCTCGCCTTCTCCATCAAAGCAGACTTAGAAGTAACAATCTGAAGCACCGATTTCCATCTTCTCAATTTATTCAGACGGCCCAGGGCCCCAGCTCCCGCCTGTTAGGGACCGTCTCTATACGTTGCCAACTTATACTTCCCAAGCGCTTAGTACAGTGCTCTGCACACGGTAAGCGCTCAATAAATACGATTGAATGAATGAATGAAAGTAGGGTTTTCCAGCTAAGAGGAGCCCTCCCTCCTCAAATCGGACAGAAAATCACTCTCCCCCCATGACTTCAGAGCCTTATTGGAGCCTCATAAGGGGCTCACACTTTTGATCCCCATTTTACAGATGCGGTAACTGAGTCACAGAGAAGTTCTTCTACACTGTGAGCCCACTGTCCAGAGAAGTGAAGTATATATGTATATATGTTTGTATGTGTTTATTACTCTATTTATTTATTTTATTTGTACATATTTATTCTATTTCTTTTATTTTGTGAATATGTTTTGTTTCGTTGTCTGTCTCCCCCTTCTAGACTGTGAGCCCACTGTCCAGAGAAGTGAAGTATATATGTATATATATGTTTGTATGTATTTATTACTCTATTTTATTTGTACATATTTATTCTATTTCTTTTATTTTGTGAATATGTCTTGTTTTGTTGTCTGTCTCCCCCTTCTAGACTGTGAGCCCACTGTCCAGAGAAGTGAAGTATATATATATATATATGTATATATGTTTGTATGTATTTATTACTCTATTTATTTTATTTGTACATATTTATTCTATTTATTTTATTTTGTTAGTATGTTTGGTTTTGATCTCTGTCTCCCCCTTTTAGACTGTGAGCCCGCTGTCGGGTAGGGACCGTCTCTAGATGTTGCCAACTTGGACTTCCCAAGCGCTTAGTGCAGTGCTGTGCACACAGTAAGTGCTCAATAAATATGATTAAATAAATGAATGAATGAATAGGGACCGTCTCTATATGTTGCCAACTTGGACTTCCCAAGCGCTTAGTGCAGTGCTCTGTACACAGTAAGCGCTCAATAAATACGATTGAATGAACGAATGAATGAACAAATAACAAAATTATTAGTAGACAGTCTTTCAAACTCGAACATAATCTTGCGTTCGCTATTTAGGCCAGGCTTACATAGACCAAAGAAAACGCTGAAGAATGAAGTTATACACAGGTCCTTCACTTGTCGGAGGCTCTGCCCTTTTGAGGGGGGCAGCAGCACGGTGTAGTGGATAGAGCCTGGGCCTGGGGTCATGGGTTCTAATCCTGGTTCTCCCACTTGTCTGCTGTGTGGCCTGGGGGCACGTCACATTACATTCATTCATTCAATCGTATTTATTGAGCGCTTACTGTGTACTCCCTCTAGACTGTGAGCCTGCTGTCGGGTAGGGACCGTCTCTATATGTTGCCAACTTGGACTTCCCAAGCGCTTAGTACAGTGCTCTGCACACTGTAAGCGCTCAATAAATATGACTGAATGAATGAATGAATATTATTATTATTATTTTTATTAAGCACAGCCTTAAAAGGTGTTATATCAATCAATCAATCAATTGTATTTATTGAGCACTTACTGTGTGCAGAGCAGTGTACTAAGCGCTTGGGAAGTACAAGTTAGCAATATATAGAGACGGTCCCTACCCAACAGTGGGCTCACAGTATCGAACAATGGGAACTGCTTAACTTAAAAAAAAAATACAACTTTCAGTCGGAAACATTTAAGAAAATGATTTCCTCTATGTGATGTTGGGTAGGGACCGTCTCTATATGTTGCCAACTTGTACTTCCCAAGCGCTTGATTGTTTGATTGATTGATGGAAATGGTAATCACCCCTTCTAGGCCTCTGTTAGTAGCTTCTCATCTCATGGTGTAGAAATCTCCATCATTTTTCTTAGAGCATGTCAGGAAAGAGCAGCAACGTCGTAAGGGAAAATAAGGGAAAATGGCTCTGAGGAAGAAAGGAAACTCTAGCTGAGGAGTGTTTCATTCCTTCATTCATTCAATCGTATTTATTGAGCGCTTACTGTGTGCAGAGCACTGGACTAGACTTCTAGACTGTGAGCCCGCTGTTGGGTTGGGACTGTCTCTATGTGTTGCCGACTTGTACTTCCCAAGCCCTTAGTCCAGTGCTCTGCACACAGTAAGCGCTCAATAAATACGATTGATCGATTCATTGATTGACTAAGCGTTTCCTTTCCAGTTCCCGGAAAGCCGTCCCTCCCATTTTGCCTTTCATTGAAGTGACGCCGTCATTCCATCCACGGATTTTCTTCTAAAACCCGTCGACGTTTGAACGGCTTTTCCTTGAAGCATCGTAAGCCCTGCCTTGATGAGCGTCCACATTTCTCTCTCTCTCTCTGCATTTCAGGGAGTCCCGGGACCTGGGAAATACGACATTAAAAGCCAGTTTCAGAAGACGGAGAGCGTGACGCCGAAAGGCACCGAAACCCTCCATCCTCCTTTCCTTTCGCAAGCCAAAGTAAGGGGCCTCCCAGCGTTTCTGGAAAACCGTACGCGGAAAGTTGTCAGAAGGCGAAACGAGCAGGGCGATCGATCGACCGATCATTTCATCATCATCATCAGTCGTATTTATTGAGCGCTTACTATGTGCAGAGCACTGTACTAAGCTCTTGGGAAGTACAAATTGGCAACATATAGAGACAGTCCCTACCCAACAGTGGGCTCACAGTCTAAAAGGGGGAGACAGAGAACAAAACCAAACGTACTAATAAAATAAATAGAATCATCATCATCATCAATCGTATTTATTGAGCGCTTACTGTGTGCAGAGCACTGTACTAAGCGCTTGGGAAGTCCAAGTTGGCAACATATAGAGACAGTCCCTACCCAACAGTGGGCTCACAGTCTAAAAGGGGGTCATTTGGTCAGTAATGCCACTGTTAGAGGAGTGAAGAGCACTTACCGTGTGCAGAGCACTGGACTAAACACTTGGCGAGTACAGTGTAACACCAATGGTATTACTAGTACTCTATTTATTTTATTATTACTCTATTTCTTTTATTTGTACACATTCTATTTATTTGATTCTGTGAATATGTTTTGTTTTGTTGTCTGTCTCCCCCTTCTAGACTGTGAGCCCGCTGTTGGGTAGGGACCGTCTCTATATGTTGCCAACTTGTCCTTCCCAAGCGCTTAGTCCAGTGCTCTGCACACAGTAAGCACTTAATAAATACGATTGAATGAATGAATGAATGAATGACTCTATTGTATTTGTACATATTTATTCTATTTATTTGATTTTGTTAATATGTTTTGTTTTGTTTTCTGTCTCCCCCTTCTAGACTGTGAGCCCGCTATTGGGTAGGGACCGTCTCTATGTGTTGCCAACTTGTACTTCCCAAGCGCTTAGCACAGTCCTCTGCACACAGGAAGCGCTCAATAAATACGATTGATTGAATGAATGAATGACTCTATTTATTTATTTATTTTATTTGTACATATTTATTCTATTTATTTTATTTTGTTAATATGTTTTGTTTTGTTCTCTGTCTCTCCCTTCTAGACTGTGAGCCCACTGCTGGGTAGGGACCGTCTCTATATGTTGCCAACTTGGACTTCCCAAGAGCTCAGTACAGTGCTCTGCACACAGTAAGCACTCAATAAATACGATTGAATGAGTGAATGAATGAATGAATGAATGACTCTATTTATTTTATTTGTACATATTTATTCTATTTATTTTATTTTGTGAATATGTTTTGTTTTGTTGTCTGTCTCCCCCTTCTAGACTGTGAGCCCACTGTCGGGTAGGGACCGTCTCTAGATGTTGCCAACTTGGACTTCCCAAGCACTTAGTACAGTGCTCTGCACGCAGTAAGTGCTCGGTAAATACGATTGAAAGAATGAATGAATGAATGAATGAATAATTTATTTTATTTGTACGTATTTATTCTATTTATTTTATTTTGTTAATATGCTTTGTTTTGTTGTCCATCTCCCCCTTCTAGACTGTGAGCCCGCTGTCGGGTAGGGACCGGCTCTAGACGTTGCCAACTTGGACTTCCCAAGCGCTTAGTCCAGTGCTCTGCACACAGTAAGGGCTCAATAAGTATGATTGATTGATTATTTGATTGATTCCAAAGCCCGGGCTCTTTCCACTGAGCCACGCTGTTTCTCCAATGAAGAGATCAATTAAACTCCAGATGCTCTAGCCCTACCAGGGCCACTTTTTCCCCCATGAAGTATCTCAGTTGACTCACAACCCGTCGTCGGCTTCTTTTCTCCCGCGCTCCGCCAGAGATTTGTACCTGTGAAATCAATCACCCCCGCGCCTGGCACGTATAATGAACCTCGCACCGCCCTGAAGTCCTTGAAGAAAACATCGGGACTCAACCTGACCCCCTTCGGTCGAACGGCACTGCGATTCCCAGAGGGCTCCGGCCTGGAGAAATCACCAGGTTAGCGACGAATCCGAGCACCACGCGTCATTCATTCACTCAGTCGTATTTATTGAGCGCCTACTGTGTGCAGAGCACTGGACTAAGCGCTTGGGAAGTCCAAGTTGGCAACATCTAGAGACGGTCCCTACCCGACAGCGGGCTCACAGTCTAGAAGGGGGAGACAGAAAACAAAACAAAACGTATTAACAAAATAAAATAGAGTAACAAATATGTACAAACATATATACATATTCATTCATTCAATCGTATTTATTGAGCGCCTACTGTGTGCAGAGCACTGGACTAAGCGCTTGGGAAGTCCAAGTTGGCAACATCTAGAGACGGTCCCTACCCAACAGCGGGCTCACAGTCTAGAAGGGGGAGGCAGACAACAAAACATAACATATTCACAAAATAAAATAAATAGTTTAAATATGTACAAGTAAAATAAATAGAGTAATAAATGCATACAAACATATATACATATATACAGGTGCTGTGGGGAGGGGAAGGTATAAATCAATAAATAAATCATAAATAAATAAATAATAAATCACCGAGGTTAATCTGATTGGTTATTATCGGCGACTCCTGTCATTCATTCAATCGTATTTATTGCTCGCTTACTGTGTGCAGAGCACTGTACTAAGCGCTTGGGAAGTCCAAGTTGGCAACATATAGAGACGGTCCCTACCCGACAGCGGGCTCACGGTCTAGAAGGGGGAGACAGACAACAAAAGAAAACATAGTCACAAAATAAACTAAATTGAAGAAATATGTACAAATAAAATAAATAAATAAATAGAGTAATAAATCCGTACAAGCATATGTACATCTATACAGGTGCTGTGGGGAGGGGAAGGAGGTAAGGCGGGGGGGATGGGGAGGGGGAGAGGAAGGAGGGGGCTCAGTCTGGGAAGGCCTAAATGGGGATTAAATCCTCCTCCTTCCCACTCTTAGACTGTGAATCGCATGTGGAACTGGGATTGCGTCCCGCTGAATAATCTTGTTTCTACTCCAGCACTGAAAACAGTGTTGGACGCACAATAAGCGCTTGGCAAATACCATAAAAATGAATGATAATAGTCATAATAATAATTGTGGTAGTTGTTAAGCGCTCACTACACAGCTAACAAGTGGCGGAGCCGGGATTCGAACCCAGGACCTCCGACTCCACAGCCCGTGAATTCAAGGCTACACCCGTCGGTCGGCCGCTGACTCAGTGTGGTTCTGGGACTTGTAAGGCTTGGGCAGACACACGCACAAACAGTTCGGAATCGAATCGAACCCGGGCCTCTTGGTGGTGTTTTCTGGTTGCTGCAAATGCAATTTGTATTTCAATTCTCATTTCAATCAGGTTATTGGAAGCGTGTCCGGGACGTGCCGCATATTGTCGTTCAATCACTCAATCAATCAATCGTATTTATTGAGCGCTTACTGTGTGCAGAGCACCGTACTAAGCGCTTGGGAAGTACAAGTCGGCAACATATAGAGACAGTCCCTACCCAACAGCGGGCTCACAGTCTAAAAGGGGAAAAAATATCGTTCATGTTTCCCAGGTCCCGCACACTACGATATTTTCCACGACGGGAATACCGGTGACGGGTGGAGAAAGGCAGGCTGGGAGAAAGCAAGGAAAGGCGCATTCGGATCCTCCGTTCCCCGCGTTTTCCACCGTAGTAAGAAAGAAGCGTTTAATTCTCCCGGACCAGCTGATTATCAGGTAACGGAAAATTCCTTTCCTTTCTTTAAAGCCGGGGACTGGGCTGATCAGTGGGAAATAATTTGGAAATCTGAGGTCAATCAATCAATCAGTCATATTTATTTAGCGCTTACTGTGTGCAGAGCACTGTACTAAGCACTTGGGAAGTCCAAGTTGGCCACGTATAGAGACGGTCCCTATCCAACGGCGGGCTCCCAGTCTCATCCATCTGTTAGCGCCATTATGAGTATCTGGTAACGACTGTTTTATTCGGCACTGTACTAAGCGCTGGGGTGGATATGTGCAAATGGGGTTGGACACAGTCCCCGTCCCACGTGAGGCTAACAGCCTTAATCCCCATCTGACAGATGAGGAAACTGAGGCGGACAGTGGTGAGGTAACTTGCCCAATTGTACTATAATAATCGTTCTGGTATTTGCTTTGTATCTATTCATTCATTCAATCGTATTTATTGAGCGCTTACTGTGTGCAGAGCACTGTATTAAGCGCTTGGGAAGTACAAGTTGGCAACATATAGAGACGATCCCTACCCAACAGGGGGCTCATATTTACTATTTGCCAAGCAGCGTGGCTCAGTGGAAAGAGCCTGGGCTTCGGAGTCAGAGGTCATGGGTTCAAATCCCAGCTCCGCCAGTTGTCAGCTGTGTGACTTTGGGCAAGTCTCTTCACTTCTCTGTGCCTCAGTCACCTCATCTGTAAAATGGGGATTAAGACTGTGAGCCCCCCGTGGGCCAACCCGATCACCTTGTAACCTCCTCAGCGCTTAGAACAGTGCTTTGCACATTAGTAAGCGCTTAATAAATGCCATTATTATTATTATTATTACTATTCAGGGTTCACAGTCTTCTCAAGTTCACAGTCTTCTAGACTGTGAGCCCACTGTTGGGTAGGGACCGTCTCTAGATGTTGCCAACTTGGACTTCCCAAGCGCTTAATACAGTGCTCGGCACACAGTAAGCGCTCAATAAATACGCTTGATTGATTGATTGATTCAGGGGCAGATAAAGGATAATCAGATCAGACACAGTCCCTGTCCCGAATGGGTCTCACAGTCTAAGGAAGTGAGAACAGAAATTTAATCCCCATATATCCCCTTCTTTTATTTTTTAATGGTTTTCGTTAAGCACTTACTATGTGCTGGGTACTTACTAAGTACCGGGGTAGATACAAGCTCATCAGGTTGGACACACATTATTTAATTCTATTTGTTCTGATGACTTTGACACCTGTCTCCGTGTTTTGTTTTGTCGTCCGTCTCCCCCCTCTAGCCTGTGAGCCCGCTGTCGGGTAGGGACCGTCTCTATATGTTGCCGACTTGTACTTCCCAAGCGCTTAGTACAGTGTTCTGCGCACAGTAAGCGCTCAATAAATACGATTGATTGAATGAATGAATGAATCCCCATCTGACAGATGAGGAAACTGAGCGGACAGGACTGACGTAATGATCATAAACAAAGCAGTTCAATTCTGGCTTTTCAGTGTGAAGAAGAATAACTCCCACAAGGAAAGTAATAACACACAATTGATTAGCACTCAGAAAAGATCCCAAATCATAATTCCCCCTCCATTCTGGAAAACAGACCGTTGAATCTGTATTGAGCGGCAATTATGCAGTCAATAAATAGGTAATCACTCCCCAAATTTCCCAGTAGAACGCCCTGAGAGAAAATAAATGATAGAAATAAGGCTGCGAATTTATGGAGCATTCTTATTTAAATCCCAATTAAAGAGAGCGACAGGGCATTATTACGTGGCCTCCGAATACCAGATTACAATAGGAACGATGGGTTTGCTATTCAAATTTGTTTTGATGCGCCGTTTTCCTGATTGGGATCCACCTGGGATGTGCAGTTTCATCTGGCGGCAAAAAAGACCAAATGAAGGTTGAAACGAGCTTGAGTGGAACAACCGTTGGCGGTGAAGCCCGATTTGGACGTCCACTAAGATTTGGAGCCCAAAGAAATCCAGTAAAAAATCACATTTCAAACCAAAACATGCTGATGATAACAGGGTAGGGGCCTGGGAGTCACAAGGTTTGCTGCCATTTGTCTGCCGCATAGGGACAGGGTAGGGGCCTGTGAGTCACAAGGTTTGCTGCCATTTGGTTTTGTTCTCTGTCTCCCCCTTTTAGACTGTGAGCCCACTGTTGGGTAGGGACTGTCTCTATATGTTGCCAATTTGTACTTCCCAAGCGCTTAGTCCAGTGCTCTGCTCATAGTAAGCGCTCAATAAATCCGATTGCTGATGACAGGGTAGGGGCCTGGGAGTCACAATTTTTGCTGCCATTTATCTGCTGCATGGGGACAGGGTAGGGGCCTGGGAGTCACAGGGTTTGCTGCCATTTGTCTGTTGCAGGAGACAGGGTTGGGGTCTGGGAGTCACAAGGTTTGCTGCCATTTGGTTTTGTTCTCCATCTCCCCCTTTTAGACTGTGAGCCCACTGTTGGGTAGGGACTGTCTCTATATGTTGCCAATTTGTACTTCCCAAGCGCTTAGTACAGTGCTCCGCACATAGTAAGCGCTCAATAAATACGATTGCTGATGACAGTGTAGGGGCCTGGGAGTCACAATTTTTGCTGCCATTTATCTGCTGCATGGGGACAGGGTAGGGGCCTGGGAGTCACAGGGTTTGCTGCCATTTGTCTGTTGCAGGGGACAGGGTTGGGGTCTGGGATTCACAAGGTTTGCTGCCATTTGGTTTTATTCTCTGTCTCCCCCTTTTAGACTGTGAGCCCACTGTTGGGTAGGGACTGTCTCTATATGTTGCCAATTTTTGCTTCCCAAGCGCTTAGTACAGTGCTCTGCAAATAGTAAGCGCTCAATAAATACAGTTGATGATGACAGGGTACGAGCCTGGGAGTCACAAAGTTTGCTGCCATTTATCTGCTGCATGGGGACAGGGTAGGGGCCTGGGAGTCACAGGGTTTGCTGCCATTTGTCTGTTGCAGGGGACAGGGTTGGGGTCTGGGATTCACAAGGTTTGCTGCCATTTGGTTTTGTTCTCTATCTCCCCCTTTTAGACTGTGAGCCCACTGTTGGGTAGGGACTGTCTCTATATGTTGCCAATTTGTACTTCCCAAGCGCTTAGTACAGTGCTCTGCACATAGTAAGCGCTCAATAAATACGATTGCTGATGACAGTGTAGGGGCCTGGGAGTCACAATTTTTGCTGCCATTTATCTGCTGCATGGGGACAGGGTACGGGCCTGGGAGTCACAGGGTTTGCTGCCATTTGTCTGTTGCATGGGGACAGGGTAGGGGTCTGGGAGTCACAAGTTTTGCTGCCATTTGGTTCTGTTCTCTATCTGCCCCTTTTAGACTGAGAGCCCACTGTTGGGTAGGGACTGTCTCTATATGTTGCCAATTTGTACTTCCCAAGCGCTTAGTACAGTGCTCCGCACATAGTAAGCGCTCAATAAATACGATTGCTGATGACAGTGTAGGGGCCTGGGAGTCACAATTTTTGCTGCCATTTATCTGCTGCATGGGGACAGGGTAGGGGCCTGGGAGTCACAGGGTTTGCTGCCATTTGTCTGTTGTAGGGGACAGGGTTGGGGTCTGGGATTCACAAGGTTTGCTGCCATTTGGTTTTATTCTCTGTCTCCCCCTTTTAGACTGTGAGCCCACTGTTGGGTAGGGACTGTCTCTATATATTGCCAATTTTTGCTTCCCAAGCGCTTAGTACAGTGCTTTGCAGATAGTAAGCGCTCAATAAATACAGTTGATGATGACAGGGCACGGGCCTGGGAGTCACAAGGTTTGCTGCCATTTGTCTGCTCTGTAGGGACAGGGTACGGGCCTGGGAGTCACAAGGTTTACTGCCCTTTGGTTTTGTTCTCTGTCTCCCCCTTTTAGACTGTGAGCCCACTGTTGGGTAATTACTGTCTCTATATGTTGCCAATTTCTACTTCCCAAGCGCTTAGTACAGTGCTCTGCACATAGTAAGCGCTCAATAAATACGATTGATGATGACAGGTTACGGGCCTGGGAGTCACAATGTTTGCTGCCATTTGTCTGCTGCATGGGGACAGGGTAAGGGCCTGTGAGTCACAAGGTTTGCTGCCATTTGGTTTTATTCTCTGTCTCCCCCTTTTCGACTGTGAGCCCTCTGTTGGGTAGGGACTGTCGCTATATGTTGCCAATTTGTACTTCCCAAGCGCTTAGTACAGTGCTCTGCAAATAGTAAGCGCTCAATAAATACAGTTGATGATGACAGGGCACGGGCCTGGGAGTCACAAGGTTTACTGCCCTTTGGTTTTGTTCTCTGTCTCCCCCTTTTAGACTGTGAGCCCACTGTTGGGTAATTACTGTCTCTATATGTTGCCAAT
This sequence comes from Tachyglossus aculeatus, assembly GCF_015852505.1. Lineage (NCBI taxonomy): Eukaryota > Metazoa > Chordata > Mammalia > Monotremata > Tachyglossidae > Tachyglossus > Tachyglossus aculeatus. The sequence goes on along the minus strand of NC_052097.1, from coordinate 11,083,820 downwards.
TTCTACTTCCCAAGCGCTTAGTACAGTGCTCTGCACATAGTAAGCGCTCAATAAATACGATTGATGATGACGGGTTACGGGCCTGGGAGTCACAACGTTTGCTGCAATTTGTCTGCTGCATGGGGACAGGGTAAGGGCCTGTGAGTCACAAGGTTTGCTGCCATTTGGTTTTGTTCTCTGTCTCCCCCTTTTAGACTGTGAGCCCACTGTTGGGTAGGGACTGTCTCTATATGTTGCCAATTTGTACTTCCCAAGCGCTTAGTACAGTGCTCTGCTCATAGTAAGCGCTCAATAAATACGATTGCTGATGACAGGGTAGGGGCCTGGGAGTCAGAAGGTTTGCTGCCATTTATCTGCTGAATGGAGACAGGGTAGGGGCCTGGGAGTCACAGGGTTTGCTGCCATTTGTCTGCCGCATGGGGACAGGGTAGGGGCCTGGGAGTCACAAGCTTTGCTGCTATTTGGTTTTGTTCTCCATCTCCCCCTTTTAGACTGTGAGCCCACTGTTGGGTAGGGACTGTCTCTATATGTTGCCAATTTGTACTTCCCAAGCGCTTAGTACAGTGCTCCACACATAGTAAGCGCTCAATAAATACGATTGCTGATGACAGTGTAGGGGCCTGGGAGTCACAATTTTTGCTGCCATTTATCTGCTGCATGGGGACAGGGTAGGGGCCTGGGAGTCACAGGGTTTGCTGCCATTTGTCTGTTGTAGGGGACAGGGTTGGGGTCTGGGAGTCACAAGGTTTGCTGCCATTTGGTTTTATTCTCTGTCTCCCCCTTTTAGACTGTGAGCCCTCTGTTGGGTAGGGACTGTCTCTATATGTTGCCAATTTGTACTTCCCAAGCGCTTAGTACAGTGCTCCGCACATAGTAAGCGCTCAATAAATCCGATTGCTGATGACAGTGTAGGGGCCTGGGAGTCACAATTTTTGCTGCCATTTATCTGCTGCATGGGGACAGGGTAGGGGCCTGGGAGTCACAGGGTTTGCTGCCATTTGTCTGTTGCATGGGGACAGGGTAGGGGTCTGGGATTCACAAGGTTTGCTGCCATTTGGTTTTATTCTCTGTCTCCCCCTTTTAGACTGTGAGCCCACTGTTGGGTAATTACTGTCTCTATATGTTGCCAATTTTTGCTTCCCAAGCGCTTAGTACAGTGCTCTGCAAATAGTAAGCGCTCAATAAATACAGTTGATGATGACAGAGCACGGGCCTGGGAGTCACAAGGTTTGCTGCCATTTGTCTGCTCTGTAGGGACAGGGTACGGGCCTGGGAGTCACAAGGTTTGCTGCCCTTTGGTTTTGTTCTCTGTCTCCCCCTTTTAGACTGTGAGCCCACTGTTGGGTAGGGACTGTCTCTATATGTTACCAATTTGTACTTCCCAAGCGCTTAGTACAGTGCTCTGCACATAGTAAGCGCTCAATAAATACGATTGATGATGACAGGTTACGGGCCTGGGAGTCACAAGGTTTGCTGCCATTTGTCTGCTGCATGGGGACAGGGTAAGGGCCTGTGAGTCACAAGGTTTGCTGCCATTTGGTTTTATTCTCTGTCTCCCCCTTTTAGACTGTGAGCCCACTGTTGGGTAGGGACTATCTCTATATGTTGCCAATTTTTGCTTCCCAAGCGCTTAGTACAGTGCTCTGCAAATAGTAAGCGCTCAATAAATACAGTTGATGATGACAGGGTACGGGCCTGGGAGTCACAAGGTTTACTGCCCTTTGGTTTTGTTCTCTGTCTCCCCCTTTTAGACTGTGAGCCCACTGTTGGGTAATTACTGTCTCTATATGTTGCCAATTTCTACTTCCCAAGCGCTTAGTACAGTGCTCTGCTCATAGTAAGCGCTCAATAAATACGATTGCTGATGACAGGGTAGGGGCCTGGGAGTCAGAAGGTTTGCTGCCATTTATCTGCTGAATGGAGACAGGGTAGGGGCCTGGGAGTCACAGGGTTTGCTGCCATTTGTCTGCCGCATGGGGACAGGGTAGGGGCCTGGGAGTCACAAGCTTTGCTGCTATTTGGTTTTGTTCTCCATCTCCCCCTTTTAGACTGTGAGCCCACTGTTGGGTAGGGACTGTCTCTATATGTTGCCAATTTGTACTTCCCAAGCGCTTAGTACAGTGCTCCACACATAGTAAGCGCTCAATAAATACGATTGCTGATGACAGTGTAGGGGCCTGGGAGTCACAATTTTTGCTGCCATTTATCTGCTGCATGGGGACAGGGTACGGGCCTGGGAGTCACAGGGTTTGCTGCCATTTGTCTGTTGCATGGGGACAGGGTAGGGGTCTGGGAGTCACAAGGTTTGCTGCCATTTGGTTTTGTTCTCTATCTCCCCCTTTTAGACTGAGAGCCCACTGTTGGGTAGGGACTGTCTCTATATGTTGCCAATTTGTACTTCCCAAGCGCTTAGTACAGTGCTCCGCACATAGTAAGCGCTCAATAAATCCGATTGCTGATGACAGTGTAGGGGCCTGGGAGTCACAATTTTTGCTGCCATTTATCTGCTGCATGGGGACAGGGTAGGGGCCTGGGAGTCACAGGGTTTGCTGCCATTTGTCTGTTGCAGGGGACAGGGTTGGGGTCTGGGATTCACAAGGTTTGCTGCCATTTGGTTTTATTCTCTGTCTCCCCCTTTTAGACTGTGAGCCCTCTGTTGGGTAGGGACTGTCTCTATATGTTGCCAATTTGTACTTCCCAAGCGCTTAGTACAGTGCTCCGCACATAGTAAGCGCTCAATAAATACGATTGCTGATGACAGTGTAGGGGCCTGGGAGTCACAATTTTTGCTGCCATTTATCTGCTGCATGGGGACAGGGTAGGGGCCTGGGAGTCACAGGGTTTGCTGCCATTTGTCTGTTGTAGGGGACAGGGTTGGGGTCTGGGATTCACAAGGTTTGCTGCCATTTGGTTTTATTCTCTGTCTCCCCCTGTTAGACTGTGAGCCCACTGTTGGGTAGGGACTGTCTCTATATATTGCCAATTTTTGCTTCCCAAGCGCTTAGTACAGTGCTCTGCAGATAGTAAGCGCTCAATAAATACAGTTGATGATGACAGGGCACGGGCCTGGGAGTCACAAGGTTTGCTGCCATTTGTCTGCTCTGTAGGGACAGGGTACGGGCCTGGGAGTCACAAGGTTTACTGCCCTTTGGTTTTGTTCTCTGTCTCCCCCTTTTAGGCTGTGAGCCCACTGTTGGGTAATTACTGTCTCTATATGTTGCCAATTTCTACTTCCCAAGCGCTTAGTACAGTGCTCTGCACATAGTAAGCGCTCAATAAATACGATTGATGATGACGGGTTACGGGCCTGGGAGTCACGACGTTTGCTGCAATTTGTCTGCTGCATGGGGACAGGGTAAGGGCCTGTGAGTCACAAGGTTTGCTGCCATTTGGTTTTGTTCTCTGTCTCCCCCTTTTAGACTGTGAGCCCACTGTTGGGTAGGGACTGTCTCTATATGTTACCAATTTGTACTTCCCAAGCGCTTAGTACAGTGCTCTGCAAATAGTAAGCGCTCAATAAATTCGATTGATGATGACAGGGTAGGGGCCTGGGAGTCCCAAAGTTTGCTGCCATTTGGTTTTGTTCTCTGTCTCCCCCTTTTAGACTGTGAGCCCACTGTTGGGTAGGGACTGTCTCTATATGTTGCCAATTTGTACTTCCCAAGCGCTTAGTACAGTGCTCTGCACATAGTAAGCGCTCAATAAATACGATTGATGATGATGATGATGATGGAAGCCTTCAATTCCGGGACTAGTTCCCTTTTTTCATCCCCCTTCCTAGTCCTTTCACACTTAAGTCCATATAATTATAATAACGGCACTTATTAAGCGCTTACTATGTGTAAAGCACTGTTCTAAGCGCTGGGGAGTTTACAAAGTGATCAGGTTGTCCCACAGGGGGCTCACAATCAATCCCCATTTTACAGATGAGGTCACTGAGGCCCAGGGAAGTGAGGTGACTTGCCCGAAGTCACACAGCTGACAATTGGCGGAGCCGGAATTTGAACCCATGACCACTGACTCCAAAGCCTGGGCTCTTTCAAAATACAAAAGTACAAAAGTACAAAATAACAGAGTGGGTAATAATAATAATAATAATAACGATGGCATTTCTTAAGTGCTTACTATGTGCAAAGCACTGTTCTAAGCGCTGGGGGGGATACAAGGTGATTAGGTTGTCCCACGGGGGCTCACTGTCTTCATCCCCATTTGACAGATGAGGGAACTGAGGCCCAGAGAAGTGAAGTGACTTGCCCAAGGTCACACAGCTGACTTGGTGGAGCCGGGATTCGAACCCATGACCACCGACTCCAAAGCCCGGGCTCTTTCCATTGAGCCACGCTGCATATCTATAATTTACTATTTTATATTACTTTTTTTTCTCCCCCTCTGTGAGCTTGTTGTGGGCCGGGAATATGTTTATTGTTCTATTGTACTCTCTCAAGCGCTTAGTACAGTGCTCTGCACGCACTAAGCGCTCAGTAGATACGACTGACTGACTTAGGAGGTGAAAATCGACGTGCCTTTAAAATCCGAATCAGCCAAATCGTATCAAGATCGTATCAAATCGAACCCCTGTAGACCAGAACAGTGCTTGGGACATAGTAAGCGCTTAACAAATGCCATCATTGTCATCAGAAGCTCGTTTTGGGCTAGTAATGCGTCCAGAAGCAGTGTGGCTCAGTGGAAAGAGCCCGGGCTTTGGAGTCAGAGGTCATGGGTTCGAATCCTGGCTCCGCCACTTGCCTGCTGTGTGACTTTGGGCAAGTCACTTCACTTCTCTGCACCTCAGTTCCCTCATCTGGAAAATGGGGATGAAGACTGTGAGCCCCACGTGGGGCAACCTGATCACCTTGTAACCTCCCCAGCGCTTAGGACAGTGCTTTGCACATAGTAAGCGCTTAATAAATGCCATTGTTATTATTATTATTATTATTATTATTATTATTATAGACTGTGAGCCCACTGTTGGGTAGGGGCCGTCTCTATATGTTGCCAACTTGTAATTCCCAAGTGCTTACTTAGTACAGTGCTCTGCACACAGTAAGCGCTTAATAAATGCCATTGTTATTATTATTATTACTCTCTGGGCCTCAGTTCCCTCATCTGGAAAATGGGGATTCGACTGTGAGCCCCCCATGGTACAACCTGATCACCTTGTAACCTCCTTGGCGCTTAGAACATTGCTTTGCACACAGCAAGTGCTTAATAAATGCTATCATTAGTATTATTATTACAAAAACATCTTATCCCTGGCTCTCTTCAGGCATTAATCTTTTCAGGATTCTGCCGCCCACTGAAAATTTATTTTTCAGATTATTTCCCCCGAGGTGCTTACCTTTCTTCAATTTTTACTTTTATTCTTTCCTGTATATCTCTAACCCTTCAGCGTGTTCATAATTTTTCCACCGTCTTCCCTAGCGTACCCTCTCTCTCTCCCCGATTTTCTATCTCCTGAAAATTTCATTAATTTTCTGTTCCCTTCTCTCCCAGTTCATTATGAACAGGTCCAACTCGCCCGCAAACCTCCAGAAACATTTCCTCAATTAATTAGGAGGCCATTCCGCTGCGTCTCGGGCCCGCGAGTCTCCTTTTTCGTTCTTTTGAAACCCACCTGACTTTCTTGCCAGGACTCCAGCAGGCTTCACCCTCTCCCGCACATAATAATAATAATAATAATAATAATAATAATGGCATTTATTATGCGCTTACTATGTGCAAAGCACTGTACTAAGCGCTGGGGAGGTTACAAGGTGATCAGGTTGTCCCATGGGGGGGCTCACAGTCTTAATCCCCATTTTACAGATGCGGTAACTGAGGCCCAGGGAAGTGACTTGCCCAAAGTCCCACAGCTGACAATTGGTGGAGCCGGGATTTGAACCCATGACCTCTGACTCCGAAGCACATTCGGCTAGATTTAGAGACAGCCATTTTCCAACAGAGTTATGGCTCACGGCTCCTTAGGGAAGCAGTGCCCACCTCCTACCAGATATAATAATAATGATGGCATTTGTTAAGCGCTTACTATGTGCAAAGCACTGTTCTAAGCGCTGGGGAGGATACAAGGTGATCAGGTTGTCCCACGTGGGGCTCACAGTCTTCATCCCCATTTTACAGATGAGGGAACTGAGGCACAGAGAAGTGAAGCGGCTTGCCCGAGGTCACACAGCAGACGTGTGGCGGAGCCGGGATTCGAACCCATGACTTCAGACTCCAAAGCCCATGCTCTTTCCACTGAGCCACGCTTGGACCCTTGAAGCCCTTGATATTTATCCCACCCTCAGCTGCACAACACCTCACATCCCTATCTGTGATTTATCTTGAAGTCTGGGAATCGGAGGATGTGGGTTCTTATCCTGCCTTGCTGTGTGACCTTGAGCAAGTCACTGAACTTCTCTGTGCCTCAGCTGTAAATTGGGGATTCCTTACCTGTTCTCCCGCCTACTTAGAGTGCGAGTCCCATGTGGGACAGGGACTGTGTCCGACCTAATTAGCTTATACTTTCCCCGCATCTTAGAACAGCACGTGACACGTAGTAAGTGCTTTACAAATACCATTAAAGAAAAAAAAAGTCCGTCCATCTCCCCTTTCGGACTATAAGCTCCTTGTGGGCAGGGAATACGTTTACCGACTCTGTCGCAGTCCACTTTCCCAAGTGCTTAGTACAGTCCCCCCGCTCCAGACTGTAAGCTCATCGTGGACAGGGATTGTGTCTGTTTTATTGTTGTATTGGACTCTCCCAAGTGCTTAGTACACTGCTCTGCACACAGTGAGTGCTCAATACATACGATTGAATTGAATGAATGAATGCCCTGCATACAGTGAGTGCTCAATAAATACGATTGAATTGAATGAATGAATGCCCTGCATACAGTGAGTGCTCAATAAGTACGATTGAATTGAATGAATGAATGCCCTGCATACAGTGAGTGCTCAATAAGTACGATTGAATTGAATGAATGAATGCCCTGCATACAGTGAATGCTCAATAAATACGATTGAATTGAATGAATGAATGCCCTGCATACAGTGAGTGCTCAATAAATATGATTGAATTGAATGAATGAATGCCCTGCATACAGTGAGTGCTCAATAAATACAATTGAATTGAATGAATGAATGAATGCCCTGCATACAGTGAGTGCTCAATAAATACGATTAAATTGAATGAATGAATGCCTTGCATACGCGTGCTCAATAAATACGATTGAATTGAATGAATGAATGCCCTGCATACACTGAGTGCTCAATAAATATGATTGAATTGAATGAATGAATGCCCTGCATACAGTGAGTGCTCAATAAATACGATTGAATTGAATGAATGAATGCCCTGCATACGAGTGCTCAATAAATACAATTGAATTGAATGAATGAATGCCCTGCATACGCAAGCTCAATAAATATGATTGAATTGAATGAATGAATGCCCTGCATACAGTGAGTGCTCAATAAATACGATTGAATTGAATGAATGAATGAATGCCCTGCATACAGTGAGTGCTCAATAAATCCGATTGAATTGAATGAATGAATGCCCTGCAGGCGGTAAGCGCTCAATAAATACCACTGATTGACTGATCGTAATTCTTTTGCCAACTTTCGACAAGCCCATTTGGATGGTTTGACCATTTCTTACTAAAGACTGATCCAGATACAGCACCGCCGACTTGAAGAAGTTCAACCCTGACGGATTTTTCTACGTTCTTTGGAATTTGCAGATGGTGGATCTCCCTAAGGAACCCCCCAAATCAAAAAAGCCAGCTCCTGTGTTCTTGTCAAAAACAGAAAAGAAGATTCCAGTGGCCATCCAGGTAATGATAATAATAATAACAATAATAATGATAGTAATAATAGTGTTTATTAACAACAATAATAATGATATATTAAGTAATACTATGTACCAAGCACTGGGGTAGATACAGGGTAACCACGTGGGGCTCCCAGTCTTCACCCCCATTTTACAGAGGAGGTAACTGAGGCACAAAGAAGTGAAGTGACTTGCCCAAGGTCACACAGCAGACAGGTGGCGGAGCCGGGATTAGAACCCACGTCCTCTGACTCCCAAGCCCAGGTTTTTCCACTAAGCCACGCTGCTTCTCTGGCTTGTACCTAACAGTGCTTAGAACAGTGTTTGACACATAATAAGCTCTGAACAAATACCATCTATATATGGTATGGTATTCAATGTACTATATATTCAATCGTATTATATATTTATTTATTGTACCATATATATATATGGACTATATATGGTACAATAAATAAATATGAATAAATATATATATATATATATATAGTATTTGTTCAGAGCTTATTATGTGTCAAACACTGTTCTAAGCACTGTTAGGTACAAGTCAGAGAAGCAGCGTGGCTCAGTGGAAAGAGCCCGGGCTTTGAAGTCAGAGGTCATGGGTTCGAATCCCCACTCCACCAATTGTCAGCTGGGTGACTTTGGGCAAGTCACTTCACTTCTCCGGGCCTCAGTTCCCTCATCTGGAAAATGGGGATTAAGACTGAGAGCCCTCTGTGGGACAACTTGATCACCCTGTAACCTCCCGAGCGCTTAGAACAGTGCTTTTCACATAGCAAGTGCTTAATAAATGCCAGCATCATCATTATTATTATTATTAAATCATTCAATTCAATAATAATTAATTCATTATATATACATGTTCCTTCAGCTCCTGAAAATTCCTAACAGAAGGACCATTAGTCTGTAATGATTAATTTGACTTCACAGACAAATCAGACTTTGTCTGTAATGATGACCAGATGCTCAAAAACGTAAACTTCTAGTCCTGTTGAACATATGACTGCGTTTGCCGTGCCAGTGAGTAAATGAGTACAATATTGCAGCCCGTAATATTATTTATGAAAACAAGTTCCGATGGAAATACAGAGGGCTCCGTAAAACAGGGAAAATGGGGGCGATGCGCTTCTCGCGCGGATTTTACTGTGCCACATTTACTGTCAAGGAGGAAGTAATTTGTAGGAACTAATTGGAAAGAAGTGAAGTCGCATTTTGCCGACGAAGTCAGTGGTGTATTGATGTTGAAATGAGCGTTTTCACCCGGGCGGACGAGCGGTTCATTTAGTCACGTACGCCTCCGAGACGATCAGGTCTTCGATCGGGAAATTAGAAGTCGTAGATGTCTTGGGCACCGCCTCCGCCGACTCTCCACTCACCAAGGTCTTGTCTTGTGCCTTTGAATCGTCTCCGGCCCACAGAGATGCCACGGACGCATCTCTCTGAGAACGTCCCACTCTCCATCTGCCATCGGGTAGTGGATCCAGAGAGTTTTCTCGGGTCCAGAAAGTGGTAATCCATCTTTCTGGTAATCCAGAAGTGGTTTACCATCTCCACCTTCCGCGCATTCAACTTGAGCCTCCTCCCTCGCCTCCCGTGTCGCGGCTGCCCAGCACGGGGGGATTTTGGGCTTGTATCGGACGGCCTTCCCCTCGCTAGCCACTGGGCAAGCTACGGATGGAATGGGCAGGCCTCTGCTTGACTCTCCCTCCCGTAGTCGAGACTGGTAAGCGCTTAGTACAGTGCTCTGCACATAGTAAGCGCTCAATAAATATGATTGATGATGATGGTAGAGGACTGGAAACTCTCCAGGTGCCACCCTGAGAGGGGACTTACGTACCGGGCATCAAAGATTTTAGAGTCCAGAGCAGAATTTGGATAGAACTCAGATGTTTCCAAACACTTAATAATAATAATGGCATTTATTAAGCACTTACTACATGCAAAGCACCGTTCTAAGCGCTGGGGAGGTTACAAGGTGATCAGGTTGTCCCACGGAGGGCTCACGGTCTTCACCCCCATTTTACAGATGAGGTCACTGAGGCCCAGAGAAGTGAAGTGACTTGCCCACAGTCACACGGCGGACAAGTGGCGGAGCCGGGATTTGAACCCATAACCCCTGACTCCAAAGCCCGGGCTCTTTTCCACTGAGCCACGCTGCATCTCACATGGGAAACATCGTGGCCTAGTGGGAAGTGCCTGGGCCTGGGAGCTGAGGACCTGGGTTCTAATCCCTGCCCCACCATTTTTCTGCTGTGGGACGCTGGGCATTTTTAAATAAAGCGTATTTATTGAGCGCTTACTGTGTGCAGAGCACTGGACTAGGCGCTTGGGAAGTCCAAGTTGGCAATATATAGAGACGGTCCCTACCCAACAGTGGGCTCACAGTCTACAGGAATAATGATGGCATTTATTAAGCACTTACTATGTGCAAAGCACTGTTCTAAGTGCTGGGGAGGTTACGAGGTGATCAGGTTGTCCCATGGGGGGCTCACAGTCTTAATCCCCATTTTACAGATGAGGGAACCGAGGCACAGAGAAGTCATTTGACTTCTCTGTGCCTCAGGTCTCTCATCTGTAAAGTGGGAGAACTGTGAGCCCCATGTGAGTCAGGGACTGTATCCGAGTTGACTGTGGGATTTGTTCATTCATTCAATCATACTTATTGAGCGCTTATTGTGTGCAGAGCACTGCACTAAGCGCTTACAGACAGGGACTCGGAAGTGCTCAGGATCCCGGATCCCGGATCCCGGATTCCATCTAGGAACAGAATTTGAGAGGTGCTTTTGGCCTAGGGCTGGTCTGGGTACAGTCTCTTCTGTCGTTCACCCATTCATTCGGTTGTATTTACTGAGCGCTTACTGTGTGCAGAGCACTGTAGTAAACACTTGGGAGAGTACAATATAACAATGAGCAGACACGTTCCCTGCCCACAACGAGCTTCATTAACACTGTGGGTGGAAATCAGGGCAGCAGCTTCTAGTTCAGGGAGCGGGTGGCCACTTCCCTGCTGTGTGACCCTGGAAAAGTTGCTTCATTTCTCCACACCTTGGTTTTCTCAGCTGTAAAACGGGGATTACGTACCCGTGCTCACTCCCTTTTAGAATGTTAACCGCATTTTACTTGTACATATTTACTCTTCTATTTATTTTGTTAATGACACGCATACAGCTATAATTCCATTTATTCTGACGATTTTGACACCTGTCTACGTGTTTTGTTTGTTGTCTGTCTCTCCCTTCTAGACCGTGAGCCCATTGTTGGGTAGGGACCGTCTCTCTAGGTTGCCGACTTGTACTTCCCAAGCGCTTAGTACAGTGCTGTGCACACAGTAAGCGCTCAATAAATACGATTGAAAGAATGAATGCGGGACAGGGGCTGTGTCTCATCTGATTGTATTGTATCTACCCCAGCGTTTAATGCAGCGCCCTTGGTATGTAGTAAGTGCTTCACAAATGCTATTATCATTTTGCAGAGTTTTAAAGGAAACCGCTTTTGGTCGTGACCTCACTAAAGGCCTGCTGTTTCTTCTCTCTCCTGCTTCAAAGCCATACCAAAGGCCCATCTCCTCCAAGAGGCCTTCCCTGACTAAGCCCTCCTTTCCTCTTCCCCCACTCCCGTCTGCGTCGCCCTGACTTGCTCCCTTGATTCTTCCCCCCGTCCCAGCCCCACACCACTTATGCCTTAATCTGTCATTTATTGATTTCTATTAATGCCTGTCTCCCCCTCTAGACTATAACCTCATTGTGGGCAGGGAAGGTGTCTGCTTATTGTTATAGTGTTCATTCCCAAGCTCTCAGTACAGCGCTCTGCACACAGTATGCGCTCAATAAATACGATTGAATGAATGAGTGAAAAGATGTGTTGCCTCAGAGCTCTATCAGGGTTTATTCACATCCATTCAAGTCTTATTGTTCATATTTCTTCCCCAGAAAACGTGTAAGTTAAAAAACCCCGTATGTACATTCGCGATTCACACGCAGCTGCCGGAAACATTGTGGCTGCAGTTTCAGTGCGCTGAGCCGGAAAGGCCAATGCCAATAGCCAGCGGTCACCCAGAAAAACGTCGCCTTCCGGCCCCTCACTCGGCCGCCACGCATCCTCCTCAGCAGCCGTTCCCTTGGTCGTTTCTCCGTCCCAATGAAGATGGCAATCCATGTCATTCGGCCTTGCCGTTTGGTCGGGAGACTCATTTTCCAAGGTAATGAAGTTTGACACCTCAATGGATAATGCAGGGACTCTTCAGAATGGGCTGTGAATCCAGTGGCGGCACGACAGTCCAGGCTCTCCATCCCCCGGATGTTCCGGGCCAGCCTAGTTGGCTACTGGGAAGAGCTGCAGAGGGAGATTTTCCTCCTTTTCTTTTTCCTTTTCCTTTCTTTCCTTTTTTTCTTTTCTCTTATTCCTTTTCTTTCCTTTTTTTTCTTTTTCATTCCTTTCCTTCCCTTCCCTTCCCTTCCCTTTCCCTTCCCTTCCCTTCCCTCCCTTCCCCTCCCCTCCCCTCCCTTCCCTTCCCTCCCTTCCCCTCCCCTCCCTTCCCTCCCTTCCCCTCCCTTCCCCTCCCTTCCCTTCCCTTCTCTTCCCTTCCCTCCTCCCCTCCCCTCCCCTCGCCTCCCCCCTCCCCTCCCTTCCCTTCCCTTCCCTTCTCTCTTCTCTTCTATTCTCTTCTCTTCTCTTCTCTTCTCTTCTCTTCTCTTCTCTTCTTCTCTTCTCTTCTCTTCTCTTCTCTTCTCTTCTCTTCTCTTCTCTTCTCTTCTCTTCTCTTCTCTTCTCTTCTCTTCTCTTCTCTTTTCTCTTCTCTTCCCTTCCCTCCTCCCCTCCCCTCTCTCTTCTCTTCTCTTCTCTTCTCTTCTCTTCTCTTCTCTTCTCTTCTCTTCTCTTCTCTTCTCTTCTCTTCTCTTCTCTTCTCTTCTCTTCTCTTCCCTTCTCTTCTCTTCTCTTCTCTCCTCTCCTCTATTCTCTTCTCTTCTCTTCTCTTCTCTTCTCTTCTCTTCTCTTCTCTTTTCTTCTCTTCTCTCCTCTCTTCTCCTCTCCTCTCCGCTCCGCTCCGCTCCTCTCCACTCTTTCCTCCCCTCCCCTTCCTCCCTTCCTTCCTTCCTTCTTCCCCTCCCCTTTCTTCCCCTCTCCTTCCTTTCCTCTCCTGTCCCTTACCTCTTTTCTTCTTTACATGGTATTTGTTAAGCCCTCACTATGTGTCAAACACCGTTCTAAGCCCTAGGCTAGGTGCCAGGTAATTAGGCCGGACACACAGTCCCTGTCCTGCCCGGGGCTCACAATCGTTTCCCATGATTTGATGCCAGAGGTTAATAAACAGATACAAAGAAGGCCTGAAATGATACCAAAACAAATGGAAGCAGTGTAGTACCTAGTGGCTAGAGCACAGGCCTGAGAGTCAGAAGGACTTAGGTTCTGATCCGAATTCCACCACTTGCCAGCTGGGTGACCTTGTGTGCGTCACTTCACTTCCCTGGGCCTCAGTTCCCTTATCTGTAAAATGGGGATGAAGACCCTGAGCCCCATGTGGGACGTGAACTGTGTCAAATCCGATTAGCTTATATCTACCCAAGTGCTTAGTACAGTGTCAGGCGTATAATGAGCACTTAACAAGTACCTTAGGAAAAAAAAAACAGAATTTGGGGGTGGGGGGAAGAATAAATCAATCAATAATGGTATTTATTGCGCACTTACTGTGTATAGAGTAATGTACCAACCACTTGGGAGAGTACAATATAACAATATATAATAAAATGAGAAAGAAGGAGAATGAATGAGTCTTCTCTCTCCTGCTTCAAAGCCATACCAAAGGTCCATCTCCTCCAAGAGGCCTTCCCTGACTAAGCCCTCCTTTCCTCTTCTCCCACTCCCTTCTGCGTCGCCCTGACTTGCTCCCTTGATTTTTCCCCCCATCCCAGCCCCACACCACTTATGACTGTATCTGTCATTTAATGATTTCTATTAATAGACTGTGAGCCCACTGTTGGGTAGGGACCATCTCTATATGTTGCCAACTTGGACTTCCCAAGCGCTTAGTACAGCGCTCTGCACACAGTAAGTGCTCAATAAATATGATTGAATGAATGAATGAATGAATGAACGAATGAGCCACTTAACCTTTCTGGACTTGGGTTTATTTTATTTTGTTAATATGTTTTGTTTTGTTGTCTGTCTCCCCCTTCTAGACTGTGAGCCCACTGTTGGGTAGGGACCGTCTCTATATGTTGCCGACTTGGACTTCCCAAGCGCTTAGTACAGTGCTCTGCACACAATAAGTGCTCAATAAATACGATTGAATGAATTAATGAATTAATTAATGTCTGTCTCCCCCTCTACACTGTAACCTCTCGGTGTAGGCATGGCCTAATAGTAACTGTGGCATTTGTTAAGCTCTTACTATGTGCTAAATGTTGGAGTAGATACAAGATAATCAGGTTCCATGTGGAAGGGGAAGTAGGAGGAGGATTTTGACCCCTGTCTACATGTTTCGTTTTGTTGTCCGTCTCGCCCTTCTAGACTGTGAGCCCGTTGTTGGGTAAGGACTGTCTCTATATGTTGCAAACTTGGACTTCCCAAGCGCTTAGTACAGTGCTCTGCACACAGTAAGCGCTCACTAAATATAATTGAATGAACGAATGAATGAGGGGAAAACAGGTCTTGAATCCCCATTTTGCAGAGTGGATCTGACCTGAATTATCTTGTATCTACCCCAGCGCGGAGTATATAATAAGCGTTTAACAAATATCACAATCCACTATTGGTAATGTGGCTTGATGAAAGAAAGTCCTCCCTAGTTAACTTTTGGAAAGCACTCCAAAGGAAAGCAGTCTTTCCTCACAATGTTCACGTGACATTATGCTTAAAAGATTGGCCTTTTGATCAATCAATCAATCAATTGTATTTATTGAGCACTTACTGTGTGCAGAGCACTGTACTAAGTGCTTGGGAAGTACAAGTTGACAACATATAGAGACGGTCCCTACCCAACAGCGGACTCACAGTCTAGAAGGAATAATTTTGATATAAGGAATTTATCTTCCAGTTGGAGCGTCTTGGAATACATTTGGTCAAAGATAGTTAGGTACGTTCATTCAACCTTGTAAACTCTAGGAAAAGAAATCTTGCTTTTGTAAGTTACCAGAAAAGTTAAATGATGTTCTGACAGAATTTCTGTTTTGTTGAAAACATCCATTTTGTAGTCATCTTCTCCTCCCCCAAATCAGAAGTCTAAGCATGTGATAATTGACCGTGTTGTAATTTATAAGCGAGCGGTCATATAATCAAAAAGTAAGTTTTCAAAAATTGTTTTTATAGGTACTGAAATAGTCAACTCTCAGTGTTGAAAGCAGAGAGAATAGATTCATTAAAACAATAACTCCCACTGAACTTTAGAAAATTTAAAGTTCGAATCAATTTTGTATTCCTTTATATTAATGAGAAGTTCTGGTTCACTGCCATAAGACAATTAATAGTGTACTGAGCTGCAGAAGAAGACCTAATTAAATCGACTCTTTTATGGATAGTAAAGCACCTTTGATATATTACAGCTGTAGGAGGATTGCTTGCAAATAGTTTTGCTACCTTGCCACTGGATTTCTGGGTCACTAAAATATGATCACGCTGACAAAGATGATATCATATGGCAGGCGTTCTTAGATTTGAAAATAGCAGAGATAGCGGATGTGGTTCTCGGAAATTACTCTGGCCTCTGATACCGTCTTGGACTTTGGAAGGTCCCTTGTTGGGAAGTTGGGAGACTTTAAAAACATCCCTTACCTCTACCTGGTCAGTGAATTATAAAAAGTGGACCGGTGAACTCTAAACGTCCCTTTCCTCCTGGAACTTTTTTGCATTTTCATTTTTCTGGGATACTTGGGAAGGTTTAAGGAATTGCTGAGTGTTGCAGTCACTCTTTTTTCACTCTGTGAAGCAGAATCCTTATTGAGCCGGAAACTTTGGTCCCAAGGTTCCCAGGGTTTCTGCCTTCTGGGATTGCGCGGCTCGAAGCGACTAAGAGGAAAACAGCAAATTTCCTGACGAAGGAAAGCTAGACGGTTTGCTAAATTACCTTTGCCTCGCTTATCGGAGATCTGACGGGAACTTTTAACTCGCATCACCAAGTTTTGTCAAAATATGGGTGCAGTGATCCGGGGAAAGGCAGAACATTGGACGTGGATCTAGAATTTCATAACGCTCAGCCTCAATCACCCTCAGAAAGGACGCGTTCCGGCCTAGAGAATTAGGCTTTTAAAAAAAATTAGTATCTGTTCAGTGCTTATTATGTGCCGACACTGTACTAAACGCTGGGGTAGATACAAGCTAATAATAATAATTATGGGGTTTGTTAAGTGCTTACTATGTGTCAGACACTGTACTAAGCGCTGGGGTGGATTCAAGCAAGTCGGGTTGGACGCTGTCCCTGTCCCACGTGAGGCTCGCGGTCTCAATCCCCATTTTACAGAGGAGGTAACCGAGGCCCAGAAAATCAATCAATCAATCAATCGTATTTATTGAGGGCTTACTGTGGGCAGAGCACTGTACTAAGCGCTTGGGAAGTACAAGTTGGCAACATATAGAGACAGTCCCTAAAAGTCTAAAAGACTGAAAAGTGAAGTGACTTGCCCAAGATCACACAGCAGACAAGTGGCAGAGCCGGGATCCCCATTTTGCGGTTGAGGAAACTGAGGCACAGAGAAGCAAAGTGACATACCCAAGGTTCCACAGCAGCCAAACGGTGGAGCCAAGATTAGGACTCGGGGCTTCGGAGTCCGAGCTTGTGCTCTTTCCCCTTTACGGCATACAGTCTCCACCTGGAAATTAGGACCCCAGCCCGACCTCACGGAGATATTAATGGAGAGAGGAGGGGAGTGAGGGGGCTTGGAAATCTTGGAGAACTTGGGCAAGTCACGGAACCTCTACCTCATCTGGAAAATGGGGGTTGAGATCGTGAGCCCTGCGTGGGACAGGGATGAAGTCCATCTATCCCAGCATTTAGTGCCGTGCCTGGCACATCATAACCATTTATCAAATTCCATTTTTTGAAAACCTGGATTTCCGTGGTAGCATTATCATTGCACAGAATCCATGCAAATGCACATTAATTGAGAACTGATTATCTTGAAATCGTACTTTCATGTATTCTACCCCGCGTGGTGTTTCGTTTGACCTTTAATTTAGTGCAAAGCATGCCTTAATATTTGAGTGCTTGATTAGAATTAACGGATCGTTTTAAAATTGTTACCTTTCATTTTTCCAACTGAGACTGGTTTAACTGAAACTACAAATTATGCCTGAAAATCCTGCAGATTTGCAATGATAATTTTTTTTTAAGATTTTTGATTAAAAGATAGCGACTGGAATCAGAAAACAACCTGAAAGCTACATGATTGGGACCATTTTAATTTTTTATCAACCCACTCATCTAAATTTAAAATATGTTCCCTTTTACTTTAAATTCAGTATCAGAGTCTACTGAAGATCTTCGTTCCTTTAAACTTTCTGACTCTTCTACTCTTTCCTCTCTGGGAGTCTCATGATTTGTTAAGTCCCGAAAATCTGAGCTGGAATTCTTCCTCTTAGAATAAGGTCACTGTCTCTGCACTTCTGCAGTCACTGTACCGTTGTTCTTCCCGAGCGCTTAGTACAGTGCTCTGCACACAGTAAGCGCTCAATAAATACGATTGACTGAATGGAGTTCCAACCATTTGTACAGATTTATTATTACTCTATTTTAATAATAATGATGGCATTTGTTAAGCGCCTACTATGTGCAAAGCACTGTTCTAAGCGCTGAAATTTTACTTGTACATATTTACTATTCTATTTATTTTATTTTGTGAATACGTTTTGTTTTGTTGTCTGTCTCCCCCTTCTAGACTGTGAGCCCGCTGTCGGGTAGGGCCCGTCTCTATATGTTGTCAACTTGGACTTCCCAAGCGCTTAGTACAGTGCTCTGCGCACAGTAAGCGCTCAATAAGTACGATTGAATGAATGAATGAGTGAATCAACCTGTAATCAATCAACCAGTGGAATTTATTGAGGTCTTCCCATGTGCAGAACAGTGTACTAAGCGGTTGGGAGAGTATAATGCTATCAGAGCTGGTAGACATGTTCCCTGCAGCTGTGTGACTTTGGGCCAGTCACTTCACTTCTCTGGGCCTCAGTTTCCTCGTCTGTAAAATGGGGATGAAGACTGTGAGCCCCCCGGGGGACAACCTGATCACCTTGTAGCCTCCCCAGCGCTTAGAACAGTGCTTTGCACATAGTAAGCACTTAATAAATGCCATTATCATCAATCATCAATCGTATTTATTGAGCGCTTACTGTGTGCAGAGCACTGTACTAAGCGCTTGGGAAGTACATTGTTATTATTATTATTATTATTATGTTACTCACTGGCTGGAGAGGGAACTGTAGGAATTTTTGAACTTGGATTTGTACTCTTTATTAACCGCTACAGCACTTACGCTTTCAGTTGTAATTTATTTTAATGCCCGTCTCCCCCTCTAGACTGTAAGCTCCTCGTAGGCAAGGAGCATGTCTACCCACTCTGTTTTCTTGTGCTCTCCCAAATGCGTAACTCAATGTTCTGCAAACAGTAAGTGCTCAATAAATACCACTAATCGATAGATTGGTGTCAGGAGGGACATGAAGCTAAAATCAAAATCCTCTTCTTATCCATTGGGAAGTACTTCCCAACTGCTACGGCACTTAACGCTTTCAGTTGTAATTTATTTTAATGTCCCTCTCCCCCTCTAGACTGTAAGCTCCTCATAGGCAGGGAGCATGTCTACCGACTCTGTTTTCTTGTGCTCTCCCAAATGCGTAGCACAATGTTCTGCACACAGTAAGTGCTCAATAAATACCACTAATCGATGGATTGGTGTCCGGAGGGACATGAAGCTAGAATCAAAATCCTCTTCTTATCCATTGGGAAGTACTTCGGGTTCGGGATAACTTAGCGTCTTGCAAACTCATGAAAGGCATCTGGTCAACTTCTGCTATCCAGAACCTCCAGTTTCCTGCATCTGTTTGGAGAAGCAGGGTAGCTTAGTGGATAGAGCTCGGACCCGGGCATCAGAAAGACCTGGGTTTTAATTCCGGCTCCACTAATAATAATAATAATAATAATAATAATAATAATAATAATAATAATAATAATATGATAGTATGATGATAGCATGGCTATTATGATGTTATTATGATATAATAATGATTATTTTTATAATAATTATTTTATAGCAATAACAATTATTATCATATAATAATTATATTATAATAATATATTATAAATGTATTATTATTATCCAATAATAATCATGTTAGCATTTATTAAGCGCTTACTATGTGCAAAGCACCATTCTAAGCGCTGGAGAGGTTACAAGGTGATCAGGTTGTCCCATGGGGGGGCTCACAGTCTTAATCCCCATTTTACAGATGAGGTCACTGAGGCCCAGAGAAGTGAAGTGACTTGCCCAAAGTCACACAGCTGGCAATTGGCCGAGCCGGGATTTGAACCCATGACCTCTGACTCCAAAGCCCGTGCTCTTTTCACTGAGCCACGCTGCTTCTGCTTCTCACTGTATGTCTGCTGTGTGACTATGGGCAAGTCAGTTCATTTCTCCGGCTCCGGGTCTCAGTTCCCTCATCTGTAAAATGGGAATTAAGAGTGTGAGCTCTGTGTGGGACAGGGATTGTTTCCAACCCAATTGTCTTGCTTCTACCTCAGTGCTTAGAACGGCACATAGTTAACACTTAACAGGTTCCATAATTATTATTATTATCCACCCCAGTTAGCCCAGTTGAAGGGCTAATTTGGCTCCTCTGTCCTGGCTAATTCTTCTGACTCTCCAGGCTGTGAGTACTCGGAAGACCAGTGGATCGTCAGCATTCATTCAATCGTATTTATTGAGCGCTTACTGTGTGCGGAGCACTGTACTAAGCGCTTGGGAAGCCCAAGTTGGCAACATATAGAGACGGGCCCTACCCAACAGCAGGCTCACAGTCTAGAAGGAGGAGACAGACAACAAAACAAAACATATTAACAAAATAAAAGAAATAGAATAAATATGTACAAGTAAAATAGAGTAATAAATCCATACAAACTTATATACAGGTGCTGTGGGGAGGGGAAGGAGGTAAGGCGGGAGGGATGGGAGGGAAGAGGGAGAGAGGAAGAAGGGGGCTCAGTGTGGGAAGGCCTCCTGGAGGAGGTGAGCTCTCAGTAGGGCTTTGAAGGGAGGATAAAGGAGCTTCTCTAGACTGTCAGTTCACTGTGGGCTGGGAACGTATCTACCCGCTCTGGTGTATTGGACTCTCCCAAGCACTTAGTACAGAGTTCCCTCCCCATCCCCCCGCCCTCCCTCCTTCCCCTCCCCACAGCACCCCTCTATATGTTTGTACAGATTTATTACTCTATTTATTTTACTTGTACATTTTTACTATTCTGTTTATTTTATTTTGTTAACGATGTGCATCTAGCTTTACTTCTGTTTATTCTGATGACTTGCCACCTGTTCACGTGTTTTGTTCTGTTGCCTGTCTCCCCCTTCTAGACTGTGAGCCCACTGTCGGGTAGGGACCGTCTCTAGATGTGGCCGACTTGGACTTCCCAAGCGCTTAGTACAGTGCTCTGCGCACAGTAAGCGCTCAATAAATATGATTGATTGAATGAATGAATGAATGTAAGCACTGAATACCATTGATGGAAATATGATATGATTACATCTTAGGAATTATAATAATTACGGTATTTATTAAGCGCTTACCGTGTGGCAGGAGCTGTTCTAAGCACAGGGGTAGATACAAATATGCCATCTTTCTGTGGTTCGATCTCGTCTGTCTCACCTCCGGCCTCTTGCCCACCGTCCTGCCTCTAGTCTGGAACGTCCTCCCTCCTCCTACCTGACAGACAATGACTCTCTCCACCTTCAAAGCCTTATTGAAGGCCCATCTCCTCCAAGAGGCCTTCCCAGATTAAGCCCCCCTTCCTCTTCTCTCCCTCTCTTCTGCGTCACCCTGACTTGCTCCCTTTATTCATCCCTCGTCCCAGCCCCACAGCACTGATGTCCTAATGCGTCATTTATTTATTTCTATTAACGTCTGTCTCCCCCTCTAGACTGTAAGCTCCCTGTGGGCCGGGAATGTGTCCGTTTATTGTTATAGTGTACTCTCCCAAGTGTTTTTCACACAGTAAGCGTTCAATAAATATGATCGAATGAATGAAGAGTGCTTCCTTACAAAGCCAAGCGGGCTCTCTGGGCTTCTTTGAGCCGAAAGGAGGTCTTCTGTCGGGGAAGGCCCTGCAGCCTTGGGCGGTCAGTGGCGGAGCCTGGAACCCCGGCCTTTCATTCATTCATTCATTCAATCGTATTTATTGAGCGCTTACTGTGTGCGGAGCACTGTACTAAGCGCTTGGGAAGTCCAAGTTGGCAACATCTAGAGACGGTCCCTACCCAACAGTGGGCTCACAGTCTAGAAGGGGGAGACAGACAACAAAACAAAACATGTGGACAGG